>NW_022059983.1:4317401-4676019 GCF_007399415.2 Gopherus evgoodei
CAAAACCGATCCCAGAGGTACTCCACTTGTAACCTCCTTCCAGCCTGACAGTTCACCTTTCAGTATGACCCGTTGTAGTCTCTCCTTTAACCAGTTCCTTATCCACCTTTCCATTTTCATATTGACCCCCATCTTTTCCAATTTAACTACTAATTCCCCATGTGGAACCGTATCAATGCCTTCCTGAAATCGAGGTAAATTAGAGCCACTGAATTTCCTTTGCCTAAAAAATCTGTTACCTTCTCAAAGAAGGAGATCAGGTTGGTTTGGCACGATCTAGCTTTTGTAAAACCATGTTGTATTTTGTTCCAATTGCCACTGACCTCAATGTCCTTAACTACTTTCTCCTTCAAAATTTTTTCCAAGACCTTACATCAAACTAACAGGCCTATAGTTATCAAAATAGAGATATCAAACTACCAGGCCTATAGTTACTCAAATCACTTTTTTTTCCCCTTTCTTAAAAATAGGAACTATGTTAGCAATTCTCCAGTCGTACAATACAACCCCTGAGTTTACTGATTCATTAAAAATTCTTGTTAATGGGCTTGCAATTTCATGTGCCAGTTCCTTTAATATTCTTGGATGAAGATTATCTGGGCCCTCCAATTTTGTCCCATTAAGCTGTTTTGAGTTTGGCTTCTACCTCGGATGTGGTAATATCTACCTCCATATCCTCATTCCTATTTGTCATCCTACCATTATCCCTAAGCTCCTCATTAGCCTCATTAAAGACTGAGGCAAATTATTTGTTTAGATATTGGGCCATGCTTAGATTATCCTTAAACTCCACTCCATCCTCAGTGTTTAGCGGTCCCACTTCTTCTTTCTTGGTTTTCTTCGTATTTATATGGCTATAGAACCTTTTACTATTGGTTTTAATTCCCTTTGCAAGGTCCAACTCTACATGGCTTTTGGCCTTTCTCACTTTATCCCTACATGTTCTGACCTCAATAAGGTAACTTTCCTTGCTAATCCCTCCCATCTTCCACTCCTTGTAGGCTTTCTGCTTTTTCTTAATCACCTCTCTGAGATGCTTGCTCATCCAGCTTGGTCTACAACTCCTGTCTATGATTTTTTCTCCTTTCTTGGGATGCAGGCTTCCAATAGTTTCTGCAACTTTGACTTGAAATAATTCCAGACCTCCTCCGCCTTTAGATCCACAAGTTCTTCAGTCCAATCCACTTCCCTAACTAATTTCCTTAATTCTTTAAAGTTAGCCCTTTTGAAATCAAAAACCCTAGTCACAGATCTATTCTTGTTTATCCTTCCATCTAGTTTGAACTGAATTAGCTCATGATCACTCGAATCAAGGTTGTCCCCTAGAACCATTTCTTCTATGAGGACCTCACTACTCACCAAAACCAAATCTAAAATGGCATCCCCTATTGTTGGGTCTTCAACTACTTGGTGAAGGAATCCATCAGCTATCACATCCAGAAAAATCTGAGCCCTATTATTGTTACTAGCACTTGTCCTCCAGTCTATATCCGGGAAGTTAAAGTCTCCCATGATCACACAAATCCCATTAATGTTTACTTCATTAAAAACGTTAAAGAGGTCTCTATCCATATCCAAATCAGATCCCGGCGGTCTGTAGCACACCCCAAGCACTATCTCAGGGGAGGCTCTAGTAGCTTTCTTTCCCAATGTGATTATTGCCCAGACAGACTCTGTCTTACCCATTCCATCACTTCTTATTTCTTTACAGTTAACCTCATCATTGCTATACAATGCTACTCCACCACCTTTGCCTTTATTTCTGTATTTCCTAAACAGCACAGACCCTTCAATACCTGTAATCCAGTCATGACTACTATTTCAGCATGTTTCTGTTATCCCTATAATATCCGGTTTCACTTCCTGCACCAGTAGCTCTAGTTCCTCCATTTTGTTACCTAGGCGCTTCGCATTAGTGTACAAACATCTTAATTTTTGCCATTTGGCTTCACTGACATTCTTTACCCGGTTAGGCACAGACATTCTACCACCAGTATCACCTATTAGACTGGTATCTACACTACCCTTCCTCCTTATGTCTATTCTTCTGCCCACGGCTGTATCCTCTCTTACTTTGTTTTCTTCCCTCTCAATGTTAAATTCCGGCATGGAGATTACCTGGACATCTCCCAACCATCTCCCCAAAATTCCTAGTTTAAAGCTCTCTTAATCAGTTGTGCCAGCCTCCATCCTAGAAGTCTATTTCCCTCCTTACCTAGGTGAAGTCAATCCTGAGAGAACAGTCCTCTGTCCATGAATGCTTCTCAGTGGCCATACATCCCAAAGCCCTCCTTATAGCACCAATGCCGGAGCTATCTGTTGATCGCCATAATCTTGTCACACCTTAGTTGCCCTTCTCTAGGAACAGGTAGAATCTCACTGAAGATCACCTGAGCCTCAATTTCCTTAAGCGTCTTCCCCAGTCTGGCATAGTCTCTCTTGATACGTTCCAGTGAGAATCTAGCTGTATCATTCGTTCCCACATGAAGGACAATCAGCGGATTCTTTCCCGCTCCCGTTAGGATCCTCTTCAGCCTCAGGTCCACGTCCCGTATCTTAGCACCCGGCAGACAGCACACCCTTCTGTTCTCCCGATCAGCTCTAGTTACAGGCCTGTCTATTCTTCTCAGTAAGGAGTCCCCAATCACGTAGACCTGCCTTTTCCTGGTGATGGTGCGATTCTCCGGTCTATCCCCGTTCCCTCTGGCTGCAAGTCCTCTCGATTTCTATTGTCCCTTGCAATCCTCTGCAACCCATCCCGTATCCTCCTGGAGCTCATATTTGGTGTTGTCTCCATTGACTCTTCCCCCCTTCCTATAGGACTAACTACTCTTCTCTTCTTCCTTGTCCTCTCACCTTAGCGACCAGCTGCTGTGCCCCTTCTTCATTTTCCAACTCTGCAAACCTGTTCCTGAGCTCTATTTCTCCTTCACTGGCCCGTCTCTTCCTCTGCCTGGTTCTCTTAGTCACATGCTTCCCTTGTCCACTTTCCTCACCCAGCAGTCTCCCCTCAGAGTTCTTTGGTCCTGCTTCCATCTGCAAGTCTGAGCTTTTCCCTTCAGCCTCCTCATGTCTTTGCTCCATCATCTGCTCGGACCCCCTTCTAAACTCAACCAGAGTTTCCACCTGCCTCTCAGATCCTTGGATCCTTTCTTCCATCAGCTCTATCAGGCGGCGCTTCATGTAGACGAAACTCTTTTCACGTACCCCCTCCAAGATCATGTACATGCCACAGCTTCCACATCCAGTCATCCTCATTGCGTCTTTCACTGCTGCCTCTGTATTGGTCATAGCCTCCCCACCTAAAACCTGTTAGTCCAGGAAACACAAACCAAAACAAACCCCCAACAGGCACCAGAACACTAGCAGACCACCACCCATTCTCTTCACTAGCCTGTCAGTTCCTCTGCCTTGGTCTCTAAGTCTCCCCTGCAAACTCCTCCTGTAAACTCCTGCTGAAACTCTCCTGTTTACAGCTCTGTTTGCTGACTCCTGTGCTGCTGCAGCTGCCTATGCCGCTGCCTGGCTGGCTGGCCACCTTTATAGGACCCCTAATCAAATATTATTGGTCGAAGATTAATCATCATGATACAGGAGTGTAAATACATCACTGATGTGGGGAAGTGGTACTGCAGCCTGAACAATTCCAAGTACCTGTCAGAAAATCCCCCCTTTATAGACCGTGCTTGTGTATGACAAAGGGGCGATGAAAATTCCTTTCTCGTGATTGATCGGCCTGTGGAATTCCTTTCATGGCATGTGCATTGACATAACTGATACATTAAAGCCACGTCAACAAGTCATTTCATCAGTCACAGACAACGCCTGCAATAACAACCGTAACAAAAATGGCAATTGTTGTGTATTTGGTTGTCGTGGTTTTTGTTCCTATGGCAACTGAGTTAGATTATTAGGGGATAGCCAGCCAGTTCTATCTGGCTGGCCAGGTCAGTGCAGTGTCTGTAAATAAATGGTTGCTTTGTAAGCTTCCTGCTCTCTATTCTCACATGATCCTTCCTCAACTTTCGGCCCCCAAAGATACTACAGCAATATCCTGGACCAAGCTTATCACGTTAAGTTTATCATCTTTGCAGTCTGTTGTATGAAATGCAGTTGTTCATATATCTACGTGGGCCAGAGATTGTCTATATGTGCAGGAGGTGGGGTAATTACAGTGGCTGAGAACAGTGGGGATGTCAGTCAGGTTGTAACGTGTCCAGAGAAGCACCGCCACCTGCAAATGGACAGGATCGCTGGTCCCAGGATTCCCCAATGCTTAGGAAAGGGCTGCAAGGACTGGGCCTGCTGAGGCCCATGCAAGTCAGTGCTTATTCTGAGCAAAAGCTGTTAGGAATTTGTGTCCCCAGAGAAACCCGTGGGTGGGGTTTGAAGGGCTGATCCCAGCCAGAGCTCAGCTCCTGTTGGAGTTGGGGGGATCTCTGGTGAGTTTATTAGCATGTGGGTAGGTGCTTTTTGTTATATCCTTGGGGGCAACAGATTTAGGAAGAAACCCCTGGAGACACCGAGAGCTGTAAACCTTGAAACAGCCATTTTATTGCTACACCAGAACTAACCAACCGCCAGCCCAAACAGGCTGGGCTATCCCCTAATAATCTAACTCAGTTGCCATAGCAACACAAGATTCTATTACCACAACAACCAAATACACAACATATTCCTTCCCCCTTAATAAGAATGTCTCCAAAATAAAACACACACTAGACTAGAGAAGGAGGGTAGACTGCCTTCATTCCCGGCTAAACCCCAGGGATTATTTTGCCCCATAACATAGGTTCGCCCTAGCTAAAGATCCAGCCAACGAGGGGCCTTCTGTCTCTAGGTGGATTACAGCGGACTTCTGGTGTTGTTGCACCCGAAAGTGTCTTGGGCATGGGCCTGACATAACATTTCTTCCCAGATCTGGACCTTAGCGTCCAAAATATGGGTGTTAGCATGAAACCTCCAAACTTAATTACCAGCTTGGATCTGATAATGCTGCCACCAGCCAGGAATTATACAGTGCCTAGCTCACTGTGGTCTCCCCAAAACCTTCGCTGGGGGATCCCCACACTCAGATGCCTTGAGTCTTACAACAAAGGGAAATAACCCCCTCCCCTTGTTTCCTTGTTACTTCCTCCCAGGCTCCCCTCCTTGGACGACCCTAGGAGATTCCCTGCTTCCAGTCCTGGAAACACAAGTACCAAGAGGTCTAATCTCTCTTCTCCCTCACCCAGAGGGTATGCAAAGTCAGGCTGAGCAAATTTAACACAAAGAGATTTTCCTCCTGACTTCTTCCTCCCACCAATTCCCTGGTGAGCTGCAGACTCAATTCCCTGGAGTCCCCACTAAAGAAAAACTCCAACAGGTCTTAAAAAGAAAGCTTTATATAAAAAGAAAGGAAAGGACATAAAAATGGTCTCTATATCCAGTTGACAGTATACAGGGTCAATTGCTTAAAAGAAAAAACATGAATAAACAGCCTTATCAGTCTTGAGGCAGTTTAAGCTGGTTTTTGCTGAGCAGATTGCAGAAGTGCAGGGTTTGCTAATCACCAATCAAATGCTAACACGACCGAAGCCTCTGTGTGTGTATAAAAGATTCTTGGTTTTTGTATGGAGTAGAGCTTTTTGTACCAAGGTACAGAACTCTCCTTTCTTCTGCAGAATAAAGCAACCTTTCCTTATCCTGTCTGGCTGTCATTGGCTCTCAGCTAGGCGGACCCGACATTTCAGTAACACATACAAGCTCTTGCCTTCTCTTCAATAGCACTGTCCAACCCAGGCCACCAAAAATAGCTTCGTGCAATTTCCTTCATGCGCACTATTCCACAGTGCCTGGAATGGAGCTGTTCTAACATCTGCAATCTCAGTGGTGGTGGGATAATGACACGTCTCCCTCACAACAAACAACTAGATTGGACTGATAATTCCGTCCTCCTGGACATGTAGGTAACAAGGTCAGGTGAGACCAGAGAGGTTCACCGAGATGTTCCATGCATCACCAGGTCCATAACTTGGGACAATATTGGGTCAACTCGAGTTGCCTTCGTTATCTGAATAGCGGTGATAGGTGTATTCTCTACTTGTTCAAAGTAAAAGATTTCCTTCTGGGCAATATCTCGACAGTTGACTGACAACAGCAGCCTTGAGAGACCATCCGCATTGCCGTGCAGAGTGGATTTCCGATATTTGATGTCATATGTGTATGCGGAAAGCAACAATGCCCACCGTTGCATATGACTAGCAGCTAATAGGGGAATGCCTGTGTGGGGTCCAAAAATTGAAGTCAGGGGTCGATGGTTCTGTCCGAACAGGTACTGATGAAAATTCTGAATTCCGAAAACGATTCCCAATGCCTCATGTTCGATTTGGGTGTAGTTAGTTTCTGCTTTGCTTAGAGTGCGTGTAGCAAAAGCAATAGGTCTCTCTTCTCCCGAAGGTATAATGTGTGACATGACTGCTCCCACTTCATAAGGGGATGCATCGCAGGCCAACTGTAGGGGTAAGGATGGATCAAAGTGCATCAGAACTTCAGAATTTAGCAATGCATCATTAGCTTTGTTAAATGCAACATCACACGCTTCAGTCCACTTCCAGGCCTTGTTCTGCCCAAGGAGTTCGTGAAGTGGTTTTAGCAGTGTGGCTAACTGTGAGATGAACTTTCCATAATAGTTCAAAAGTCCTAGAAACGAGTAAAGCTGGCTAACATTTCGATGAGGGGAGCCTCCACAATAGCCTTAACTTTGGCAGGGGTCTTACGAAGACCTGTAGCATCAATGATGTGTCCCAAATATTCAACAGAGTGCTAGAAGAATTCACACTTGTCTTTGCAGACTCGCAGTCCATACTCTTCCAGTCTTTGTAGGGTGATCCTCCTCATTCCTTCCAGTGACTAGGATATCATCCAGATAGCACTAGACTCCTGGCAAGCCACACAAGATCTGATTCATAGCCCTCTGGAACAGGCCGGGAGCAGATGTTATTCCGAAGGGTAGGCAACAATATCGATAAAGCCCCTTATGCGTCACAATAGTCAATAGCTCTTGGGACTTTTCATCAATGTGCATCTGTAAATATGCTTAACTCAGATCAATCTTACTGAACTTTTGTCCCCCAGCCAGGCTTGCAAAGAGGTCATGGATGCGGAGTAGCGGGTATTGCTGTGCACATAACACTGGGTTGACAGTGGCCTTAAAATCACCACAAATCTGGAGAGAGCCATCTTTCTTCACTATTGGAACAATAGGAGTTGTCCATGGGCTATGGGTAACTGGTATTAGGACTCCATTTGTGACCAGGTGCTCCAGGTCCGCTTCGACTTTCGGCCTGATGGCATATGGCACAGTTCTGGCTTTCAGATATTTTGGCTGACGGTCAGGTTTAATGTTCAATGTCACAGTGATTCCCTTCATATGTCCCAGATCCTCTCCAAAAACAGCAGCATGTTTCCTTAGTATAGTGATAAGACCGGTTTCTTCTTTAGTCACTTGGTGCACTTCTGCCCAATTCAGCTGGATCTTCCTAAGCCAAGACCTACCCATCAAGGCTGGGTAATTACCTCTCACCACAAACAGTGGCAATTTAGCAGCCTGTCCATTGAGCTCCACCTAAACATCAGTAGTGCCCAACATGGGCACAGCTTCTCCCGGATATGTCTTCAGCACTGTTTTTGTTGCTTTAAGCGGAAGATGCTGTAGCTTTTCTTTATACACCGTCTCTGAGACCAGCGAAACAGCTGCACCTTTGTCCAGTTCCATGCGTATAGGTTTGCCATCCAACAATGGGGTTACCCAGAATTCATGTGAGCCCACTGTCAAAGCCAGTGGCTCTTTTTCTTGTGAGGAGGTATCTCCTTGGTCATCCTGAGTCTGCTCTAGGATATGCAGATTTCCCTTTTTGGTTGGCCAGACCACAGGCCTCCTTTTCTTTTGTTTACAGGCACACTCAATGTGTCCCTTTTTGCCACAGTGTCGACACACCAGGTCCTTACACTAGCATTCTGATGCATGGTGACCCGGCTTACCACAGGGGTAACATTCCTGACTCCCCACAGTTTTGTGGGTAGATTCTTGTGACACCTCATGCACCCTAGGGGATGCACCGATGGATTGTGCCTCCTTTGTAGCCAGTTCCATGTAGACAGCAATATCAATGGCCTTCTGTAAGGTAAGTGGAGCCTCTGTCAATAGGCGCTTCCATATAGCTTCACTGGGCAGGCCACACACTAACCTGTCACGTAGGGCATCATTCAACATCTCCTTAAATTCACAGTGTTCCACAAGCCTTTTCAAAGTTGCTACAAATTGTACAACTGTTTCGTCTTCTTTCTGGGCTCTTTTGTGGAACCTGTATCTTTCAGCAATTACCAGTGGTTTTGGGGAAAAATGGGACCCCAGGATTTCCACAATGTCACTGTAAGATTTGGTCTCTAGCTTAACAGGGTGTAGTAAGCTGCGTAGCAGGGAGTAGGTCTTAGCCCTTACAACCCTTACAAATATTGGCACCTTCTTCTCCTCTGTAATGTCATTTGCAATAACAAAAAGCTCAAAACGCTCAGTATACACAGGCCATTGCACTATAGTCTCCTCAAAAGGTTCTAGTGGCCCTGTAAGTGTAGCCATGGTTTTAGTTTCAGTTTGCACAGTCAGAGCAAACAAGCCAGTTATCACCCCCTTCCAGCAGCAAACGAGGGTTGTTTGTTTTTGTACCTTATCTTCTACTTCCTTCTGTTGCTGGGGCAGCACAGAGATCCCACCCTCATGGCTCGTTGTTATATGATCCTTGGGGACAACAGGTTTAGGAAGAAATCCCTGGAAACACAGAGAACTGTAAACCTTGGAGCAGCATTTATTGCTACACACAGAACTAACCAACCGCCAGCCCAAACAGGCTGGGCTATCCCCTAATAATCTAACTCAGTTGCCATAGCAACACAAGAGTCTATCACCATGACAACCAAATAAAACACTTTTATTGTTTTTAATATGGTTTATCTGTATTGCATTTAGCTTAAGAATAAATGTGCCTGCTTAGAAAGAGCTGCCTGGTAACATAACTGTGGCAATTACACTGTTTACCATCTCTGAAGAGGAAGCAAACAGGCCTGCTTAGGCAGTCTGTCCTATGGGTGTGGGACGAGCTTTGCAGCTGATCTGAGACTTGCTGCCTTCACTTTCGATATTAATCAGATCAAGGTCTCTGCTCAGTATATAAGGAGGAGCCGTGTGTGTGTGTGTCTGTGTATCTGTGTGTCGAGATCACAACTGAAGACTGGCCCATCTGTTCTACTTCAATAAAGCTGAGAAGAACGGAAGTGTTTTGGGAATAACGGTGAGAGATTCTTTTCTGGTCGCGGCTTGTTAAACCATAGGTGCAACCAGGAGGGGAGGAGGGTGCAATGGTGGGGCGACTTGCCTTCCACAGTTTAGTTGGGGGCACTGGGGCGCAAGGAGCAGGTCAGGGGCTAATTAGGCAGTGTTGTGTTTCTGGGAGTGGGGCAGCATCTCAGTAGGGGGCGCTGTGCTCCAAGGAGAGGTTGGTGGTCTCATAGGAGGTGCAATGCCCCAGGGAAGGTGGCTGGATGCTCAGCTGGGAGCACTCAGGGCCGGTGCTTCCATTTAGGCGGCCTAGGCAATCGCCTAGGGTGTCAGGATTATTGGTGGGCGGCGTTTTGCCGGAGGAGGCGGCAGGCGGCTCCGGTGGAGCTGCCGCAGTCGTGCCTGCGGACGGTCGGCTGCTCGCGTGGCTCCGGTGGACCTCCCGCAGGCACGACTGCGGCAGCTCCACCGGAGCCGCGGGAGCAGCGGGCGGGGTGGTGAAATTGCCGTGTGCCTAGGGCGCTAAAACCCCTAGTGCCGGTCCTGGGAGCACTGGACTGCAGGTAGCTGGCTGGCATGTTGTGCTGCAGGAGTCGGGTGGTGGGCATCAGTTACAGGCATCATGTTGCATGGAGTGGGGTGAGGGCTCAGTAGGGGGGCTGTTCTGCAAGAAGTTGAGGGGACGGGGCAGGGCCAGTGCAAGGAAGTTTTGCACCCTAGGCGAAACATCCACCTTGTGCCCCCTTCCCCCCCCCCATGGCAGCTAACCACCCCCCCACTCCCTCACCAGAGGAGCCTCCCCTGCAGCAGCTAACCCCACCCACCATGGCAGCTAACCCAACCCGCCACCTGGGGATCCTGCGGCCCCCACAGCAGCTACCCACCCTCTGCAGCTAACCCTGCCCAGGGAGCCCCCCCGCGGAAGCTAACTCCATCCGGGGAGCCCTCCCCAGCTCACCTCCGCTCCACCTCCTCTGCCACGCATGCCGGTGCCGCTCCAATTCTCCTCCCCTCCCAGGCTTGCGGCAGGGGGGCCTTCAATCACTCAGTGTCTTCGGCAGCACTGAAGGACCCGTCGCCGAAATGCTGCCAAAGACCCTGAGTGACTGAAGGGCCCCCTGCTGCTGAAGTGCCACCAAAGACCCAGACTGCCGCTGGGTGAGGAAAGGGATTCTTGGTCAGGGCTTGCTGGTCCCGAGGTCTGGGGCAAATTGTCCCACTTGCCCCCCACCCAGGTGGCCCTGGGGGCAAGGAGCTCAGTATGGGTGTGGTGCTGCAGGGAGGCAGGACTCAGCAGAAGTTTGGGACGGTCAGGAGGGGGTGCTGTGCTCCAGGGAGGTGGGCAGGGATAGATTAAGCAGCCAAAACCTTCCTTAACACAGAGAAAAGGTGCCCAGTGACACCTTGGGCCCTTCCAGAATGTCAAGTTCAGCAAAACTCAAATGTCTGAAGACCATGAAATGTAGAGTTAAGGGGGCAGAGCTAAGGTGATGTGGGCCTTTGCCCTAACTCTGTTTCTGAAGTTGGAGTTCTGCTGAACTCACTGCTCTGGAAGGGCAGGAGCTCTCACTGGGCAACCTGAACTCTGCTTCAGTGAAGTTTTTGCTATTTAACTTCCTAGTGTTTTAAATTGAAAGAGAAATGGTTGTCGGTGAGAGTTCGTGGCCATTTACACAGCTGTCGTCCCTGCCTAGGTTTGCAGTTGCCATGCTACTGTGCCTAGGTAATTATCAAAACACTGAAGTGTTCCATGGTGCTTTACATCAGGACATCTCAAACAGCTTTACATCAGTATCCCCATTATACAGGTGGGAAACTGAGGCACAGGGAGGAGAAGTGACTTGCCCAAGGTCACTCAACAGACCAGTGGCAGAGCTAGGGATAGTCCCAGTCCAGGGGTCTCTCCACTAGGCCACGTGGTTGCCATGTGATTCCTCAGGGCTTCTCCCTTCTTCTGTACATTGCGTTACAGTGTGGTGGGGGTAAGGTGAAGATTTTGTCACGGTTAATTTTAGGAAGTCAGGGACAGGTCGCAGGCAATAACCAAAAATAATGTGGGGAGGGGCTGATGGGCGGTGACTGAAGCTCGAGCCCCATGGTGCGGGGGGAAGAGAGCCTGAGCCCCGCTGTGGGGGGCAGGGGGGTGGGTCTAGCACCTGCACTGTGGTTGCTGACAGCTCCAGGGCCCGCGGTGCCTCAGGGCCCTAAGGCACCAGCTGCAGCAGCTCAGAGCTCCGGGGCACAAGCCTGCTGACATCTCCCCCCCACACACACACACACCCCAGGGCTGAAGCGGAAAATGTCCCAGAGATCTCAGAAAGTCCTGGAATCCATGATCTCTGTGACAGAATTTTATCCTTTAGGGTTAATGGTCGTGCTGTGAAACGTTCCCAGTGTGTAGCTGTTAACAGGGCCGGGGAGAGAAATCTCAGCTGTGGTGGCTACAACTATCATTAAAGGCTGCCATGCTGCAGGGATGGGACAGGGGCTCATGCAGGGAGGGGTTATTTAGGTTCAGCAGAGAGCCCCACGCTGCATGGATATGAACCGGGGGTGGGGACTCAGGAGGCAGCGCTGTATTACTGGGAGGCTCAGTAGGGGGCACCACGCTGCAGTGAGGGTGGCAGGGGACTCAGCAATGGGTGCCATGCTTCAAGGAAGGGGGGGGGACTCATCAGGGGGTGCTGTGCTGCAGGGAGCAGGTTGGGGGGATTCAGGAAGGGGCAGGGAGCTCGACGGGCAGTGTGGTGCTGCAAGGGGTGGGGTGGGATTTATACTGAAGGTGCTTTCCCCTCACAGTCTGTGCTGGCCCCAATGTCCCAGTATGGCGCTAGGGGTCACCGTGCTCAGTAGGGGGCACTGTCCCCCTGCCATCAGCGCTGGCCCCAATGACACAATCCGGCATGTCCAAGGTGACAAAAGGCCAACTTAGCCTGTCACACAAACTGCAAAAGTCATCAAAGTGGGAGACCAACAGACGGGACGGAGGGAGGGAAAAGAGCTGCGCTCAGGCTATGGGCTCGGCCGGGCTCCGGTGAAGTCCCAGGCTGGCACGAGAATGAGCTGAGAGAGTCTGGAAATGGGAGGAACCTTCCACAGTTCAAATCCCCAGAGCGCCTTTGAGTGATTAATGTCAACGGGACTAGACTCATCCCCCCACCTGGATATTGTGTATCTGGGGGTCACTAAATAGGAGCATTGGGATGGGAGGACTGAAAGAAACAAGCCTCACCAGCAAGGCTGCCACCCTCACTGTCTCCTGGGACCCCAGGGTCCATCGGGACACCACTGGGCCTTGTTCTCCTCATCCTCAGAGACGTGCTGACCAGAGCAGGTCAGAGAGGGAGCCACGTGACACCACCAGCTCCAGCTGAATCTGCTAAACACCACCTGGGATGTGAGATGGATTCTTGAGGACACCCCAGTCCGTCTTAGGGCATTGTGCTTCTCCACCTTATTTCTACCCCTTTTCTCTCTGCCTTTTGCCTCTGTCTGCTAAGGATTCAGCTTCACTGGCCAAGACAATTCTACCCTTTGCACGTGGGCTGTGAGCCTGTGACCAATAATGCAGCTAAAAGCGAGGCCTTAAACATCCAGGTGCCAGCATGAGTTTGCCAGGTGCAGGAGAGGCTGGTCAGACCACGGGCTGGGCCTGTGTTTCTCCAGCCTCATGGCTGGAAGTGAGAGTCAGCCCCAGGGACAGAAGCTGCATTTTCTCCCTTTGCTGTTCTTTCCTCTCCCCTTTTGTGTGTGTTTGTCTGGATTTGCCTTAAACCCGGCGGGGTCAGACTGTGACAGCATCAACAGCAGCAGCCGCTCCAGCTCGTCTAAACTAACTTTCCCTCTTTCCTCCCAAAGGACAATTCATACCATCTCTGACGCCATCCTACAGACTGGGCAACCAGGGGGTTCTCCATAAATGACTCTCTACAGGCACAGGGAATGACTGAGGGAGATTGTGAAAATGAAAGTCTCACTTAATGCTTTTGTCTCTTGGGGCCATAGGGTTCACCATTATTTGCAGGGCTAGTTGCATTAGGAGGAGAAATCAAAGACAAGTCAGGTCTGGTCTTGGTGTGATCTTGTTTATTTGCACAGAGCGCACACACAGTTGTAGTTTCTGAACACAGCAGAAAGAGTCACAGGCAGTTTCCTCGCTCCAAAATCCCCATGCCTGCCCTCCAGTGGGCTCTGTGCCCAAGAAACTCTGTCCCTCTGCTTCCTCTAAGAGATGGTCTACACTGCAGAATTAGGTCGACCTAATTACATCGCTCAGGGCTGTGAAAAATTTCACATCCTGTGTGATATGCTTAAGCCAACAGAAGCTCCATTGCAGACACTGGTAGAACTAATGAGACTGAGGCCCAGTGGGGGTTCTCCTCTCATGCACACAGGAAGGGAGAAAAATGCCCCTGCCTTTGTCCAAGCCCTTGATAGTCACCCAGTCCCCTCTCCCGCACACTCTGGCTCTCCTGGAAGCTCTAGGAGGAGACTCCTGCTCTAGATTCAAGGTGGGATGAAGGGCTAGAGCTTGTGTAGAGAACAGAAGGCTTGAGGGGTCTGGGGTTCTTCTTCCCTTCCCTGTGGACTCGCTGAGATCTGCAAGGTGGGAGAAGCCCCAGCAGGCTGATTGGGAGCCATTACCCATCCCAAGCACTTTGTGGGAAACTACTTCTTTCTGTAAGGAAATTCTTTGGCTTCCTGTTGGGAAAATACTAATCCTTTCCTCACGTGTCACACGTTGTGTGGGCCCTTCCATCCCCAGAAAAACAGAGGGGGTATCTCTCCTGGCATTCCTAAGGGGGCAGAGTTAAGGTTATGTGCTTGAGCTGAGTGAAAAGTATCACCCTAACTCCACCTTTCCCATTTCCTGCCCAAACTCCCACTGGACCTTCACATGTGAGCTGTCTAAACTAACTGTACATGGAATATCTCATTGTCTCTTTGCAGGCAGGCTGAGCAGTGCACTGGAGCTGCCATGGCTGGGTCAGATGATAACGAGCTTCCCAAGATACCTGAAGAGGATATGGAAGCACTGAAGGCAGCTGTTGGGAAAGGAAATCTCAATGAAGCAGCTGCTAATGCGAAAGAGGCTCTGGAGATGGCTGATAAAATCACTGTCAACATCGCTGTCACGGGGAAGACAGGCTCTGGAAAATCGTCCTTTGTCAATGCCATCCGGGGCCTGGAGGATACAGATAAAGGTGCTTCTGAGACGGGGGTGAATGAAACGACAATGGAGCCCACTGCTTACCCACATCCTACATACCCAAATGTAACCATCTGGGATCTGCCAGGGATCGGGGCCCCAAAGTTTGAACCAGACACGTACCTCAAACAGGTGCAGTTCAGCCGCTACGACTTTTTTATCATCATCTCCTGCACCCGCTTCACATCCGACGACATTCAACTCACCCAGGAGATCCAGAGACTGGGGAAGAAGTTTTACTTTGTGCGCTCCAAGGTGGATCAGGATTTGACAAATGAAAACCGATACTATGACGCGGAGGGAAAACTGAAGCAGAGCAATGCTTCTGTGAAAAGGCCACATCAGTACAGTGAGAGTGCGATCCTCGAGGGCATCAGAGAGAACTGCATCCAATGGCTGAAAACAGGAGGGGGGCGCTCCCCACGGGTTTTTCTTGTATCTAGATTGGACTTAGGCAAGTACGATTTTCCCAAATTGCAGGAAACGCTAGTGGATGAGCTCCCCAGTCACAAGAGACTCGCTCTTCTACGATCTCTGTCCAATACTTCTAAAGAAATCTTGGAGAAGAAAAAACAACAGCTGCAAACACAGATATGGTTTAAAAGTGTGGTATCATGCGCAGTTGCTGCTATTCCTCTCCCGGGTCTCTCCATTGCTTGTGATGCTACCATACTGGTGACGTCCCTGAAAGAGTACTGCAGGGACTTCGGTCTCAGTGAAAATGCTCTTGCTAAACTTGCTAGGCAGGCTAACAAGCCTATTGAAGAACTGAAGGCCGTTATAAAATCCCCTCTGTGTGAGGAAATAACAAAAGATCTTGTAATTAAAATACTAACCAAGTGCGCAGCTGGGGCAGTGCAATATGCTACATTGTTTTTAAAATTTATACCCGTGGCAGGTGCTGTGGTAGGTTCTGTGGCAGCTGCAGCAGTTTCTCTCCCTACCACATACTTAATGTTGAAGAGTTTCCTGGATGATGTTGCTGCTGATGCTGTACGAGTTCTGGAGGTGGTTATGGACGAAGCCATTTCAAACTTGGAGAAAAAGGACAAAAACACCCGCACCCCTTGAAAGGAAGAAACATCAGCACGTGGCTGGAGCTCGGAGCTCAAAGTCTCATAAAATTGCTGCCTTTCTGCATCAGGTGGGAAACTTCACCAGAACTGAGCTCTGAGCCCCATTTCCACTGAGGTCTCCCACCCACCATGACATATTGAATTTAATTCAGCCATAAAATGGACAGGGGGGATTCTGACTGACCCTGTTCTTTTCTTTGTCTTCATTTCCCCAGCAAAAGAGGCCAAGTTGTGATAAAGCTCCACAGGGTCCCGAGTGCCTCACACTCTCTGCAGGGACCTCAGGGAATGGTTATTTCAGGCCCCAGCAGAGAGCAGGGCCATGGCAGAGCCCATCAAACTCTTCTCCGGGAAATGACAGGGAGCGACACCAACGATGACTTGTTCTAGCCACAGATTTTCCATTTCTTGGTTCCCGTTGCCCTGAAATTGCAGCCTGGGCTTGGGCATGTGAGTAAATTCACTCAGACACAATCGTAAAAACCCTAAATCCTGACCTGGCTTGGGTGACGACTCCCTGGTGCCAATTCCTCCCTCGTCACCGCAGGACCCCAGGCCAACAAAACAGGTTTTTGAGCACAGACGCTTTCACACTTTCCCCCAGGCTGCCCCTGTCTGGGGAGGAGCGGCCTGTAACCTCCCACAAAGCCCCCTGACTGACCTCCTGCAAACACCTCCTTCAGCCTCACCCCCGCCATGGACCCTCCGGATCCCTCGACAATGGCCCGCAGCTTGAGCTCTGGGAGCGCTGCTCATTGCATTATCCCAACCATCTCCCTGCTCCCTTGTATTCCCCCGTCTGCCTGGAGCACCTGCCTGCTTGGTCTAGTCTTAGATTCAAGTATCAAAGGGGTAGCCATGTTAGTCTGGATCTGTAAAAAGCAACATAGAATCCTGTGGCACCTCGTAGACTAACAGACGTATTGGAGCATGAGCTTTCATGGGCGAATATCCACTTTGTCAGACGCAAGAACGCTCACCTGATGAAGTGGATATTCACCCACGAAAACTCATGCTCCGATACGTCTGTTAGTCTATAAGGTGCCACAGGACTCTCTGTTGCTATTTAGTCTTAGACTGTCGCTCTCAGGGGCAGGGGCGGGGCCTATCCTTTTGTTCTGTGTCTGTACAGCACCTAGCGCAACAGGGCCGTCTCCCAACAGATGTTACTCTGAGACAATAATAGATTAAGAAATGCTTAGACTGATCCTTGTAATTCTGCCTCTATGCTCATAGGTTTAACCAGCCCATTATGCACAGGTAGATTTGTCCAGGGAAGCACCTGTGTCTGGCTGTGCTATTAATCCTGTGAGTGGCCCTGGATTTAAATGGAGAAGGGTCAAGATGTGTCTGGCTGATAAACCCATATGGGCTGCTTGATAATTACCTGTCTGAGTGTGGCTGTAACTTGTGCTCTGGGCTGTGCCCCCATTCACGGCTGGTGAGTTTGTGCGGAGAGAGGCTCTAGTGTTTGATGCTGAGTTTATGTACATCTATTGCTCCTTGATTTGCCATTCTCAGTGGGAGCCTTTTCTGTAGTTTATTATAAGAGCCGATGATTGAACAATTCATTTGAGCAATTGGAGACTTCGATACATTGCAGCTGGTCTGGCCATATGTATAGCCAGTGCCTCAGCCTCTGCTTTCCCTCAATAACCCATTGATTTGTAGCTTTTATTTTTCATAATGATTAGAGGTCTGGTTCTGCAATACTTTCACACCTCCAGAATGGGCCTCTCTTGTCTTGTAGAAATGATTTAATATTTCAATTATAATAAATTTGCATTTAATCTGGACTAAGAGCCCGTGTCTCTGAATTTCACCATTGCTTAAAGGCATTGCTCTGACTAGACAGGAGCTCTTCCCTCGAGTATCACTAATTGGGGAGTGTAATAAGGAGGGGAGGAATGCAGCCATAGGGTGTTTGTGAGGAAAAGAAACAAAACCCTGAAGCAGCAGCATCGCCAGCAAGAAGGATGGGGTCTTTACCTTAGGGGATTCTCTACAGTTCCTTAATTGTGACTTGAGCCCCCACCCAGTAACCTGGGAACCCGTATCCGCTCTGGGCACCTTTGCTGGGCAAATCTGCGCCCACTCACCAGCACAGTCAAGAGAGGGTTAAAGAGAAGAACTCTGCTGGCGGAGGGAAGAGGAAGGATGGTGTGAGCTGGGACAGACATTTACAGTTCAACACCTTCCCCCAGCTACTGTCTCAGGGCACATCTGTCACAGCCCAGACCAATTGGCCCCTGAGTGGCTGATTCAGTTTGTTTTGCCTCCCAGCCCCTCGCTCACAGTTTGTGGCTGCAGGAGAATCAGGGTCCTTGGGGCTCGACCCCCCTGTCCTGCTAGGATGATGTCAGAAGTGGGATTAAACCTGTGCGGGGACACGTCCATTGGACCTTAAACCTAAAGCCGCCACCACTTTGCGGTTCTGGGGCTGTTACAATTATTTCAGCAGCTGGAACAGGGAGCCTGCACCAGAGTCTTTAGGTGAATGTAGACCCTGAGCCCAGTCACTGTTCAGGCTTTGCCCAGCTGGTTCCCACCAGGGAACTCTCCACAGTATCAGCCCAACAACGAAACTTAACCACATTTAACCCCAATGTCCCCAAGCCACCCACAGTTGATATGTAAATGAGCTACGGCCTCACTCAGTCCCTCTGCCCTTCAGCAGTTGCCAGCAGAGAGCTCCCTCCGGTACCTGCCCTCTCTGATGGACTTCAGGCCCCAGGGCTCACACTCCTCTCTCCAGGGTCTGCCCCTACCTGGGTTCCCCCTCCCTTGTATCGTCTTTTCCTGGCCCCGACCCAGCCGGGGTCACCAATTATCAGTAAGTTGCCCTGTCACCCCCAGCTGGGGACTCGCTGCTAGCTCACAGGCCAGGCTGAGCTTGGTTTGCCTTAAAGGGCCGGCCAGCCAGTGACACCTCCCAGAACAAACCCACTGCACACACAGCGCAAAGCGAGGATGAGAGGCACCAAATCACACGTGACAAATGTCAGTCACCTCATATAACACCCGACTGGAAAGTGCTCGGATACCCCGGGGACAAGGTCAGGATCAGACCTTGAAGAGAATCCAGGCTGGTCTGGGAATCACAGAAACCTTCCTGAGTCTCAGGGGAAGACACAGAGCGTATTTCCCATGGAGCAGCAGTGACTGGTGGGAATATGTCCCTACTCTTCCTCCAGGTTTCCTGCTGTTCAGACACCCCCAACCTCCTCTCCCCTAAAGCCAGCAGGAACAAGGCTCTGGCCCTACCACCCTCACAAGCTCCCCAAGGACAGGAGATGTGAATGAGGACAAGGGGCTTCAGGGGTTTGTCCCTTATGGGGTCTTGGCCCACCTAGGAACTGTTCATGGAGAAGCCTCAGTCTGGCATGTCCAAGGTGACAAAGGTCCAGCTCAATCTGTCATACAAACGGTTTGCAAAAGTCAGCAAAGCAGGAGATGAATAGACGGGCAGATGGGCTGCAGGAGGGGAAAGACCTGGGCTCAGGCTATGGGCTCGGCCGGGCTCCAGGTGATGTCCCAGGTTGGCACAACATTGAGCTGAGAGAGTCCAGAAATGGGAGGAACCTTCCACAGTTCAAATCCCCAGAGCGCCTTTGAGTGATTAACGTCAGTGGGACTAGACCCATCCCCTCCCCCCAATATTGTGTATCTGGTGGTCACTAAATAGGAGCATTGGGATGGGGGGACTGAGAGAAACAAGCCTCACCAGCAAGGCTGCCACCCCCACTGTCTCCTGGGACCCCAGAGTCCACCGTGACACCACTGGGTCTCGTTCTCCTCATCCTCAGAGACGTGCTGGTCAGAGAGGGAGCCATGTGACACCACCAGCTCCAGCTGAATCTGCTAAACACCACTTGGGATAAGAGAGAGATTCCTGCTGACACCCCTCTCCCCAGGGCCGGTGCAACCATTTAGGTGACCAAGGCAGTCGCCTAGGGTGCTGGGATTTGGGAGGTGCCATTTTCTTTGGCAGCGACTGCAATGGCCGGATCTTTGGCCACCTCGGTCGCCACCGGCATTTAGGCGGAGGGAGTTGGGGCAGGGAAGCATGGGGAGGGCCACCTGCAGCAAGTAAGGGGGGGAAGAGCGGCACGCAGGGGAAATCCCAACCCCAGTTTACCCCTACCGCACCTCCTCCCCAAACATGACGTGGCTGCTTCACTTCTTCCGCCTCCCAGGCTTGCGGTGCCAATCAGCTTAGACACCGCAAGTCTGGGAGATGGGAGAAGTGAGGCAGCGATGGGGTGTTCGGGGTGCTCATGCACGGAGCAGGGATGAGCTAGGGCGGGGGGGCCCTCAGGGCGGAGGGGGGGACCTGCCACGGGGGGGGCGCCTCAGGGCGGAGAGGGGGAGCGAAACATCCTTGCACCGGCCCTTCCCCGCCCTCCTGGTTACTTTCCTTCTCCATATAATTTCTCCTTTTGCCAGCAGTGACTGAAGGTCCCTAAAAATGGGGGGGGCCACTAGTGCCCAAATCATGCCCCCTCCATGCTGCCCCTATCCCCAAACCCCTGCCCCTTGCACTGCCCCATCCCCCCAAGATCCCACCCTCACCCCTTCTCCTTGAGCCCCTGCCCTCGCTCTGCCTCTTCCCCTGAGGCCCTACTCCTGCGCCGCCTCTTCTCCCTCAACACTCTGCCCCCACTCGCTGCTCTCTGCCTCCTCCCATCATCGCTCACCCTTATAGCCATTAAAAAGTGGGAAGGCAAAATCCTCCCATTTTTAAAAGTGTTGGGGCCAGGGCTCGTTGGTACCCTTGTTCTGGTGCCCCTGCCTCTCGCTTTCATGCTTTTGCTGTCCATTTGCCTCTGTCTGCTAAGACAATTCTACCCTTTGCACATGAGCTGTGAGTCTGTGACCAATAAGGCAGCTAAAAACGAGGCCCTGAGCAGCCAGATGAGTCGGGAGAGGAGGCCCCCTGAAAAATACTGAGTGGGGTTGATGCTGCCACACAGGAGGTGCCGGCCATTGAGACCATAGCAGAGGATGGGGCGGCACTGTCCCGCTCGAGGAGTCCCCCCCGAAGAGTCCCCTCAGCCCCAAACCCCAGTCAAGAAGTGCCGCACCATGAATCTGCCTCTGTCTCCACTCCCGTCACTATCCCTGCCCTGATCACACTCTTGCCCCTTCGCCTTCGCCTGCCTGAGCCCCAGTCCCTGCTCCTGCCCCTGATCCCACTCTCGGCCCCACTCCTGCCCCCATTGCATCAACCGACCCTCTCCCCTCCACTTCCCATGCTGCTGCCACCCCTGAGATTGTCTCGTTTCCACTGCGCATGGACAACCCTCAGAGGGCGGTTTTCGTGTCTCTCCTCGACACTGTGGGGGCTGAACTATTCCCTACGCCAAACTCTCCTGTGTTGGGGATGGGGACAGCCCTGTGTTTGCCAGTCTCCAGATGGGCCGCGAGGTCTTCTCAGGGGCCCAGCCGGAGAACGGCAGCGGGCTTGTTACCGCACCTCCCGCTGCACAGAGGGACGAGCTGCGCCCCTTCTTGGAGGACACCCATGGCTCAAAGGGCAAGGTGCAGCTCGCCTTCCAGTTCTGGGGGACTTCCATCACAGCTTCTGGGCCATGAAGGCCCTTCTGGAGGAGAGACGAGGGACCAGGAGGCAGGACATCGCGGCCTACCAGCAGGCCTGCAAATTCTGCTACTCCTTGCTGGCCTGTGAGGATCCACCCCAGCCCTCTATGAAACTTATCATCTTTGCTACATTAAACACCTGGGGCTGTAGGGTGGGTCTCCGCAGGTGCCAGGTGCTCTCCTTCCTTCAGGGGGGTACTCTGTGCTCCTTCTGCAGGAGAGCCACACGGCTCCAGCTGTCAAGGCTAGTTGGCGGCTGGAGTGGGGGGATGGAGTTTTTTTCAGCCACCTCAGCGCCCATTAGGCTGGAGTGGCCACCATGTTCTCCCCCGAGCTACGGCCCGAGGTGCTGGGGGTTGCCGAGGTCATGCTGGGCCATCTGCTGCATGTCCTGGCCTTTGCGGAGGGGCTGGTGTTGAATCTAGTCAATGTCTATGCCCTGAACACAGATCCAGAACGAGTGTGTTTTATCAGTAGGTGTTGGCCTTCCTCGGCACTCTGGATCTGCACAAGTGCCTGGTCCTGGGTGGGGATTTCAACACCCCCCTTGAAGACCGGGACCACTCAGGAGTCAAGAGTTGCTATGCTAATGCGGGCATCCTCAGGGAGATCATGGACCATCACTCCCTGGTGGACATCTGGCACGACCACCACCCAGATGATGATAGCACCTTTACCTGTGTCCGGGTGGAGGACAATCGGTCACACCACTCCCGGTTGGACCACATTTATTAACCATGCTTCCATCTGTCACGGGCTGACAACTCCAGCATTTGGCCGGGCCCGTTCTCGGATCATCATCTGGTGACCGTGACGGCCTCGCTCAGTTCAAAGAGGTCAGGACCGGCCTACTGGCATTTTAATTATAGAATCATAGAATATCAGGGTTGGAAGAGACCTCAGGAAGTATCTAGTCCAACCCCCTTCTCAAAGCAGGATCAACTCCAACTGAACCATCCCAGCCAGGGCTTTGTCAAGCCGGGCCTTAAAAACCTCTAAGGAAGGAGATTCCAGCACCTCCCTAGGTAACCCATTCCAGTGCTTCACCACCCTCCTAGGGAAATAGTGTTTCCTAATATCCAACCTAGACCTGGGGATAGCTACCCACAGTGCACTGCTCTCACTGTTGACGTTAAAGCACCAAGTGCGGATGTGCTCTGTCAGCACATGAAGGGTAATGTGAACATGCACTACCGATGTGATTATAATGCTTTTTGGTTGTCAATAATATTTTTGTCAACAAAATCCACTGTAGACAAGGCCTGAGTTTGCGAGGTGCAGGCAATGGAGAATCTTAAATCACTCAGATAGCCCCATCTGATTTACAGGGAGCTTCTGACAGTCCCAAGAGCCATTTTAGGGCATGTATTTTCATCTGACTCTGATGGAAACCGAAAGCAACAGGCTGAGCTGCCCCTTTCCCAGAAATGGGAGAAAGCCAGGAAGAGGGGCTGGCTCTCATCAGCAAGCAAAACTCTGGCAGCCCTTCTCTTGCAAGGAAACACAGACAAAGGAACACCTCCTGGAGCTGCTCATCATTCTTCAATCAGCAGCTCAAAAGCTTCTCTCTCTCCCCAACAGAAGCTGGTCCAATTAACGACATTACCTCACCCACCTTGGCTCACTCATAAACTCATTTTCTTTTGTCATATTTTCCCAGGTGAAAAAACAAATGCAAAAGCAGGGAAACCCCCTTTCTCACTATATTCTACCTCTGCCTGCCTCCCCCATGTGTTGAGTCACTCAGACAATTCAACAAAAGGGGTCTCCAGAAAACTCTACCCATAAAATCACATAAGGTTTTTATTTAGTAATTTTGCTTCAGTCTTTGAATGCATTTGTATTCTCTGCAGTTGTTACCTAGGGTCACAGCTGTCTATTTTATGAAATGAGAGAAAAGGGAGCAGCTCATAGGGTGGGGCAGACGGGGGAGCCTTTAACACCTTCCGGTAACACAGATCTGTGCCCAAGTGATGTGTGTGCCAAAGTGTTAGCCGGGCACTGGGCAGGACCGGCAGTCTGGAGGAAGGTTAGATCCCAAGCCATGGCCTGAAGGTGTAACAAATACAGTTATCCGGTCCCGAAATTCATCACTGCAATGTAGCCATTGCCAGATGGGGTCAGAGCTGAGGTCCATCTACATCAGTATCCTGCCTCTGCCAGTGGCCAGCACTGGAGATCCATCGGAAGATGTAATAACCTCACAGTAGCAGATGTGGGAGAACCTCTCCCCATAGTATGCCTTGCTCCCCCCCCATCAATAAGAGCAGATTAAGCCCTTCACCATGAGGTTCAACATCCCTTACCGCATTTTTGCAATGATTAATTATGAGAACTCTGGATATTCCTGGTGTTCAGCTGACTATCTGCTCCCTTCCCAAAGTAGAAATACTCAACCTGCCGGGGTGCAACTGACGCCCCTTAATCTGTGTTTTTCGAAGAGCAATAAAGATCAGATGCACAAAGTGCCAGGTCACATCAGTTTATTAAAGTGTGTCTGCAAGAGTCAGAATAATAAAACCCTGGGCAATGAGTACATGGAGCAGGGAGATAGAACACACGCTGGTTCCTGACTGCAGAATACACAGCAAATGTGTAGCAACAAATTGGTTCACAACATCATATGAACCAACCACTATCAGAGCCCAAAACAATGCGACTACAGTCTGCCCCTACCAGGTTAGTCTGAGCAGTGTCAGCGATTCCCAGACACCTGGTCAACTCTAAGCTCAGCCTCAACAAGCACGTCGGTGTCTAAACTCAGCAGCAGGCGCTCAGGCTGCAGCTCAGGAATAAAACAGAAATCTGACAGGAGCAATTTAAGAATTTAGTCTCCGGTTGGGGTTTAACCACCAGATGCTTCCAAACCCTCCTAGAGTACAACTTTACTATTATTTGCACCAGGGCTGTGCCGACTGAGATCAGGGACCCAACCCCGTCATGCTAGTGTAACAGTGTCGCTGCAGGGCCCCCCTTGGCTCCTGCCCCACCGGGCTGAGAATGTCACACAGAGACCTGGTGCTTGTATTTACAGGCTGGGCTCCCACCACCTTTCCACCACACAAGTAGTCCCTTTCTTGCAGTCCACCAGCAGGAGAGAGGGGCCAAGCTATCTCTCTCTGCTTCCCCTCCCTGCCTTTCCTCTAGTGCAGCTTTCCTCTCTCCAGCTCCCCCTGGCTCCCTTCCCCTGGGATTCTGAGCCAGCCCCAGCCTGATGAGGCAGCAGCTGTTCAAACTTCCCCAGTCAGGGCCAGGTGGTCTACCCAGCTCCAATTCACCTCCCGTCATTGGAGCTGGAGTGACAGAGGGTCGGCTAAGCAGTTTTTCTACTCAGCACCTGTCACAGCTAATCTTTGCACAGACCTTGACTTAGATCCGGGGTAGGCAACCTCTGGCACGAGTGCCGAAGGCGGAACACAAGCTGATTTTCAGCGGCACTCACACTGCCCGGGTCCTGGCCACCGGTCTCGGGGGCTCTGCATTTTAAATGAAGCTTCTTAAACATTTTACAAACCTTATTTACTTTACATACAACAATAGTTTAGTTCTATATTATAGAATTTTAGAAAGAGACCTTCTGCAAACATTAAAATGTATGACTGGCACACGTAACCTTTAATTAGAGTGAATAAATGAAGACTTGGCACAGGACGTCTGAAAGGTTGCTGACCCCTGACTTAGATCAAGGTCCTTGCTGGGTATTGCACAGACACCCAATGAAGTCCAAAGGGGATTTTTGTTAATGACAGGCGTACCTCAAAGCAGTACCCTGGAACCCCCTTATTCACCACTGACATATCATTATGATAGGTTTTGTACTCAGTCTGCCTTGTGAGGTATCATTTTTAAAACTCTTGCTCTGTTGAACGTTAATATCCTGTGGGATGGTATGTGCTATCATTGTATGTAAAGTTAGGAAGTACTGCTGGGTATGTTACTGAAATACACTGTGAGGTTGGGAACACCCACAACCAACCTTTCAGGTTCAACAATGGAGTAGCCAGACAGCGGTTCATGGCTCATCAACACCCACCAAGGAAAGACTCCACTGTCCCAGCGACTGTATGCAATGGAGACTTCTCAGAGAGATCAGGTAAGCAATGGAGACTGCTTGACCAATGGGGACTGACTGACCTCCATGTTGCAGCATAGATCATTTCAGCGAGCTGCAAGAAATTATAAAGTGGGGAAGTGACATCATCACTTGGCCTCACTCCCCACATTATTCTACACCTGGAAACACGTCTGGTGGACAAAGATTTTGAACTGGGGGAGGTGGTCCCAAGCTGGAGGAGAGTCCCAGCCTATGTACTGAGGCTCTGTGACCTTTTTGTACCATCTGTCAGGGTGAGACTGTCATAGTATAATTCCCCACTCTGAATCTTAGCGTCCAAGAGATGGGGTACCAGCATGAATTCCTCTAAGCTTGATTACCATCTTAGGACTGTAGCGCTGCCATCAACCAGGAATTCCAGTGCCTGGTACACTCTGGTCCCCCCAAAACCTTGCCTGGGGACCCCCAAGACCCAGACCCTCTGGATCTTAACACAAGGAAAGTAAACCCTTTCCCTCACCGTTGCCTCTCCCAGGCTTCCCTTCCCTGGGCTACCCTGGAAGATCACTGTGATTCAAACTCCTTGAATCTTAAACAGAGAGGAAAATTCACCTTCCTTCCTCCTTCTCTCTCCCCCTCCCAGACTCTCCCTGAGAGAGAAAGTAATCCTAACACCGAGAGAAATTAACCTCTCTCTCCCCCTTCCCTCCTTTCTCCCCACCAATTCTCTGGTGGATCCAGACCCCATCCCCTGGGGTCTCACCAGAATAAAAAAAAAATCAGGTTCTTAAACAAGAAAAGCTTTTAATTAAAAAAAGAACAAAGGTAAAAATTATCTTTGTAAATTTAAAAGGGAATAGGTACAGGGTCTTTCAGCTATAGACACTGGGAATACCCTCCCAGCCTAAGTTACAAGTTTAAATTAAAATCTTTTCAGCAAAGTACCAATTTGAACTCCTTTCAGCCAAATACACATTTGCAAATAAAGAAAACAAACATAAGCCTAACTCGCCTTATCTACCTGGTACTCACTATTCTGACCTTATAAGAGCTTGTATCGGAGAGATTGGAGAGAAATCTGGTTGCACATCTGGTCCCTCTGAGCCCCCAGAGAGAACAACAACCAAAAACTAACAGCACACACACAAACTTCCCTCCATCCAGATTTGAAAGTATCCTGTCCCCTGATTGATCCTCTGGTCAGGTGACAGCCAGGCTCACTGATCTTGTTAACCCTTTACAGGCAAAAGAGATATGAAGTACTTCTGTTCTATTAACTTATCTGTTTATGATAGAGACACCGCTCGATTCAAATCCTGTTAAGTTTGTCCAATGTAAACTGTTTCTTAAGTAACCAGCTCTGATGTCTACACTTGCCACTTATAATCATTTAAAATCTATCTTTGTGTGATAATAAATCTCTTCTATATTTTACCTAAACCAGTGTGTTTTGGTTGAAGTGCTTGGAAAATCTGCTCAGGTCAAAAAGGGCTGCGCACGTGCGCTTTCCTCTGTAGAAGTGGTGAACTGGGTGATGAGCTCACACCCGCCAGGCTTCTGACCAGGACAAGACGGCACAGTGTGCGGTGCAAGGCTGGGAAGCTGCAGAGGGGTGGGTGGGAAGGGGGAGTTGCTGGAACGTCTCTATTGTTGGTTCATGAGCGGCTGGGAGAAGCGTCCATGGAACTCAATGGGGTGTTTCCCTGCCTGTGGATAGCTGTGTGAGTGCAGGGCCTATCAGAGGGGTGTAGCTTGATATCAGCAGCACAATATGAGCGGCAGCCTAGGCTGGTGGGAAAAAGAGGCTCGGCAGCCCCACACGTCATGTTGCACCCCAGGGACCTCTGTGACGAACTGGGACTGTTCTTACTGTGGTCTGTGAGTGCTGAGTGGCGGGTGTTGGCCTGAGAAGATGATCTGCATTGGAGGATGGGAGCTGGCTGGGGAATGGAGGGAAGGACAGACAGGGCTCTGACTCCCCAAGGGGGCTATGGGGCTCCTAGGACCCCAAGATGGACCTAATTGGGGAGGATCCAGTTGTCTGTGCCTGCAAGGCCTGTTTTGGACTGTGTTCCTGTCGTATAAATAAACCTTCTGCTTTACTGGCTGGCTGAGAGTCATGGTGAACAGCAGGGAGCCGCGGGTGCAGGGCCCTCACTCTGAGACAACCTCATCACAGTAATATCTTATATGGATCCATCTTCTGTTGCGGAGGAAGAGAAGCTTTGGTGCAGCTGTTGGATGGATGCCAGGCTAAACAGCTCCAAATGCCACACCCTCCCCTGTGTTTCCGTGCAAGAATTAAGTTCTGCCAGAGTTTTGTTTACTGACTGAGAGCCAGGGTGGCTTCCTGCCTTTCTCTCATTTCTAGGAAAGGGGCAGCTCAGTCTGTTGCTTTCAGTTTCCATCACGTGGAAATGCAGGCTCCAAACTGGCCCCTAAGATCATCACAAACTCCTTGTAAATTAGACGGGACCGTCTGAGGGATGAAAGATTCTCCATTGCCAGCACCTTGCAAACTCATTCACACCACTGCAAAACGGGTGGACAGCTCTGCTGAGACAGCACATCAGCATTCTAGACCCTTTCTGCATTGGTGCCAATGACAACACAGCATGGTTCTGTACCCTGTGTTCAATAGCTTCCACAATGGTTTAGATAATTGCACAGAGAATACACCTATAAAGCTTGTGTACTCTCTGTGTGATACCCAGCTGGGAGGGTTGCAAGTGCTTTGGAAGATAGAATTAAAATTCAAAATGATCTGGACAAACTGGAGAAATGGTCTGAGTTAAATAGGATGAAATTCAATGTAGACCAATGCAAAGTACTGCACTTGGGAAGGAACAATCAGTTGCACACAGGCGAAATGGGAAATGACTGCCTAGGAAGAAGTACTGCGAAAGGGATCTGGGGTCCTAGTGGATCACAAGCTAAAGATGAGTCCACAGTGTTGCAAAACAAGCAAACCTCATTCTGGGATGTGTTAGCAGGAGTGTTGTCAGCAAGACACGAGAAGTCATTCTTCCCCTCTACTCCACACTGATTAGGCCTCAGCTGGATATTTTGACCAGTTCTGGGCCCCACATTTCAGGAAAGATGTGGAGAAACTGGAGCAAGTCCAGAGAAGAACAAGAAAAATGATTAAAGATCTAAAAAACATGACCTATGAGGGAAGATTGAAAACACTGGGATTGTTCAGTCTGCAGAAGGGAAGGCTGAGAGGGGACAGGGTAACAGTTCTCAAGTACATAAAAGGTTGTTACAAGAAGGAGGGAGAAAAATTGTTCTTAGCCTTTGAGGACAGGACAAGAAGCAATGGTCTTAAATTGCAGCAAGGGTGGTTTAGATTGAACCTTAGGAAAACCTTCCTGTCGGGGTGGTTAATCACTGGAATAAATTGCCCAGGGAAGCTGTGGAATCTCCATCACTGGAGGTTTTCAAGGTTAAACAAACCCCTGCCAGGGATGGTCTAGATAATACTTAGTCCTGCCATGAGTGCAGGGGACTGGACTAGATGATCTCTCAAGGTCCCTCCAGTCCTATGATTCTATGGCTGAGAATCTGCCCAAAGCCTGATCTCCTCAGGTCTTCCAAAGCTGAGACAGATTGGAAAGGGACCAATTTCCCGTGTTTCTCTTTGTGCACCAGGCAGGGGGTGGGGGCAGAGAGTTCGGGATTTTGGGTCTATGCTCTACTTGGCAGAGGGCTGAGGAAGGGGTTACCAGGCTGCCCTGGGAGAAGAGAAGTGGACCTGCAATCGCCGAGGACAGAATGATTCAACCTGCAGCTGTGGATAGGTGTAACCTAATCACAGTTGGCAGCAACAGGGGCGGGTTCAGTAACTAGGGGTTCTGTTTCAATAACACAATGCAAAACTGGCTCGAGCCCCCACCCAGTGACCTGGGACAATTACAAACCCCACCCCCCGGCGCCTCTAAGAGGCAACACTTCCCCTCTCGCAAACACTGAGTCTGAGTATAGGAAAAAAACTATTAATAACAAGAGGGAAGTAACTTGGCATTCATTTGGGAAAAGACCACAAACAGAGTTCATGCACACAACCCATGAGCAAAAGACCCACCTCCAAGTGGGTTGTGCCAGTGTCCTTTTCCCTCAGGTGCTTAAGTCCAGCAACCAAAAGTCCCTTTAGCCTGCCCGTCCCTTCTCTGCACCCCACTCACAGTTGCTGTCCTTGGTCGGTGCAGCCCCAGAGTTCAGAGGTGCATCTGCAGAGTTCACCGTCCACTCTGGGGCTGGGATAAAGAGGCATCTTTCTGGCTCAGCTGTCCAGGCACTGACTCATCGCTCCTCTCCACTGCCTGCCCTGCTGGATGCCACATCTTCAGGTCCCACCACTTAATGTGGGGAGTTGTCTCCAGGCTTCATTGAGTCTGTCTGGTAAAGTGCTGGCAGAGACGATCCATGACGCAAGTGGAAAACCCCCAAACCCATAGGCCTACAGGTGTTCAGTGATAAAAACAGCCAAGTGCTGAAAAAACAGCTCCTTGTAAGGTGACAAAGATCATGGCAGGGATAAATATAAACAGGACAGGGGATTTAGTAGGGTAATTAGAGGGCCATTACTGGGGCAAGGCCAAGACCAGGACTGCTCACCTAGGGCGGAGGAGGGCAGAAGATTTCAATAATGGAGAAATGCAATAGAACCATGGGGCACCCTCCCCGGGATGTGGGGGAGTGAATGAGTGTGGTACAGCTGTGCTTCTGCAGGGTGTAGTGGAGCTTCTGCTACAATAAATGCACAACTGTAACCAAAGACTCCAGTCTCCGTGTGTTCCTGTGTGACTCTTGCCCGTGTCGGAAGACATAGGATACCCGAATTGCGTGTCCGTCTGTTGTGTCCGAAGACATACCCCAACACTGGCCGTCACAAACAGGATCCAGAGATAGACCAGTGGCTGGTCGCTGCTGTTCACCATGGACCTTGGTAAGTTCAATGGACCATTTAGTAGTCAGGAGCTGATGGGGTTTCTGGAGAAACAGGTAGGGTAATGTGAGGGAGGGGGAGTCCCGTTTGCACTGTCTCTCCCCAGAGATAACTGTTCTTTTGGATAAAAGGACAGGGAAGAATAAGGGCCCATTCCTGGTACAGGGGTCAACCTCGGATGAGATTTTAGGGGACCTAGAGGGAGAGGGGCTGGCCAAGGAGCCCACCGTCTTTGATAAAAGGGGAGTGGAACAAAGGCCATGCCTGTGGGGACATGATATCTTAGGGAGGCAACAGACACTGCAGGAGCTTTGGGGCTGGCCTGCAGTTCCGCGCTGGGCAGATACGGTCCTGGGATCGAAGGCACCCTTGGATAAAGGAAGGGAGTGGTAGTTCAGGTAGTGGTTATGTAACTATATCCTCTTTCTCTTCCCTTCCACAGACCAATGGGGACTGTTTGGAGGCTCTTCATTCTTATGTTAATGCAGCCCCTACGGTGGACTTCCTCAATGAGCGGCAGCAGTCTGGAATCACCAGCTTCCACAAGGGTATCGCCACGTGCTTCTCCACTGACAGAGCAGCTCTCACTTGGCTGTCCCTGCTCCAGAAGGCTGGGACGAGCTCAGCACACAGTCCCGTGAATGTGGCTTTCCTCATCCAAAAGTTCTGCAGTCCCTGCTCGTCATCCCAGACCCGCGTAACGACGTGATCCCACCACTGAGTGGTTGTTTCATGAGCCCAAAAGTGATGGTCCACCGTGCTCAGTTGTTCCGTGAATGCCAGAAATAATCTGATGTTGTTTCTTTCCATGGCACACAGCAGGTCAGGAAACTCAGATTGAGAGCTGATGATACACTGAACGTTTTCATCCCCATCCCGGCAATATCACATCAGTGGTGCTGTCACACCAAGCCCACACTTGGAAGGGGCCAATCACAACCACAGTACGTTTGTCAGAGGGCCCACAAAAAGTTAATCCGACCCTAGCTCTGTCAGCACACGCAGCGTAGTGTGAACATGCACTACCGATGTTGGTATAATGCTTTTTGGTCGTTGATAATATTTTTATGACAAAACTCTAGTGTAGACAAGATCTGAGTTTGCAAGGTGAAGGCAAAGGAGCATCTTCTTCTTCGAGTGATTGCTCATATCCATTCCAGTTAGGTGTGCGCGCACACCACGTATATATTGTTTGGAATACTTTTTACCCTAGCAACACTCGGTGGGTCGGCTGGGCGCCCCCTGGAGTGGCGCCGCTATGGCATCGGATATATACCCCTGCCGACCCAACAGCCCCTCAGTTCCTTCTTACTGCCCGTGTCGGTGGTTGGAACAGTGGAGAGTGGCTTAGCTGACCTCCATTTCCCTAGCTACTTGTAGTTTCTCGTTCATTATCGTGTATATAGTTATATAGTTATAATTCTTTTATATATATATATATATAGTTATACTTTTTTTTCTTTACTAGCATAGTTAGCTTAGTAATAGTTAGCGGGGTTCAGGGAGTAGCCCCTTCCCCGCACCCGGTGCTGGAGCCCATGCCCGGTTCACCGGGTTTCAAACCATGCTCGGCCTGCCACAAGCCGATGCCGACAGGAGATCCGCACGACTCCTGTTTGAAGTGCCTTGGGGAATCGCACTTGACCGCTAAGTGCCCCATTTGCAAGTCTTTCAAGCCGAGAACAAAAAAGGAGCGGGACATCAGGCTCAAACAGCTCCTCATGGAGGCAGCCCTCACCCCTCTACTTTCGGCACCAAGCGCTGGTCAGCCGGTAAGCAGAAGCACCTCTGCGGCACCAGACCGCACCAGTACACTCAAGGACTCACGGCACCGGACGTCGCCGGCACCGAAGTCGGCTCAACGACGCTCCCTCTCCCCGAGGTCGAGGAAGGCCAAGACTCCTGCTGGGTGGGCACCGACCACACCGCAGCCAGAGAGTATGCCTAAGTCGGCTCGCCCGGCGCCGACACCTGCTGCGGCACCGACAAAATCGACTTATTCGATTCTGGTCCCACAAGCGCCATCAAGTCCGGTGCCTGTTAGCTCCCCAGCACATGCCATGGTAGAGCTCACCATGCTGTCCGCACCAGAGGTGTTCTCAGCTGCAAGAGACCTGATCGCCCTGACAGACTCGGCACTGCCTCTACCCTGGCACCGTGGGTGAGGGTAATCCAATCCGTAGGCAAGCCGACCTTGATTAGACCACCTTCTGTTGGTGCAGTGGACCGGCACCGCTCATGGTCGCGGTCCTGCAGACCCTTCAGGTCCAGACGGCACTCCCGCTCTCAACGCCACTCACAGTCCCGGCATCGTTCTACTACACGGCACTGGTCAGACTCGTGGACTGGTTGGAAGTCCACCGTAGCAGCTGAATTAACCGGCTCATTACCCGCAGCGCCACTCCAGTTCTCGGCACCGCTCCAGGCACCATGCCTCCCAAAGCCATTCATGACGCCGGGATTCGAGATCTCGGTCGACCTCCCGGCACTGATCTGGTCGCAGGTCCCGCTCTCGATCCCGGTACCGATATGCATCCCGGCACCGGTCCCCGATACCGAGGGGAGCTAGGTCCGTTAGAACATCTGCACAAGGCTTCTCCGCTCCTCCATGGCCATCCAGGCATATGTTGGTGTCCTCCCACACGGACAGCTACTATGGCCAAGACCGTGATTCCGATGTGCCCACCGGAGTGTTTCAAGAAGCCCGGGCTCAGGACCCAGGACCTCACCAGTGGTCCTTTTGGACACCTTGGGCGTACCACCAGGCCCAAGGTGCTCCGCTAGTTCCAGCCAGCTCAGCTTCATCAGAGCACTGAGCACCAGAGGCCACAGTTAGTTGTCCTCCTCCACCCGGGACGGAGGAACCACTAGTCCAGCCACCGGGTTCCCTGGTGCCACTGGAGCAGGAACCGGCGCATGAGCAAGAGGCCATACAGGATCCGCTTGTCCCTGGCGTTTGATCTTCTTCCTCTCCAGATGAGGCAGTGGCAGGGACTTCCTCTTCGGGGCTGCCTCCAATAGACCTAAGAGCCCATCAGGACCTCCTCAGGAGAGTAGCGCTCAACATGAACCTCCAGGTGGAGGAGGTCCCGGAGGTCGAGGACCCTGTAGTGAGCATCTTGTCGGCAGATGACCCAATTAGGGTGGCTTTGCCCTTCATCAGGACCATCCAGGCTAATGCAGACACCTTATGGCAGTCCCCAGCCTCCATCCCTCCTACAGCAAAGGGGGTCCAGTGCAAATACATGGTACCCTCTCGGGGGTACGAGTATCTATATGTCCTCCCTCCTCCCTCCTCACTGGTTGTCCAATCAGTCAACGAGAGGGAGCGCCATGGCCAACAGGAGCCAGCCCCAAAGTCAAAGGAGGCTAGGCGAATGGACCTACTCGGCCGCAAGGTGTATTCAGCAGGCGCCCTACAGCTCCGGGTGGCAAATCAGCAGGCTCTGCTGAGCCGTTATAGCTACAACACCTGGGCAGAGGTAGGTAGATATACAGAGCTACTCCTCTCGGACTCCCTAGAGGAGGGGAAAAAAGTGGCCAGAACCTCCCTCCAGTCTTCTCTAGATGCGACCATCTCGGCAGCCAGAACTCTGGCCTCCGGCGTCACCATGAGACGCATCTCTTGGCTACAGGTGTCCAACCTCCCGCCTGAATTACAATATACCATCCAGGACTTACCCTTCGACGGTAAGGGTCTGTTCTCGGAGAAGACTGACCCCAGGCTACAAAGCTTGAAAGACAACAGGGTCATCATGAGCTCTTTGGGCATGCATACACCTGTGACCCAATGCAGACCTTTCCGTCCCCAGACTCACCGCCCGTACTTTGTGCCCAGACACAGGCAAGGCTTTAGCAGACGGCGCGGGCGGGGTGGCTGTAGACGGCTGTCCAGACCCCAAGGGGGCCAAAACCACGGCCAAAACCACGGCTCCTCAAAACCACCACTGGAGCCTAAATCTGCCTTTTGAAGGTACACCCGAGGACAGCGTATCAGTTTCAGGACAGGATCCTTTTCCTCCCTTCTCCAACCGCCTCTCCTACTTCCTCCCGGCGTGGTCCCAATTGACCTCAGACCTATGGGTCCTACGCACGGTGAAACAAGGATACCACCTCCAATTTGTTTCACCCCCACCTTCCCACCCTCCAACCCAGTCTCTCTTCAGGGACCCCTCTCACGAGCTATTCCTCCTCCAAGAGGTGCAGACGCTCCTCGCCATAGGAGCAATAGAGGAGGTACCTCAAAACCAGAAGGGCAAAGGGTTTTATTCCCGGTACTTTCTGATCCCCAGTCTAAAGGAGGCCTCAGGCCCATCCTAGACCTGCGAGGCCTCAACAATTTCATGATAAAGTTGAAGTTCTGCATGGTCTCCCTGGGGACCATTATCCCGTCCTTGGATCCTGGAGACTGGTATGCTGCCCTCGATATGAAGGATGCGTACTTTCACATCGCCATTTTTCCTCCACACAGGAGGTACCTTCGTTTTGTAGCCAACCACCAGCACTTCCAGTTCACGGGTCCTCCCCTTTGGCCTCTTCACGGCCCCAAGGGTGTTTACAAAGTGCATGGCCATAGTCGCCGCACACCTCCGCCGACGGCGGATACACGTATTCCCGTATCTGGACGACTGGCTCATCAGAGGGACCTCCGAGACACAGGTCAGATAGCATATAGACATTGTCAGGGACCTATTCACACCCTTAGGCCTGATGCTCAATGTGGAGAAATCCACACTGGTCCCCACACAAAGGCTAGACTTCATAGGAGCTACCCTGGACTCCAATCTAGCCAAGGCCTACCTACCTCAGCCGTGATTCCAGGCAATGGCATCGATCATTCAAGGTTTGCAGAACTTCCCGATGACCTTGGCTCACACCTGTCTCGGTCTCCTAGGTCGCATGGCTGCCTGTACTTATGTGACCAAATATACCAGGCTTCGCCTCCGACCCCTCCAAACGTGGATCAATTCGGTCTACCATCAGGGCAGGCACCCGATAGACACAATAGTCACCATTCCCTCGAGCACTCTACGCTCCCTCGTCTGGTGGCTAACACCCTCCCCGGTATGTGCAGGGTTACCGTTCCATCCGCCACAGCCCTCACCGTCGGATGGGGGGCTCACTTCGGACACCTTTGCACGCAGGGCCTTTGGTCATCACAGGAGCTGATGCTTCACATAAATGTCCGAGAGCTGAGAGCAGTCCGTCTGGCTTGCCAGACATTCCAGCAGCATCTACACTGCCGTTGTGTCTCGGTGTTTACAGACAACACAACGGCCATGTATTATATCAACAAACAGGGAGGGACTCGATCTTCTCCCCTCTGTCAGGAGACCATCTGACTCTGGGACTTCTGCATAGCCCACTCAATAGACCTAGTAGCATCCTTTCTCCCAGAGGTTCGGAAGACTCTCGCAGATCAGCTAAGCACATCCTTCCTCTGTCACGAATGGTCGATAAGACCAGATGTTATTCTTTCGATCTTCCAGAAATGGGGCTTTCCCCACATAGACCTCTTCGACTCTCGCACGAACAGGAAATGCCAAGTGTTCTGCTCCTTCCAGGGTCTTTCACTGGGATCAATCTCGGACACATTCCTCATGTCGTGGGAGCACCGGCTGCTCTATGCCTTCCCTCCGTTCCCGCTGGTTCACAAGGTCCTGATAAAACTCCGCAGGGACAGAGCGCACCTAATCATGATCATGCCAGCGTGGCCCAGACAGCACTGGTCCACCACACTGCTCAACTTGTCCATAGCCAACCCAATTACCCTGCCTCTCCACCTGGACCTCATAACGCAGGACCACGGCAATCTTTGCCACCTGGACCTGCAGGCCCTCCACCTCACGGCGTGGCTCCTGCATGGGTAAATAGGTCGGAGTTACGCTGCTCTGCTCCAGTACAACATATACTCCTGAATAGCAGAAAGCTTTCCACTCGGTCAACATATCTGGCCAAGTGGAAACGTTTCTCCTGCTGGTGTGTACTGCAGAATACTACTCCCTCTCAGGTCTCGATCCCCACTATATTGGACTACCTCTGGTCCCTTAAGCAGCAGGGCCTGGCGACATCATCTCTGAGGGTGCACTTGGCAGCCATCTCCACATTCCATCCAGGGGAGAGTGGCCACTCTGTGTTTTCCCACCCTTTAGTTACTAGATTTCTCAAAGGCCTGGAGCACCTCTACCCCCAAGTACGCCGCCCTGCCCCTACCTGGCACCTCAATCTAGTCCTAAGCAGGCTTATGTTTCCACCATTAGAGCTGTTGGCAACTTGTTCGCTGCTATACCTGTCCTGGAAGACAGTTTTCCTAGTAGCCATTACATCGGCCAGACGTGTCTCCAAGCTTTGAGCGCTAATGGTGGACCCACCTTATATTGTCTTTCACAAGGACAAGGTACAGTTGCGACCGCATCCGGCGTTCCTCCCTAAGGTGGTGTCGACCTTCCATACCAATCAGGACATCTTCCTTCTGGTCTTCTTCCCGAAGCCTCATTCATCTCAACAGGAACAGCAGTTACATTCCTTAGATGTCCGTAGGGTGCTCACTTTTTATATGGATAGGATGAAGCCCTCCCGGAAATCGCCCCAACTCTTTGTTGCAGTGGCTGACCAAATGAAAGGCCTACCTGTCTCCTCCCAGAGGATCTCCTCTTGGGTGACGGCGTGCATCCGCACGTGCTATGACCTGGCTCATGTTCCCTTGGGCCATCTCACTGCACATTCTACCAGAGCTCAGGCATCATCAGCCACCTTCCTGGCCCATGTACCAATCCAGGAGATATGTCACGCAGCTACCTGGTCCTTAGTCCACACTTTGCTTCGCAGTATGCTCTAGTCCAATAGTCTAGAGATGATGCAGCCTTTGGCTCAACTGTTTTGCATTCTGCCATATCTCTCTCCGACCCCTCCGCCTATGTAAGGCTTGGGAATCACATAACTGGAATGGATATGAGCAAGCACTCGAAGAAGAAAAGACAGTTACTCACCTTTGTAACTGTTGTTCTTTGAGATGTGTTGCTCATATCCATTCCACACCCGCCCTCCTTCCCCATTGTCGGAGTAGCCGGCAAGAAGGAACTGAAGGGTGGCTGGGTAGGCTGGGGTATATATCCGGTGCCATAGCGGCGCCACTCCAGGTGGAGCGCCAGCCGACCCACCAAGTGTTGCTAGGGTAAAAAGTCTTCCAACGAACGTGCACGCGGTGCGCACACACCTAACTGGAATGGATTTGAGCAACACATCTCGAAGAACAACAGTTACAAAGGTGAGTAACTGTCTTTGTCATCCCTCAGACAGTCCCGTCTGATTTACAGGGAGCTTGTGACTGTCTCAGGAGCCAGTTTGGAGCCTGCATTTTCATCTGACTCTGATGGAAACCAAAAGCAACAGGCGGAGCTGCCCCTTTCCCAGAAATGGGAGATAGTCAGGAAGCAGGGCTGGCTCTCAGTCACCAAACAAACTCTGGCCGCCCTTAATTTGTGCATGGCAGCACAGCCATGGGACCAGCATTTGGAGTTGTTTAGCCTAGAGTGCATCCAACAGCCAAGCGAAAGCTTCTCTCCCTCCGCAACAGAAGATGGTTCCATACAAAGTGCAGCTATGCCGCGGGTCGCTGCTCTGCTGCCTTCCCTGTACACAGCCCAAGACAGAGCTCTTGGCGTCACCCCTTCCCCCCCCCTGCAACGTTCCTCTGTGGGGAGGAAGCAGGACCAACTGCAAGGGAGAAATCTAGGTGCCTCCCCACACCTCGCCTCTGGGTCGTATCCAGTTTGGGGGGCTGGGGCCGCCATGCTCTCCCCCAATCTCCACCCATGTTAATGGTGCATCCAGATCGATCCTTCCCCGCCTCGTCCTTCTCCCAACGCTCTCTAGCATTAAACCCCCTCCCAGCTGGGGAGCAGGGTTTCTGGGCCACAGAAAGTGTCCTTCCTTCCCCAGCCTAACTACCTGCTATTGGCGGGTTGTCCTCATTTCACCCGGCACCATTCCTGTCGTGTGGGGGTCACGTCAGGTACAGGAGCGAGGCTTAGACGTGTTGCTTGGCGGATCCCCAATGGTTGGTGCCAAATCAACTCCTCTTGGCACCCACGATTGATGAAAGGAGCATCAGAGAGCAATGCTGTCTCCCCCAACGGCCAAGCACTCTGAGAGGTGGCGTCTCCCAATGGTTGTGCATTCTATGGGGTGGCATATCCCACTGGCCATAGCACTGCCCATGAATGTAAATTGCTAACATCCTTAATTCGCTACAGACTCTTTTATGATGGCCAGCCTCGTGTTTAGAGATCCAGGAGATCTGGTTTCGAATCTGCCACCAACTCCAAATGTGACCTGGGACAAATCATTAGATTTTGAAGGAGAATCAACCCACCATAAGCCCCCAGTGCATTGGCTAAGAGAGGGACACAACTGTTGTGGGTAGGATTTACACGATTGGGGCTGTATCCTGGAAAGCAACGATTCGGGAAGGACCCAGAGATCCTGGTGGAACCCACTGGGCTGGAGCTTCCTGGACGAGAGGAGGAGTGCGGCACTGGGATGGAGATGCAGGGGATTAGAGAATAGGAGCTGGGGTCCCCTCTGGATACAGCATGGGGGAGACCATGACTGGAGACTGCACCCAGCTCTTGGGAGGAGCCAGGCATCAAACAGGACATTGGACAATTGGGGAGGGTTCTGAGAAGAGCTACAGAAATGATTTACCCCCAAGTGAGGGAGAAGGGAATCGACCCCCATGACATTACTCCAGATTTACCCCAGGGTGATTCCAGCCAGTATATGGAGCACCTGGGGCCAGGCTGCGGAATCCCAAAACTTCAAGCTGCGGGTCCAGCGCAGGGGAATGGTAGCGAATGTGGGTGAGGGGCTGGGCCGTGGCCCAGAGCCAACAAGCCGGGATGGACACATGGGCTTGGGTCCTGCTTGTGGCTCTCAGATCTCCTCCTCTCTCCTCCCCCCAACCATCAGGTGCTTGATGCCTCTTCACTGCCACCCAGTAGGGCAAGTGGGCCGGGCAGGGACTAGAAGATGGGCCCACAAATATGTAATGACCCTGGCAGAACTGCCAAAAACCCTCTGGCTGCAGTGAGTCCTGGCACATAGTCTCCTATTCTACCCACTAGACCTCACTCCCTTCCCAGAGCCAGGAAAGAACCCAGGTGTCCTAGCTCCCAGCCCCTTGCTCTAACCATTAGACACCACTTCACCCAGCAGGCTGGGGCACATACCCCAGTCACATGAGGGGAAGCTCTGGGGGTGGGAGCACTTATCTGATGCACATAGGAACCCCTTGGACATAGAGATGCTCTCTGTGTGTGTCCCTGCTGCCCCCTGCTGGAGAGGACGAGCCCCACTCTGTTTGTGTGTGTCGCCCCACACCCAAGATACATGGGGGCGATGGATTTATTCAGGCTCGTGGCTGTGTCCATGCCAGCTGGCAGTCATGAGAGTTCAGCTCACGCATGTTTCCTGTGAGTCTCAGGTTGCACCTGCATGAGTAGCGCAGTGGGAAGTGTCTGCACTGGTTTGTGTGAAGACCGTGTGTGCCTCAGTTTCCCCTATGTACCACGCTGACCCCTAGGGGCTGGAAAAGATCAGTTTTCTCTGGGGCAGGCTACCACCCAGGGCAGCAGATCCTGGCTTTCTCGACTTGGGGCCAATCGCTGGCAACTCCACAAAGACAATGGCAAAGCCAACCTGCTGGGACATTTCCAACCTAGTAACTAATGCCCAGGGTGATGCCCCCCCTGCATTGCAGGAAGCCAGCTGGAAGAGCGGGGGCCGAGGGTGGACATGTTTGGCTGGGGCTCGGATCTGCTCACACCCTAGGCTGCAGCTTCCGGCTCTCTGGACTGACCGAGGACTGGGTATCACCCTCAGGTATCCCTTAGGTGCCGTCTCAGGCGGAGTCGCTGGAGGGAGCGAGGGGGCTGGAGGTGCCCAGGTTGGGTCCCAGGATGTGGTGAAGCCAAGTGGCTTCCCCTAGTGACACAGCGAGACCCTAAGGGGGGCTGGCCGGCTGTAGGACCCCCAGAGACTGTCCCAGAGCACCAGCCCTGTGACTCCCTGACCCCGGCATCTGCTCCCTGGTGCTGGTTCCGCTGCAGCGCAACTCCAGACCCCCTGCTCCAACCTCGGGCCCTGTGGGCAGGTGGGTTCTGGCCCGGCCAAGCCCAAAGTGCCACAGGCCGGGTCAAAGCCCAGACCTGACCCCCACAGGGGCTGGGAGACCCTGCTGTGGAATGAGCTCTGACTCACACCCACCCTTGGCCACCCCCCATCATGCCTGGTCTGAGGGGGGGGCGTCTCAGACAAAGCCCCTGATATCAGGGGATCTGGGCTCCCTGTTTGCACATGAAACGAGGCAGTTTGCAAAAACCGGGAAAAACCCTGGAACCAAAGCTGGGAGCAACCTGTCAATTTTGAAGTAACAAAGAAAAATCAGGTTAAGGTTTTCAACGCCTTTATGTTAAAAAAAAAGGAAGTTTTATAAAACCCAAACCACAAACTTTCAGCCCAAACCACCACCTGGGTTTTTATTTTTACCAGAAAGGGGTTTTGAAAATGATTTTTTTTATTCTTTTGTTTTTTCGTCAAACGCCCCCGCCCCCCCGACCCCCTACACACACACACAAAATTGAAGGAAAAATAACTGTAACCAGAACATTTGTGGTTCAGGTCTTTGACCCCCCCACTCCTGACTTTCTCCTGATTTACACCAGAGTGAAGGGGAATTGGCGCCATTGTCCCCCCACCCCCCAAGTTACTCCTGATTTACACCAGAGGCCAGGAGGGGAGTCTGGTTCTAAGGCCGTTGGGCCAGCACGCCAGCCAGGACAAACCAGTAAGACTCAGGCCCGCAGTTTTGCTCAGTTCCCTTTATTTGCTGTGGTTCCTGGCTACCAGCCCCACATGCTGGGCTCTGCCAGGCTCATTAACCGCAGCAGAGCCCGGGGCAAAGCCTGCCCATGTATGTGCCGCGGCGAGGGGGCGCTGTCATGGCTCTGCCTGTGCAGCTCAATGGGCGACGCCGGCAGGATTCTGGCCCGGCCCCTCTCCCGTTCCCGGCTGCTGCTCCGAGATCAGGGCCATGTAGACCTCAGCCGCGGCAGCTATCAATTGGAAAGACTTGCAGGCCGGTGCCAGCGCCTGGAGCGTCTGCTCCAGATGCCGGGCGGCTGCAGCCAGGGCGTTCCTAGCACGACGCCCCGTGAGGACATCGGGCAGGTAGCCCCTCAGATTTTGCACCGTGCCGGTCCCAGAGACGGGGCCATTCTCGGGGGGCTCTGCAGCCGTTTTCCCTGTTGGGCCCCCAGGGGTGGCACAAGCAGAAACAGCCCTGGCGATCTCCTCGCTGCTCCTGAGCAGGGTGTCCATCGGCAGGCACAGCACCGGGGAGGCCTCCGCCTCCCGCAGAGCCGCCTCCAGCCTCTCGGGGAGGCCGGCGTTCTGCAGTAGCACGGCCACCACGGGGCCACCCACGCTGCCGAAGATCCCCATGGTGGCCTGGTGGAAGTCCCGGACGATGGCCCCCTTCTCCTGCAGCGGGGTGTGGGGGGAGGCCATGCGGGCATACAGGTCCCGGCTGGCGTTCTTCCGCACATGTCTGTCCGTCTGCTCTGCCGTGGCGTGCATCTCCCATGCTGCCCGCAGCAGGCGCTCCAAGTTCTCCCCCACGCTGACGCTGCCCCCCACCGGTTCCAGGGACACACTGGTGTCAAGGTGCTGGTTGAGGATGTGGAGCAGAGCGTGAGTGGCCAAGATGCATCCTTCCAGGGAGTCGAGCAGGGACTGGCTGGCGCGCACGAGCCTCTCTCTTTCGCTCTCTGTGCCGGAGAACAGGGAGAGCATCGCGAGGCTGGGAAACAAAGCAGAGAGCACAAGTGAGGGGCTGAAAGAGTTTCCCCTCCAGGATCCCCAGTGCAAGGCCAGGGGGATGTGTGATGGAATGGAGTAGAGGGAACGTTGTTTCACAACAACCCTGAGATTTGCCTGTGGAACTCCCTGCCTCATGATCTTGCTGATGCCGAGAGCCTAGCAAGACCCAGAAAGGGATCTGACATTTATATGGCTAATGAGGAGAGCCAGAATGACATTAGAAAAGATTTTTTTTTAAGTTTAATAAGATTAAACACTCTCATGCTCCAGGGCATGACTCTCTCTAACTAACGGCTGTCAGGCAGGAACTGTCCCTGCCTGCCAGTGGTGCTGAGGTACAGGGGCACTGCTGTGCTAGACGGGGCATGCAAAGCACGTCAGTCCATTACCCACTTTGCATTTGCTGTGGGCCCCAAGAGAGCCATGCTGCGAACCGGAGGCAGTGCACCATTGGGGGGGAGCCAGGGGATAGGGTGTGTTGAAGTGATGGGGGAGTCTCTGGTACATTGACACTGTATTAAAAGCCCCTTGGAACGGTGGCGTCTGGTCTGACTCAGGCTGCGGGGTTAAAAATTGGCATGTAGACATCTGGGTTCAGGCTGGAGGCCAGGCTCTGGGAGCGTCCCACCACGCACAGTCCCACCACCTGGGCTCCAGTCCAAGCCTGCAGGTCTACACTGCCAGTCTGCAGCCCGGCAGGCCAGCCATGGGTGTTTAATTGCAGTGCAGATATACCCTGAAGGGCTGCATTGCACCCAGGGGGTGCGGCTGGTTCCAGCTCTCAGCCGGGCCGAGGCAGGCCAGCCACGGGTGTTTAATTGCAATGCAGACATACCCTGAAGGGCTGCATTGCACCCAGGGGCCCGCGGCTGGTTCCAGCTCTCAGCAGGGCCTAGGCAGGCCAGCCATGGGTGTTTAATTGCAATGCAGACATACCCTGAAGGGCTGCATTGCACCCAGGGGCCGGCGGCTGGCTGCGGGTTCCAGCTCTGGGCAGGGCTGCACCCGGAAAGGTTCCCCGGGGTACCCAAGCAGCTAGATGCGTTGCTGTGGACCAGTGGTGCTGCAGGGTGGAAGTGATCTGCATCCCCTGAAGAAGATCATTTCGGAAACGTCCACGTTTCTGAAACTGGGGGTCCTGCCCCAGAAGGGGGTGCGTGCGAGGCTACTATGGAGGGGGGTCGTGAGATCTAGGAGTACCATACTTCGAGGAGGAGCCCTCCGCAGCCAGCTCAGACTGGGGAAGGGGCGGGGGACCCAGCTCTCCGCAGCCAGCTCGGCCTGGGAGCGGGCGCGGGGTGTGGGGGGCGGCGGCCCGGCTCTCCGCAGCCAGCTCGGATTCGGAGGGGGGGCGGCCTGGCTCCCCGCAGCCAACTCGGATTTGGGGGGGGGGTCCCAGCTCGGATTCGGAGGGGGGGCGGCCTGGCTCCCCGCAGCCAACTCGGATTTGGGGGGGTGTCCAGGCTCTCCGCAGCCAGCTCGGATTTGGGGGGGGTCCCAGCCCTCCGCAGCCAGCTCGGATTCGGGGGGGGGGGCGGCCTGGCTCCCCGCAGCCAACTCGGATTTGGGGGGGAGGGGTGTCCAGGCTCTCCGCAGCCAGCTCGGATTGGGCGAGGGGGGGGGGGTCCCGGCTGCTGCTCCCGCTGGCTGCGACCCAGGCGGGCTGGGGACCGGAGCTCTCACCTGTCGCCGCTCGGCGCGGCTGCGGGTCCGGCGGGAGAAGGGGCGGACGGCGCCGCCTCTCCGCGTCTCCTTATAAAGCTCCCGGGCGGGGGCGGACAGTGAAAGTTGGCACCGGGCAGACGGCGCGGGAGCAATTCCCCGGACCGGGCTCGGCGGCTCCTGGATTGAGCAGATCGCGGATCTTTCCAGCCCCTCGTGACCGGGAGAAAACCGAGACCTGGAAACCAGCCAGACTCGAGTTCCTGGAAACCAGGCGGGGAACTGGAAGCCGAAGTCACGAAGCGGCAGCTGAGTCCCAGTAACACCCACCTGAAGGACCGTGTGACACCCGCTGGCACCGCGCCCCGGCCCGTGGGATCGCGGAGGCTGAGCGGGGAGGTGAACGCGCGGAGCAGCCTCCTATAAAGGCGAGTCCCGGCTCCGGGCGCACAGAGCGTCCCCGCCAAGGGATCCTCTCCGGAGAGCCCAGGCTGCTGCCCGCGGCGCTGAGCCGAGCTCTGCCCCGGCGAACGGCCCCTCAGCTTCCCACAGGCCCAGCGAGCAGGTAACTCGCCCCGTCGGACGGGGCAGAGGGGCACAAATGGGAGCAGGGGTCATGCGGTGAGAGCCCCCCGGATCGCCGGGCGAACTGGGCTCCTCCAGGAACGGGGGATTCCTGCAGCCCCCGGCAAGATGCCAGTCTAGGGACAAAGAATATCAGTCACCCACAGGCTGGGGGGAGGGGGCGCTAGTTTGCAGCCAGCCAGAAACTGCAGCGTCTGACCCACAGCTGGGTCCCCGGGCAGCAGGGGGGAGGGAGCAGGTCATGCAGCTGCCGAGAACTGGGAAGCGCCGCGGCTGGGGCAGGAGGTGGCCGGGTGGATGGGGGATGCTGCCGCGCCTCTGGGATGGATGGATTGGGGGGACTGGGAGGAGTTGGAGGTGCAGGGGGTTGGGTGCTGGGACAGAGATCGGGAGAATGTGGGGAGGTAACGTGTGGGAGGAGAAGTGGGGGTGTCTGGGGCAGGAGCTGGGACACTGCTGGGGCGAGGGGGATCTCTGGCAATTTAGGGTCTGTTGGGGAGTGGGCCTGAGTCCTGAGCTTGCTTGGGTGGATTCTCCCCCTCCCAGCTGGAGCCAGCCAGTCCTCCTGAGGCCACGTGGTTGGGCTGGGGCCGGGGGGAAAAGACAGGGCCCGAGTCTTTCAACCCTAGAACCTCCAAGGTGTTTAGACTCCCCCGGATTGACGGAGAATTAGGCTCCAGGGCCCTGATCCTTTAGGTGCCTTTTTTGTTTTAATAGCAGCTGAGTCTCTGCACTGGGTAAGTCTGTGATTTGTGGGGGCAGGGCGCAGTGGGGGGCTCTGGCTAATGCCTCTGTCATCTTCCTCTCCTGGCAGCTTTCCCGAGAATGTCCTGGATCAATATCCTGTACCCAGACAACCCGGCGAGGCGGAAGACGGTGGTGCAGTTACACCAGGAGCTGATCGACTGCATAGAGCTCAATTTTGATACCACCAATGAGCTGATTGAAGCCTTGAACACGCATTGTCAGTGCAAGTTGCACAGCGTTAAGATGAACACGAAGGGCACCGTCCAGGAGAACTGCGAGATCCTCCTCACAGCCATAAAGTCCGTCCAAGACATTCTGCAGGCCATCGATGCAAAGCTGAAGAGCAACCTGGAGCCAGATCTCTACCGAAAGCTTCACGATTTCCAGGAGCCTGACGCCACAAAGATGCTGATTCTTCGCAATGTTTCCACAGTGGTGAGCGGCTTCGCTGGGATCGTGGCCATGGGGTTCTTCATCAAGCTGGCCTTCTCACAGGTGGTGGGTAGAGTCCTGAGCCAAACGGCCATGGTCTTGGCCAAGATCGGTGCCTCCGTGATTGGCGCCATGGCTGGCATGTTACTGGGTGTGGGTGTCGACTTGATTCTCAGCGCGATCCTGGGCGCCATAGAGAGAGACCAACTGGAGGCGAAGATTGAGGAGCTCAGTGAGCTGGTGGGTGAGTTCAAGCCAGCCTCCAAGGAGTATAACAAAGCCATCATGAAGATCACCTGCCAGCTGCCATAGCCGGAGGAGAATCCCCTGCTCAGAGCACTGCAGACCAAGCTGCAAGTTACTATTACTTGTGAAAATAAGGCCTTGGAGATCAGATCCCATCTACCATGACTTAGCCCAGCACCATTAAAGCCAGCACAATAAATGATATCTAGCTCTTACACAGCGCTTTTCATCAGCAGAGCTCAAAGGGCTTCAGGCCTCATTAATGTCTTTATCCTCCCACCATATCTGGGGATAGGGCAGGGCTATTGCCCCCATTCTACAAATGGGGAAACTGAAGCCCGGAAATTCACAGGCATTTAAGCACTTAACTTCCACTGATTTCAGAGCAATTGGCTCAGGCTCTCTGCAGACTCAGGCAATGTCACAGATTTCAAGGGAAGCTCGCTGCCTAAAGTGAGTTGTCCCAGCCCATACAGGAAGTCTGTAGAGAATTAGCTGAGTTTCCCATGTCACAGACTAGTGCCCAACAACCACTGGGCCCGTCCTTCCCCTCTAGCTGGTGTTTTTCAACTGTAGATCTCAAAATGCCTCAGAAAGATCAGTATCTATAAGCTGACTATACACGGGGGGAAACAGAATCATAGAATATCAGGGTTGGAAGAAACCTCAGGAGGTATCTAGTCCAACCCCCTGCTCAAAGCAGGACCAATTCCCAACTAAATCATCCCAGCCAGGGCTTTGTCAAGCCAGGCCTTAAAAACCTCTAAGGAAGGAGATTCCACTACCTCCCTAAGGAACCCATTGGTCTGACCCAGTGTGGACATGATTAACTTCTTATGAGTCTGTCTGAGTTTGGAGACACAGGGTCTGGCTACACTTGCAGCTGTAAAGTGCTTTGGGTTAAACCAGCCTTCGTACAGCTGAGCAAGGAAAGCGCTGCCGTCTGTCTACATTGATTCCAGTATGAGAGGAAACATTTCCCCAAGGAAAAATTCTCTCAGCAGGACCTAAAATTGGTCAGTTACTGAACTAATCTAATCTCATCCCACAGCCGTCTCCACCTGGGCCAAGAACACCTGATCATCTCTCAACTACTTCTGCCCTTTGTCAGCTGCGTTTTTGCACCACACCACAGCTTTTCTGGTTGCTTGTCCCCCTCTCTGGGACCCCACCCCCTATCCAGTCGCCCTGCTCCCTGACTGCCCCAACCCCTGTCCATACCCCCTGACAGGCCCCCCAAGACTCCCATACAACCCCCCATCCCCTGACCACCCCCGTCGAACCTCCGCCCCATCCAACTGCCCCCTGGGATCCCCCCCCTTACCATGCCGCTCAGAGCAGCATGTCTGGTAGCTGCGCCGCCTGGCCAGACCTAGATACACTGTCGTGCTGCCCTGCAGGAGTGTGCAACCCTGCTGCCCAGAGCGCTGCCCGCACGGCGGTGTAGCTGCAGGGGAGGGGCCGGGGGCGAGCCTCCCCGGTCGGGAACTCAGCATCCGGACAGGACGGTCCCACGGGCCGTAGTTTGCCCACCTCTGCTAGAGTGGGTTGTAAGGTTACACAGGTGGCACTTGGATGTGGAGAACAGCAGCAGAAGAGCCTGACCAGTGGCTCCGAGCAGCCAGAGCCACAGGGCTAGAGCTAAAGGAATCAATGTAAATTCTGCGTGACAGAAATAACATCCCTGGGAGAGACGTTCACCCAGGAAAGGGGACAGGTAGCTGACAGCACGGCTGTGCCTGCGCCCATCACCAGCACGCCTGGCTCAGCAGCCGGGGCAGGGTACAAGGACCCTTGGCGTGGCGCTGAGCTAGCACGTGTCTGGATAAGGCAGGGAGGGGGAGGTGAGGAAAGGGGCAGGAGATTTGACCCACTGGAGGGAGAAGGGGGCAGCTTGGCTGTTTACCAGGGCTGAGAGGGTGGCAGGGTTGTTCCAGGGGTGGACGTGGTTGGCCCCGGAGAGACGGGGAGGGGAGGATGCCCAGCTGAGGCTGGGTCTGGGAACCCCTGATGTGTCACCCCAGTGGGCTCTTGCCAGGAAGAGAGAGGAGCTGGCTTTGTTTTCGACTGCCCCTGCAGCCCATCAGGGCCTCCGCAGCCCAGTCACCATGTCTGCTCGGCCCAGGGGTCAGTCAGCACCGGGTGGCTTTGCACAAACCCCAGCTCAGCCCAGGCTGCCCCATGAGCTGTCTGAGGGAGGGAGAGAGTCTGTGCAGGGAGCCAGGGCAGGTCTGTAAGTGCACAGCCGGTGCAGGAATGCCTGGCAGACTCTGCCCTTCTCAGCCTCAGGGTGTGGGATACACCCCCTGCCCCTTGATCACTAATTATCACTAGTGAGGTAACATTCCCTGGCCCCGGGCTGGGATCAGCACCCTATTGTGCTGGCACCTGGTGGCCAGTCAGGGTGATGCACAGAGTTTGTTTCCCTCCTGGAACACCTAAGAAAGAAAGGTATCAAAGAAAACCTTGGTTAAGTTAATTGCTCAGCTGATTACCCAAATCACCTGTCTTAGGGGTCTTTGGATACTGACCTCTTAATGAAAGGAAAAGACTCAGATTTGATTTTTCAGTTTTATTGGCTACTCTTATCAACAGCAGCCAAGAGTATATAACATAAAAGAATGCACAGTAGCACTGGTTTATGATTGGGCTGAGAGAAACACGAAAAACGGAACCATCCAGATTTTAAGAATCACATAACACATCCATAGCAGAAAGCAGTGAAATTCCTGTTCGACAATTATCCTTTCACTTTGTTTGGAATTTTGACCAAGCCCCTTAAAGCAGAAGGAACCGCACTCAAGCCCTTTAGTAAAACTCTCCAGTGGTACTTGACTCAACATCTGAAAACAATTCTAGGCTAATGCATAAGACAACGTGAGCAATTCCTCACATGCCAACCCACCATGGTCTCCTTCCCAATGGGTCTGTTGTAGTTACCCCTTTTAACCAATCCTCGCACCACTTACATTCAGGATCTGGTAACCACCTAACAGGAACATCTATATTTTTATGACAGGCTGCATGCAGTTGAAGAAGCTTTCACATGTAGTTTAAGGGTTTGGCTACACTTGCAGCAGTACAGCGCTGGGAGTTAAACCTGTCTTCGTACAGCTGAGTAGGGAAAGCGCTGCAGCCTGTCCACACTGACAGCTACCAGCGCACTGCCATGGCCACGTTTGCAGCATCTGCAGCGGCACTGGGAGCGGTGCATTATGGGCAGCTATCCCAGCATTCAAGTGGCTGCAAGGAGCTTTTCAAATGGGATGGGTGGGTGGAGTATGACAGGGAGCTTGGGGGAGAGAGAGAGTGGATTTCTGGAGCAGACACAGTGTCAGCAGCTGCCTTGCAAGTTCTGACCCCCTCCCCAACCCTTCTCTCACTCACTGAAAGCAAACAGCAGCTGTTTGGTTTTTTTCTCACAGACTAGATAAGCAGAGCTCCCCGAAACGGATCCTCCCCTCCCTGCCATGCGCTGCCTCTCTCTTCAAGCAAATATTGGCTGTGGGCGTTCCAAAGGGAGCCCCCCTGCCTGCCTTTACTCATTCTCAGCAAACAGTAGCTGTGTTTGTTTTTCCCGGAGTTCACCACAAAACAAAGAGAGGCATCACAACAAAACAAGGAGAGGAACCTTCACTTAAAAGGATTATGGGGAGTTTCCGGAGGTCAATCACTGCGTAATAAGGTTACTCCCCGTTTACACTGGAGCACCAGCGTCTCAGCCACTCTGCAGCAGCTGTTATTCCTCTCGGGGAGGTGGAGTACCTGCAGCGCTGTAGCCATGGAGACACAGTGCTGTATGTGCCTTGCCAGTGTGGACGGGGAATGAGTTACAGCGCCGTGGGCGGCTTTATTGCGCTGTAACTCTCAAGTGTAGCCAAGGCCTTATGTTATGTCTCTGTATACCTGGAACTGGACAGGCAGTGTGCAGCCATTAACTACGGGGGATGTGCAGTGTTTAGGAATTGTAACTTGTTCTATTTAAAAGCTGTTTTACAACAAACTTTATCAAAACAAGGGCACAAGCTATAACTCTGGGACAATCTATAAACCACGTACACAAGCATGTACATGTCTTTAGTAATTAGGTACCCAGCTGAGGAAGGAGTCAAGTGACTGATTTGGGTCCTCGCCAAAGAGAGAGAGGCTGTATGTTACTTATCACCAAATCTTTGCTCAACTGTCAGCTTTCAGCTCCGTTACTGATCACAGTAGGGCTGACACTGCAAACACAGGTGGAGTGAAGGACGGACATTGTGTTTTCCTCCTGTGCTAACAGGCAACCCAAGCTGCTGGAAGAGAGAGAGAGAGTTAAAGGTGCCTAACTGAGGGGTACTTAATGTCACCAGGAGTGAGGATTCCCAAGTGGCCAACTCAGAATTCCAGTCTTCTCCTTTTCTTGGCTTTCAGGAAGTGAGGTGCTGAAGGAGACAGGCCATTTTATCCCCTTTCTGCTGTGAGTTCAACTTGGTTCCTCTTCTTGGAGAAGCTGGTATGGACCAATCAAACGGTGACCCATGCTTGTGATGAAGGCTGGAAATGTCCAACCAAAATGAGACTTGTGTCCTTCTCACCACCCAGCCACAGGTATATCTTGTGAGTTCTTACATGGGGGTCTTGAAAATTCCAGTCTCTTTTGTGCAAAACTCCTGGTGTCACATCAGGTTGTGTAGGACAAATTAGGCCACAGCCAGGAGTACGACCGTCTTGGGACAGCCAGTGAACACCTGCTGCTCAGCTCCGTTAAGCAACCTCCTGCAGGCCATACAGACGAGAGAATGGAACCCTCTGTGGTGTCAGCGTGGGGGAGGTTCCCAGGTGCCTAGACTGATGTGGCTGTGCCCCTGCTCACTGGCAGAAATGTAGGAGCCTTGAGGTTTTATGGTGGAAAAGTAGCCATCAAGGGACTTTAGGCACCTACAGGGTCAGGTGGCAGCTGAGCGATGGTTTTCTGAATGCTCGGGTGCCCCATGCTGGACTTGGGGGGTTAAAATGACAGTTAGGCACCTAACGCCTTTTCACAGATCCAGCCCTGAAGACGCAGTTGTACCAGACTTGATAGGAAAAACAACGAGGAGTCCCTGTGGCACCTTAGAGACTAACACATTTATTTGGGCATAAGGTTTCGTGGGCTAGAACCCACTTCATCAGATGCATGGAGTGAAAAATACAGGAGCAGGTATAAATACATGAAAAGATGTTGTCAATAACCTAGTCCCAGATTTGGACCTTAGCGTCCAAAATATGGGGGTTAGCATGAAAACCTCCAAGCTTAGTTACCAGCTTGGACCTGGTAAAGCTACCACCACCCAAAAAATTAGAGTGTTTTGGGGCACTCTGGTCCCCACAAAAACCTTCCCTGGGGACCCCAAGACCCAAACCCTTGAGTCTCACAACAAAGGGAAATAAATCTTTTCCCTTCCCCCCGCTCCTGGAGAGATACACAGAAGCAACCTCCGTGAATCTAAGCAGAGGGAGTCCACCCTCTCTAATTCCAGTCCTGGAAACAAAAGCACTTCCCTCTTCACCCAGAGTGAATGCAAAGTCAGGCTAGTAAATCTAACACACACAGATCTCCCCCCCTTGACTTCTTCCTCCCACCAATTCCCTGGTGAGCTGCAGACTCAATTCCCTGAAGTTCCCCACTAAAGAAAAACTCCAACAGGTCTTAAAAGAAAGCTTTATATAAAAAGAAAGAAAAGGACATAAAAATGGTCTCTCTGTATTAAGGTGACAAATACAGGGTCAATTGCTTAAAAGAAATATGAATAAACAGCCTTATTCAAAAAGAATACAATTCAAAGCACTCCAGCAACTACACACATGTAAATACAAAAAAACATATAAATCCTATCTGATCTTTTTGTACTTAAAACTGGGAAACAGAAGATTAGAAAGCAGGAAATAGAAATCACTCCTCATCCGAGAGAGCATACAGGAAGAAGACAAAGAACTTACACCCAAACTTCCCTCCCCCTAGATCTGAAAAAAGTTTGGTTTCCTGATTGGTCCTCTGGTCAGGTGTTTCAGTAACTTCTTTCCAGGTATAAGAACATTAACCCTTAGCTATCTGTTTATGACAGATGTGAATTGCCTTACCAAGTATGAGGTCAGTCTAATGAGACAATTCAATTAACAGCAGGATACCAAGGGAGGAAAAATCATTTTTGTAGTGGTAATGAGAGTGGCCCACTTCAAATAGTTGACAAGAAGGTATGAGTAACAGTAGGGGGAAATTAGTATTGGGGAAAATTAGTTTTAGGTTTTGAAATGACCCATCCACTCCCAGTCTTTATTCAGGCCTAATTTGATGGTGTCCAGTTCGCAAATTAATTCCAGTTCTGCAGTTTCATATTGGAGTCTGTTCTTGAAGGTTTTTTGTTGAAGAATTGCCACTTTTAAGTCTGTTATTGAGTGACCAGAGAGATGGAAGTGTTCTCCAAATGGTTTTTGAATGTTGTGATTCTTGATGTCCGATTTGTGTCCATTTATTATTTGCATAGAAACTGTTCGGTTTACAGATTCTGTTTCACATGAGGACAGGGTGAGGGTGCCAAGCAGAGATACTGGAGCATCATCTTTTTCTCAGAACATTTCTCCTGCATTCATAGACGGGTTTAGAGACCAGCTCCATCCCAGTTAGTTTTGCCTGAAAAGAAATTATATAACCTGACATATAGTATTAGCGGAAGGGACAAGCTTTTGATTTACCAGAATCCTGTCTGATCTGATTTGGTCGGTCTCTCTGCTGTTTGTCAGTTTAGGGTGTTGTTTTGTTTTTGTTGGGCTCACTCACATCTAGAGATTCTGACAGGGTTGGGACAAGTGTGTCTGGTTTTCTATGGGCATGTATAGGCGGTCTTGGTGCTGTTTTATGGATTCTTCAGCTCTGGGTTCAAGAGCCTTGGTCAGAATATTCTGAGCATCTTCTGCAGTGTCATCCAGAAAGCTCTGCAGCATGTAGTATGTGGTCGCAAAAGAAATCCCTCCCCCTGCTAGGGAGCCAAGGCCTGGTACAAAATTCAAAATAAGTTCCACCACCATCAGTGCTCCACATAGAGATCTGGAAAGCAGAGACAGTATAAACTCTTTTGTTATGGCTGAGGCCAGTGGAGAGTTTCTGATAGCAGATTTCAGCTCCGCAACAGGCTTGTCAATCTGCTTAGCCAGTCTAGTGAGAGACTCTTCATCCAAGCCAAAGGCCAGGCAGTAACGCTTCATGTGAAAAACCAAGATGGCTACATCACAGATGAGAGAGAGGCCTGGAACAGGAAGAACACCAATAGCACATGACAACAGGGCCACTTCCCAAATATGCTCCTGCAGTTCAGCCTTTTTCTTCTCCAGGATCTTTGCCGAGATGTTGGGCATGACCAGGATGAAAATGTGTCTCTTCTGATCATCCAGCTCATTCTCCAGGGTCTCCTGCAGGAGCTGGAAATCATACTCAGTCAGTTCCCAGCTGCAGAGCAGGAAAACCCACAGGGAGGTCTCACCTGCTTTTCTCAGGTTCTCTTTGCAGTCTTCCCTGATCTCCTGCAGGGTTCTCTCCTTGTTGAAATTCCTTTTCCTTTGTTCAGCTCTCAAGTCAATATCCACTTTGGAGCGCACGTAGTAAAACCTCTTCCCCAGCCTGTGAATGGCACGGGCCAGGGTGGTGTGGTAGGAAGTGAAGCACGTAGCAGTGACGATGATGAAGAAGTCGTAGTTGTTGAATTTTACCCGATTAAGGTATTTGTCTGCTTCAAAGCTCGGTGTCCCAATTCCTGGCAGGTCCCATATTGTCACATTTTGGAGTCTGGGGTATGGATAAGCCTTTCGCTTCATTGTTGTTTGTTTCACCCCAGTCTTAGCAGCTCCTTCATCATCATCATGCAGGCCCCGGATGGCATTGACAAAGGAGGATTTCCCTGCACCTGACTCTCCCATGATGGCGATGTCCAGTGGGGTGTTTTCTATTGATTCCAACTTCTTCTGAAGTTCAGCAGCTGCTGCCATGAGGTTTCCTCTCTCAACAATGGCCTATAGTTCTTCAATTTCTGCTCTGGAGAGTCTACCAACCATGGCAGCCTTTGGTGGTGGCTCAGATGCTCTTACCACTGATCTTAGAAAAAGGAAAAGAAAAATTCCAGTGATTTATTTTTATCAGGATAAATCAGATTCCCTTTCCTTCAGGACCTGCTTCTGGTTGGGGGAAAGGTTCATTTTGACATTAATTTTAACCATATGAGGTCGTAATAAAGTTTAACACAGGCTGATTTTCCTAGAAGCAAACACCCAACCTTTAGCAATAGCAGATGCTCTGGGATGTTTGATTAAATTAAAGAGGCAAAAATCAACAGCCAAAGTTCAGTTCCAAACCACCTGCTCAGTACACTGTATTTTCAAAACATTCCCATACACACATTGCAGCTTGTCCCTAGCATGTTGAGCTGATGAACTGCAGTGAACCTGCTGACTCATGCCTGGATCTTTTCCCTCCACCTAGCTGAGCTCCAAGGAAATGATCTATCAAAGATCTCCGGTGGAATGGTGCTTCACAGCAATTACAATATCACCCTACAGCAATGGCTTTGAAAGACTCCACAGAGACATGTACAGAAGGTAGAGTTGTTGCTTTTATTTGGTAATCATGTACTATTCTTAATTTCCTGAGGGGGTGAAAAACCAGATGTAGTGGAAAAGATCAGCCTCTGAACATTTAAATACATCATAGGGATCTCAAAAATGTATAGTAAAGGCCTAAAAGGCTTTTCATTGCACATTATCATGATATTAATCCAGCCAGAAACTTTGCTGGAAGTTCGGGTGGCCCCCAGACAGAGCACAAAACCCCCAAACACAGGAAACAACACAGATAATAGTCCATGATCTGTGTGGAACAGAGCACATGCTATTAAACTCACATCCCATTATGTATAATGATAGATCAATACTATCTCTGAACAAAGACCACAATGCACAAAACACAGCCTGAACTGTGACTTAAGAAAAGAAAAGAAAAATGAAACCCATTTTTTGGTAAAACAAACAAACAAACAAAACCTACCAGCTTTAGCTGCTATTCATCGATAAGTTATTTTATTAAAAAATTAAGTAAAAGGGAGACCTAGCTCTAATCATTCTTGGCCTCATTATCTAATGCAGAGCATGTATGAGCCAAAAATCAGACCCCAGAAGTTTATTTTTCAGTAAAGGAATCCCCCCAATCAGTTGACATTCTAAAAAGTTATTTTCTGTTCATATGAAGTTGCTCTGCACCCAACCTCCACAAAAAGTTCCAACACTTTGTAAGTTTAATGTCTTTGTTTCTTATCACTTTTACAACATTTCTTTAAAATCAAAGTTTAATCCTCCTTTCAAAAGAAACAAAACTTGCTACAACCATAATGGTGGCATTGTCATCACTCCCCCAGAGTAAATGTCAGAACGCCAGTTACTCTGCCTGAAGGAGATGTTGTTTGTAACTCCACAGTTAATGGTGATTGCCAGTATGCACTCCCTTCCCCCTTTTGCCCAAGTAGTTTTGCCAATATTTGGGATCTCGCCGGTTGATTCCATTAGCAGGAGAACTTGATGTAGGAATCATGTATTTCTTTGTTGCAATGCTGATTATTTGCAAAGAATGTGCACAAATGGCAGGATTCTCAAGGGGGAAGTTAAGCATTGCAAGGCTCAGCATTGCAGCACCTAACTTTGATGTGACCTGCCACTCTGTGAATTCACAGCCCCAGTCAGCTGCCCAGGCTCATGCAATGCCTGGCGAGAGTCAGGAGCCTAAAAAGGGATTCATAGAAGACCCTACTACACAGACCTCCCAGATCCCAGAACCCCTCCCTGAGTTGTGAGGATGGGGGAGTATTAAGTAATACATTTGATAGTATTCATCACCCTGCAATTTTGACAGGTTTCCACGCCCCTTTTAGGGCTTATGTCCCTGTCATAACCTTAGTCCCAGATCTGGACCTTAGCGTCCAAAATATGGGGGTTAGCATGAAAACCTCCAAGCTTAGCTACCAGCTTGGACCTGGTACTTGCAGCCACCACCCAAAAAATTAGAGTGTTTTGGGGCACTCTGGTCCCCCTGAAAAACCTTCCCTGGGGACCCCAAGACCCAAATCCCTTGAGTCTCACAACAAAGGGAAATAATCCTTTCTCCCTTCCCCCCTCCAGGTACTCCTGGAGAGATACACAGACACAAGCTCTGTGAAACTACACAGAGTGACTCCCCCTCTCTGTTCCCAATCCTGGAAACAAAAAGAACTTTCCTATTCCCCCAGAGGGAATGCAAAATCAGGCTAGCAAATCCAACACACACACAGATCTTCCCGATCTCTTCCTCCCACCAATTCCCTGGTGAGTACAGATTCAATTTCCCTGAAGTAAAGAAAAACTTCAACAAGTCTTAAAAGAAAGCTTTATATAAAAAGAAAGAAAAATACATACAAATGGTCTCTCTGTATTAAGGTGATACAACACAGGGTCGATTGCTTAAAAGAATATTGAATAAACAGCCTTATTCAAAAGAATACAAATCAAAGCACTCCAGCACTTATATTCATGCAAATACCAAAGAAAAGAAACCATATAACTTACTATCTGATCTCTTTGTCCTTACACTTAGGAACAGAAGATTAGAAAACAGAACTACTTCTCCAAAGCTCAGAGAAAGCAGGCAGCCAGAAAACAAAGACCTCAGACACCAAATTCCCTCCACCCAAAGTTGAAAAAATCCGGTTTCCTGATTGGTCCTCTGGTCAGGTGTTTCAGGTGAAAGAGACATTAACCCTTAGCTATCTGTTTATGACAGTCCCGCCTTCCCACCCCATTTCCGTTGGCGCCAAAGTATGGCACCATTGGCCATTTTGAAAAAATGTGTGTGTGTACGTGTTTGACTAGGGGAAGTGTTGTGTATGTTTGTGCTTGGGAAAATGGAGAGAAAATGGTTGAAAGAAGACTGTGAAAGAGTGTAAAGACGAGAAAAGAGAGTTTGAGTAAGGTGTAGAGAAAAAAAGGAAATTTGAAGGCAGAGAGGTAAGTTATTGAAGAATAGAGGCTGGTAAAAGCAGGTTATGAAAGAATAGATTTTTTTTTTTGTTGTTTTTAAAGGGTTAGTTAGTTTGAAAGAAGAGAGATTTTTAGTGAGTTTGAGTAAGGACAGATGATGGTAAAGGCTTAGTTTGGTAGGCTCTTAAAGAACAGAAAATTTATACCCAGCAACCCTCATGCCTAGTGGCCCCTCACCCAGAGATCTCCACCACAGATCCCTTTGCTCAGCAATCTCCCACCCACAGACACCCCCCCACTGCCCAGTGCCCCTCTCACAGCCCCCCAACTTCCCAGCACCCCATATTCCTGAGGGAATTCAGCACCAAAACATTAATTTCTGTGCACAATTTTTTTAAATTCTGCAAAAATTTGCAAATTTGGTCAGTAAATAAATGTAGAGGCTCCAGCATGGCAGTGGAAGCCGAGGTGGGAGCTCACCCTGCAACCTTCCCCCTCCCTGGATAGGGACTTGGCAGTGAGATACCTCGGTGTGCAGGTCAAAAGGCCACAGGGAAGCGTTTTACATGAGGGTTGAGATGTCAGCCATGACCCAAAATCTCTTGCCTGCCACCACTCTGGGCCATCAACTCCCTAAAGGCCTTTCGTTCCCCTAAAATAGAGCATTTCCCTCTCATCCTGACAAGTGAAGAGGTGCTTGGAATGTGTAGTTCAATAAGAAAAAGAATTAGATTCAGGCACCAGGCTTTTTTTCTGCCCTGATTTACACACCTGAGTAGTAATACACTCAATAGTATGCATCACCATGCAATTTTGACAGGTTTCCAGGCCCCTTTTCGGGCTTATGTTCCGCCTTCCCACCCCATTTCCGTTGGCGCTGAAGTGTGGCGCCATCGGCCATTTTGAAAAAAATTATTTTCATAATGATTAGCGGTCTGGTTCTGCCATCCTGTCACACGCCAGAATGGGCTCCTCTTGTCTAGTAGAAATGATTTAATATTTCAATTATAATAAACTTGCATTTAATCTGGACTAAGAGCCCGTGTCTCTGAATTTCACCATTGCTAAAGGCCCAGGACCACGCTGGAGCTGAAAAACTGGGGTCGAAGCAACCTTTGGCGTAGCCACATTAGTAAGTATCCGGATCAAATGTTTAAAAATATTTTGTTACTGTTTGGATGTAGTAAGTTGCTTGTTATTTAGGATCTGGGGGTCCTAGTGGATCACAAACACTGTTGCAGAAATAGGGAACATCATTCTGGGGTGTATTAGCAAAAGTGTTGGATGCAAGACACAAGATGTAATTCTTCCATTCTATTCAGCACTGAAAAATCCTCAGCTGGGATTATTGGGTCCAGTTCTGGGCACCTCACTTCAGGAAAAATGTGGACTAATTGGAGAAAGTCCAGAGGAGAGCAACCAAAATGATTAAAGGTCTAGAAAACACGAGCTTGAAAAAGATTGAAAAAAATGACTTGTTTAGTCTGGAGAAGAGAAGACTGATGGGGGACATAACAGTCTCCACCTACAGAAAAGGTTGTTATAAAGAGGAGGGTGATAAATTGTTCTCCTGAGCCACAGAACCCACGACAAGAAATAATGGCCTTAAATTTCAGCAAGGGAGATTTAGACTAGGCATTGGGAAATGCTTCCTAACTGCAAGGCTAGTTCAGTACCAGAATAAAATATCCAGGCAGCTTGTGGAATCTCTGTCTGGAGAAGAACCAAGTTGAACTCACAGCAGAAATGGCCTGTCTCCTTCAGCACCTCATTTCCTGAAAGCCAAGAAAAAGAATTCTGAGTCGGCCACTTGGGAATCCTCACTCCTGGTGACATTCAGGACCCCTCAGTTAGCCACCTTTAACTCTCTGTCTCGCTCTCTCTTTTCCAGAGTTATAGTTTGTGCCCTTGTTTTGATAAAGTTTGTTGTAAAATAGCTGTTAAATAGAACAAGTTACAATTCCTAAACACTGTACATGCCCCGTAGTTAATGGCTGCACACTGCCTGTCCAGTTCTAGGTATATACAGACATAACATAAGACTACATGTGAAAGCCTCTAGAACTGCATGCAGCCTGTCATAAAAATACAGGCGTTCTTGTTAGGTGGTTAGGAGTGTTTACCAGTTTACCAGATTCTAGCATACCAGCTAATATTTACCAGTTTACCAGCTAATATAACTGGTATGAGTATTGGTTAAAAGGGGTAACTGCAACAGATCCACTGGGAAGGGGACCTTGGGGGATTGGCATGTGAGTAAATTTTCTTATGCAATGGTGCACCACCTTGTTACACAGGAGGGCCACGTAAACCGAAGCACAACCTTGCATGAGCCAAACAGATTCTACATACTTTAATAAGATTTAAAGTCACCTGTATTGATTGATATTTTTAGGTCAGCTTATTTCTTATATATTTAGCTAGAAACAGCCTATGTAGAACATTGTCTATTTACACACTTGCGTAAAGTAAAATGATGGAAACATGATGCTAAAAGGCCATTGAATTGGCCCTTAGTATATTGTGCTGAAGCAGGCTCTGGGCCCTATGAAATGCTCTGGTGGGCCCTGTACAGCTCAGGAGCCATAGGTTGGGCACCCTTCTGCATGAGCCTGGAATTGTTTTGCATTGTTGAGTCAAGTACAACTGGAGAATTTTACTAATGGGCTTGAGTGCGGTTCCTTCTGCTTTAAGGGGTTTGGTCAAAATTCCAAACAAAGTGAAAGGATAATTGTTGAATAGGAATTTTGCTGCTTTCTGCTATGGATGTGTTATATGATTCTTAAAACCTGGATGGTTCCGTTTTTCCAGTTTCTCTCAGTCCAATCATAAACCAGTGCTTCTGTGCATTCTTTTATGTTATATACTCTTGGCCGCTGTTGATAAGGGTAGCCAATAAAAGTGTAAAATCAAATCTGAGTCCTTTCCTTTCATTAACAGGTCAATATCCAAAGACCCCTAAGGCAGGTGATTTGGGTAATCAGCTGAGCAATTAACTTAACCAATGTTTTATTTGATACCTTTTGACCGGCACACTGAGAGCTTGACCCTCGCCTATAAAGGACTCATCATTAAGGGGTATGGGTTCCAAACACTAAAAGCATGTGGGAAGTAAGATTGCTTGCCTGCTTGTGCTTGGTTTTTTGTCTGGTGTCTAAAGACAGAGGTATTTTTTAATATCTTAGGACTGTTGTTAGTACTGAAGTCTCTCATCTTAAACTTATGCCATTAGATTTCACCTACAGTATACTTTGGTGCTGAAAGGTAAAAGGTTGCTCTGTGTGTGCTGTTATGGAGTGAGGTAACAAAGGCTGGTTATAGAGAGGGTGCATGTGCCACAAAAGTTGTGCCCCTTCCATCCCAGCTCTGGTCCCAGAGTCCAGAATTTGCATAAACTCACCCCCTGATCTGTGACTAACAAGCTTGCCCTACTAACTCTTCCAGCAAAACAGGCCAAAGAAAGTGTATGCCAGTGCTGTACTGCAGCCCCAGTGCTATTTTTGGTTCCTTCCCACAGATCTTTCACTCCACACCAGTCCAGTTCCTTGCTGTTACTTGTCCAACCACTGCATGCATGTGCTAGACCGGACCCTGAGCTGATTCCTGACTTTTGTGCTTTTTTTAATGATTGATTTGCCCTTAGAGCTTGGGATGCATTCGCGGGCAGTAAAGTTACTGGAACAGTTTGTTAACATGTCTGGGGATGGAGTGGAAATCCTCCAGGGACATCTCCATGAAGCGCACCTGGAGGTACTCCAAAAGCCTTTGCAGAAGATTTCTGTTGCTTACAAGAAATCCCTCCTTACACGTAGCAAGCGGGGGGAGGGAAGGAATGATAGCGCTGAGCTTTCTCACGTTTGGCTAGCAGGAATCTTCCCAGCTACTAGCCATGCGGTGAGGGGGAAGGGTGGTGATTAGCAGTGATCTTCCATGTTACCAGTCATGCGGTGGGGGGAGGAGGGTAAAGCGATCATCCTAGAGAATTGGATGGGGGTGGGGGTGGCTTCTGCGAAAAGAAGTGAAGGCTGCAGAAGCCAAAAGACAATGGCTTACCATGGCCATTCTGCATTCTGATGCCCGGATCTGCGTCTGTGAGATCTGTAACACCAGAGCCCAGGCACTCAAAGTTAAGATGCAAAATGCGACCTTGTAGTGAAATCACATGTGCTGTGTAAGGTGAATAGTGTTGTTCACTGTGAAAGAGTATAACCATTGTTCTGTAAAATGTATCTTTTTAAATCTCCCTATTTTCCCCCACTCACGCAGCTGCACATTTTTCAAGCCTCCCTTCTCCATCCCGAAGGCTAGCTCAGATAAGGCGGAGGAAGAAGACATGAGACGAAATGTTCTAGGAAATCATGGAAGTAACCCGCAATGAAAGAGCTCATCTGAATGAGTGGAAGGGCGTGGTGTCAAATTACAGGAAAGATGCCAGTGAACGTGAGGACAGGAGGAACGAATGTGAGGACAGGAGGGACAAACGTGAGCAGAGGTGGCGCCAGGAAGATCAGAGGTGTAGGCAAGAAGATCAGCGGTGGCGGGATGAAACACTGGGGCTGCTGTGTGATCAAACTGATATCCTCTGACGTCTGGTGGAGCTTCAGGAAGAGCAGCGGGGTCACAGAGTGCCGTTGCAGCCCCTGTGTAATCACCCTTACCACTCACCATGTTCCATATCTTCCTCACCCAGACGTGTAAGAACGCGTGGGGGAAGGCTTCGTGCACCCGCCCACTCCACCCCCGTGGACAGCCCAACCAAAAGGCTGTCATTACATTGAAATGTTTTTAGTGGCCTTTTCCTTCCCTCCTTTCCTCGTCCCAAACCACACCCGAGACACCTTGTCAGTTCTCTCCCTCTATTTATAATGACTTTTTAATAAAGAATACATGATTTTTAAACGATAGTGACTTTATTTCCTTAAGCAAGCTGTAATCGAAAGGGGAGGGTGGGTTGCTTACAGGGAATGAGTCAATCAAGGGAGTGGGGTTCATGAAGGGGAAACAAACACAGCAGTCACACTGTACCCTGGCCCATGATGAAACTTGTTTTCAAGGCTTCTCTGATGCGCACCGCTTCCCGGTGAGCTCTTCTAATCGCCCTGGTGTCTGGCTGCGCGTAATCAGCGGCCAGGTGATTTGCCTCATCCTCCCATCCTGCCAGAAAGATCTCCCACTTACTCTCACAGATATTGTGGAGCACACAGCAAGCAGCATAACAAAGGGGACATTGGTTTGGCTGAGGTCTGAGCGAGTCAGTAATGTGCACCAGCGCGCCTTTAAACGGCCAAATGCACATTCTACCACCATTCTGCACTTGCTCAGCCTGTAGTTGAACAGCTCCTGACCACTGTCCAGGCTGCCTGTGTATGGCTTCATGAGCCATGGCATCAAGGGGTAGGCTGGGTCCCCCAGGGTAACTACAGGCATTTCAACATCCCCAACTGTTATTTTCTGGTCCGGGAAGTAAGTCCCTTGCTGCAGCCGTTTAAACAGAGTAGTGCTTCTGAAGACGCGAGCGTCATGAACCCTTCCTGGCCATCCCACGAGGATGTTGGTGAAACATCCCTTGTGATCCACCAGAGCTTGCAGCACCATTGTAAAATACCTCTTGCGGTTTATGTACTGGGTGCCCTGGTGCTCCGGTGCCAAGATAGGGATATGGGTTCCATCTATCACCCACCCACAGTTAGGGAATCCCATTGCAGCAAAGCCATCCACTATGACCTGCACGTTTCCCAGAGTCACAACCTTTTGTAGCAGCAGCTTAGTGATTTCTTTGGCTACTTGCATCACAGCAGCCCCACAGTAGATTTTCCCACTCCAAATTGATTCCTGACTGACCGGTAGCTGTCTGGTATTGCAAGCTTCCAGAGGGCTATTGCCACTCGCTTCTCCACTGTGAGGGCTGCTCTCATCTTGGTATTATGGCGTTTCAGGGCAGGGGAAAGCAAGTCACAAAGTTCCATGCGAAAGTGCCCTTACGCATGCAAAAGTTTCGCAGCCACTGCGAATCGTCCCACACCTGCAAAACTATGCGGTCCCAACAGTCTGTGCTTGTTTCCCGGGCCCAAAATCGGCTTTCAATGGCTAGAACCTGCCCCATTACCAGCAGGATTTCCAAAGCGCAGGGGCCCGTGGTGTGAGAGAATTCTGTGTCCATGTCCTCATCACTCTCGTCGCCGCGCTGCCGTAGCCGCCGCCTCCTCCTCGCCTGGCTTTGCAGTTCATGGTTCACTATAGACTGCATGAGAATGCGCGAGGTGTTTACAACGTTCACGATCACGGTGTTGATCTGAGTGGGGTCCATGCTTGCTGTGCTATGGCGTCTGCACAGTTCACCCAGGAAAAAAAGGCGTGAAACAGTTGTCTGCTGCTTTCACTTAGGGAGGGGTGAAGCTGTACCCAGAACCACCCGCGACAATGATTTTTGCCCCATCAGGCACTGGGCTCTCAACCCAGAATTCCAAGGGGCGGGGGAGACTGCGGGAACTATGGGATAGCTACGGGATAGCTACCCACAGTGCAACGCTCCAGAAATCGATGTTAGCCTCGGACCATGGACGCACACCGCTAAATTAATGTGGTTAGTGTGGCAGCGTGCACTCGACTTTATACAATCTGTTTTATAAAACCGATTGATGTTAAATCGGAATAATCCCGTAGTGTAGACATACCCTCAGAGACCCCTTCAGCCAGTTCCTTGAGTATTCTAGGATGTATTTCATCAGGCCCTGCTGATTGAAGACATCAAACTTGTCTAAGTCATTCTTAACTTGTTCTTTTCCTATTTGAGCCTCAGCCCCTGCCCCATTTACACTGGGGTTCTTTCTGGGGGGCGAGGGGGCTGGAACAATTTGTATAGTGCAGGTGCTGACAGCCATTAAACCAAACTGCAAACCCTGGATATAATGGAATCCACTTCAAGCCAGGGGGTGCAGCAGCAGCCCCAGCACCCGTAGTTCCAGCCCCTCTGGTTCTCTCTGTTAGTCATTTGATCACTGCTAACTTTTCTGGTGAAAACTGAAACAAAAAAGACATTTAACATTTCGGCCGTGGCTGTTTCCTGTGATTGTCTTTCCCTCCTCGTTGAGTAATGGGCCTAGCCTGTCCCTGGCCTTCCTCTTCCTTTTCATGTATTTGTAAAAGGTTTTCTTGTTCCCTTTTCTGTCCCTAGCTAGTTTAATCCATTTCTACATCTTGGCCTTTCTCATTTTGTCCCTACATGTTTGTGTTGGTTTTTTATATTCATTCTTTGTAGTTTGACCACTTTTCATAGGACTTTTGCATTTCAGGTCTTTTGGAATGATTCGTGATATTTGAATTTATTAATGTGGGGAACTATCAAACACTCATTGAACCATAAATTCCAAAGGCCAAATGGCATTTACACAATTGTTCAAAATATGCCTAAAAAGCCTAAATAATAAGCAACTTACTACATCCAAACAGTGACAAAACATTTATAAACATTTGATCCGGATACTTACTAATGGCTAAGCCAAAGGTTGCTTCGACCCCAGTTTTTCAGCTCCAGTGTGGTCAGGTAGATATTAGTAATGACCCTGTTGAGAGTTTACTTTTTATACCCTTTAACAAACAAGGGATGTCATTGCCAATTACTGACTCCAGCTAACGATCAGTCTGAGATCATTCGCCCTTATTTCCAGTCTTAATCCAGAGAAGATTTACAACTTCCTTTCTTCCCAGTCCCTTTCCTCCTGATCTCGTCCTCTCCTCCCCACTGACCAGCACCTTTTTCCTTGCATCTGGGTTCACATAAGACAGGGGTCGCCAACCTGTGGTTCCGGAGCCACACGTGGCTCTTTAGAAGTTCATATGTGGCGCCTTGTATAGGCACCAACACCAGGGCTGGAGCTACAGATGCCAACTTTCCAATGTGCCAGGGGGGCCTCACTGCTCAACCCCTGGCTCTGTCACAGGCTCTGCCCCCACTCCACCCCTTCCTACCCCCTCCCCTGAGTGTGCCATGCCCTCACTCCTCCCCTCCACCGCAGAGCCTCCTGCAGGTCATGAACCAGCTGATCCGGAGGTGCGGGGAGGGCGGGGGAGCCACTGATCGGTGGGGCTGCTGGTGGGCTGGAGGTGCTGGGTGCGGTCAGGGAAACTGATGGGAGGCCGCTGACATACAACTGTGGCTCTTTGGCAATGTACATTGGTAAATTCTGGCTCCTTCTCTGGCTCAGGCTGGCCACCCCTGATATAGGAGATAATGATATGTGGGGTGGGGAGTGGAGGGGTTCCATATTGGCTTCTTTTCAGAGAGATTCTTTTTTTTTCTAATTGAAAAACATCTGCAGTCACTTACTCTTTGACCCAGACTTCATTCCTTTAGGCCTCAGAACTCATGATTTTCAAGCCCTTCCTCCCACTAGCTAGTCAGGGCCTTTCATCACAACACCCACATATTGTGTTCTTAACCAAACTTGAGCTAACGCTCATTCTCTAATTAAATGTTTTTTGTGTTGCTCCTACGAGGTCATTGTAAATCTGGTTAAGCGGGGGGGGAGGAGGGCGGATCTCTTACCCGACTTCCCATCTCTCCTACACATTTTTATAGTTTGCTCTTCTGCCCTTAATAACGACTCTTGAAAAGCCTGCCACCTCTTTTCCCCCTCAGACTTGTTCCTCACAGGATCCTACCCACCAACGCTCTGAGTTTGCTGAAATTTGCCTTCTTGCTGTCCGTTGTATATTCTGCTGTTTTCTCTCCTACTCGTCCTTAGAATTTGTTAATTAGCTTCCTCAGCTCTTATCCTCTAGTGCCCCTCCTCTACTTGCACTACATTGATGACATCTTCATCATATGGACCCATGGAAAGGAGGCCCTTGAGGAATTCCACCAGGATTTCAACAATTTCCACCCCACCATCAATCTCAGCCTGGACCAGTCCACACAGGAGATCCACTTCCTGGATACTACAGTGCAAATAAGTGATGGTCACATAAACACCACCCTATACCGGCAACCTACTGACTGCTATACTTACCTACATGCCTCCAGCTTCCATGCAGAACACATCACACGATCCATTGTCTACAGCCAAGCCCTAAGATACAACCGCATTTGCTCCAACCCTTCAGACAGAGACAAACACCTACAAGATCTTTATCAAGCATTCTTACAACTATAAAACCCACCTGGGGAAGCGAGGAAACAGATTGACAGAGCAAGACAGGTACCCAGAAGTCACCTACTACAGGACAGACCCAACAGGGAAAATAACAGAACATCACTGGCCATCATGTACAGCCCCCAGCTAAAACCTCTCCAGCGCCTCATCAATGATCTACAACCTATCCTGGAAAACGATCCCTCACTCTCACAGAGTGGGAGCAGAGCCGTAACTATGTATTTTTGTGCCCGAGGCAAGAATATAAATTGCGCCCTCCCCCAGGGCTGGTTCTTCAGCAGCAATTTGGCGGTGGGTCCCTCAGTCCCTCTCAGAGGGAAGGGCCTACCACCGGAATTGCCACCAAAGAATGAAGTGGTGGCGGCAGAGCCTGTGATTTTGGGGGGTCAACTCATGATTTTTGACTGCTTGGGCTGGTAATGTTGCTTACAAGATGATCTTTGGTTCCAGTCCAATTCCAATCCAGAGAGGGACTCAGAGGTTAAGAGAGAAGGGAGGTGCTGGATATCAGCAGTGGTCACTAAGGATTAGCAAGTGTCCTGAGAATGCTGGGAGTTCAGGTCTGCAGGGCAGGATCAGGGGTGGCAGGTTTGTAGAAATTTTGGTGGTGCCCAGAACCCGCCTCCACCCAAACTCCACCCCCTCCCCACCTGCCCAAGGCTCTGGGAGGGAGTTTGGGTGAGGGAGGAGGTCTGGGGTGCAGGCCCTAGGCTGGGGCAGGGGATTGGGGTGCAGCCTCTGGGAGGGAGTTTGGGGATGGGAGGGGTGTGGAGGGATGGGGTGCAGGGGTGAGGGCTGTGGGCTGTGGCTGCAGATGAGCAGTTTGGTGTGTGGGAAGGGCTCAGGGAGAGAGTAGGGGTGAGGGCTCTGTCTGGGGCTGGAGATGAGGGGTTTGGGGTGCTGGAGGGATTCAGGGCTGGGGCAGAGGGTCAGGGTGTGGGGGGATGAGTGCTCTGGCTGGGACTGGGGATGAGGTGTTTGGGGTGTTGGAGGGGATCAGGGCTCGGGCAGAGGCTCAGAGTGTGGGGGGATGAGGGTTCTGTCTGGGGCTGGAGATGAGGGGTTTGGAGTGTGGGAGGGGCTCAGGGTGATAGTAGGAGTGTTGGGGTGAGGGGTCTGGCTGGGATTGGGGATGAGGTGTTTGGGGTGTTGGAGGGGCTCAGGGATTGGACAGAGGGTCAGGGTGTGGGGGGATGAGGGCTCTGTCTGGGGCTGGAGATGAGGGGTTTGGGGTGTGGGAGGGGCTCAGGGCTGGGGCAGAGAGTTGGGGTGTGGGGATGAGGGCTCTGGCTGGGACTGGGGATAAGGTGTTTCGGGTGGTGGAGGGGCTCAGGGCTCAGGCAGTGGGTTGAGGATGCAGAGGGCTGAAAGCTCTGCCTGGGGCTGTGGGCTCTGGGGAGGGGCAGGGCTGGGGATGAGTTTGGGGTGCGGGCAGGATTCTCCGGGACAGGGAACAGAGAGGAGGACTCCCCACAGCCCTTTCCCTGCCAACAGCAGCGAGCTCTGGAGGAGCAGCCCCCCTTTTCCCGCTCTCCCAGCAGCACAGACCCCCACCACTGTCACTGCATGTGCTCCTAGGGCCCCACTCAGGTCCAGGAATCTCCCTCCCCTCTCCCGTGCTGGTTGCTGGGGGGTGCTGCATGCGCCTCCTCCCCTGCTGTTGCCCTGACTGTAGCCTCACTGGGGATGGGGGATGGGGCTGCCTCCTTGCCCAGCATGGGGCAGGAGCGGTGACTGCGACGAGGGGGAAGGGCCTGTGCTGCTGGAGGGTCCCATTGGAAAAAGAAAGGGTTTGAGGGGGAAGAGCAGGTTCAGAGTCAGTCTGCCCTGGCAATCGAGAAAGGGGGCACTAGGATCCTGTGGCAGTGGTTGCTGCAGGGAGGCAGCATGGAGCTGCTCTGCTCCGGGGCTCGAGAACGGTGAGGCGAGCACGGGGGGGGGGGAGGTGGGTCCAAGGGGGAGTTCACCTGGGTTATAAATATTTCCGTGTCAGCAGCTTTTTTTTTTCCTCTCCACCACTTTCTGCACCCCCACCCCAGCCTTTGTGTGCCCGAGGAAGTGCCTCACTCGCCACACCCTTGTTACGACACTGAACCACATCAGCCAAACCATCAAGGACTCATTCCCCTGCACATCTACCAATGTGATATGTGTCATCATGTGCCAGCAATGCCCCTCTGCCTGCACATTGGTCAAACCAGACAGTCTCTACACAAAAGGATAAATGGACACAAATCGGACATCAGGAACAGTAACACACAAAAGCCAGTAGGAGAACACTTCAATCTCCCCGGACACTCAATAACAGATTTAAAAGTAGCCATCCTTCAACAAAAGATCTTCGAAAACAGACTTCAAAGAGAAACTGCAGAACTTCAATTCATTTGCAAACTTACCACCATTCATTTTGGCTTGAACAGGGCCTGGGAGTGGGTGGCTCATTACAGAAGCAACTTTGCCTCTCCTGGAATTGACACATCTACTGTTGGGAGTGGACCACACCCATCCTGATCGAAGTGGCCCTGTCAACACTGGTTCTCCACTTGTGAGGTAACTTCCTTCTCTTCATGTGTCAGTATATAATGCCTGCAGCTGTAACTTTCACTCCATGCATCTGAAGAAGTGGGTTTTTATGCAGGAAAGCTAGCGCCCAAATAAATCTGTTAGTCTTTAAGGTGCCACCAGACTCCGATAGAGACGAACAGGGCTACTCCCTGATACTTGATGGAGCAACAGTGACACCTGGTGGACAGTCTGGGTAATGTTTCCTTCATTAGCACAGCAGTGACACCCGCTGGCTAATTAGGGTAATGCACAGAGTGTGGTTTGTAAGTGGAGCAGCAGGGACTGTGCATTGCGTGTGGCTGCGGCTTCATTAAGTAATAAAATCTGAATTTAGAGCTAGGCACTGGCAGCCAGGACTCCTGGTTTCTATTATGAGCTTCATGTCTATAGTTGTGCAATCTTGAGCGAGTCGTTTATTTTCTCTGTGCTGCACATTTCCCTCTGTGAAATGGAGATCCTCTCCTTTGATATCTGTGTCACAAATCCCACCAGCTCCGATGGGAGCAGCGCTGTGCCCAGAGAGGGATCACGGGGTTAATTCATATGTAGAAAGCTCTGTAGTGAAAGGCTCAGGAGTGACTAGTTCATTATTAGGCAGTAATTATGGGGCTGTGAGAGCAAAACAAACAGTTCATAAGACAGTGAGAAATCGTGTGTGAGCAGAGACGGAACCTTGATTTAACAAGAAACCTGAGTACGTGACTGGGAGATTTTTCCCCTGAGACTCAGGCAGGTTTCTGTGATTCCCAGACCAGCCTGGATTTGCTTCAAGGTCTGACCCTGACCTCATCCCCAGGGGATCCGAGCACTTTCCGGTCAGGTGTTAAATGAGGTGACTGACGTCTCACATGTGTGATTCGGTGCCTCTCACCCTCTCTTTGCACTGTGTGTGCAGTGGAGTGGTTCATTGTGGGAGGTGTCACAGGCTGGCCGGCCCTTTAAGACAAGCCAAGCTCAGCCTAACCTGTGAGGTAGCAGCAAGCCCCCTCCATTCCCCCCACACTGGGGGTGATAGGGCAACTTACTGATAATTGGTGACCGCAGCTGGGTCGGGGCCAGGAAAAGACGATACAAGGGAGGGGGAACCCAGGTAGGGGCAGAGCCAGAAGAGAGGGTGAGATTCTGTGGCCTGCCTTGTGCAGGAGGTCAGACTAGATGATCATAATGGTCCATTCTGACCTGAAAGTCTATGAGCCCTGGGCCCTGAAGTCCATCAGAGAAGGCAGGTACCGGAGGGAGCTCTCTGCTGGCATCTGCTAGAGGGTGGTTTGGGGACATGGGAGTTAAATGCAGCTACGTTCTGTAGTTGGGCTGATACTCTGGAGAGTTCCCTGGTGGGAACCAGCTGGGCAAAGCCTGAGCAGTGACTGGGCTCCGGGTCTACGTTCACCTAAAGACTCTGGTGCAGGCTCCCTGTCCCAGCTGCTGAAATAATTGTAACAGCCCCAGAATGGCTGAGTGGTGGCAGCGTTAGGTTTAAGATCCAATGGACGTGTCCACGCACAGTTTTAAACCCACTTCTGACATCGTCGTGACAGGATGGGGGTCGAGCCCCAGGGACCCTGATTCTCCTGCAGCCACAAACTGTGAGCGAGGGGCTGGGAGGCAGAACAAACTGCATCAGCCACTCTGGGGCCAACTGGTCTGGGCTGTGACAGATGCGCCCTGAGATGGTAGATGGGGGAAGGTGTTGAACTGTAAATGTTTGTCCCAGCTCACACCATCCTTCCTCTTCCCTCCGCCAACAAAATTCTTCTGTTTAACCCACTGTTGACTGTGCTGGCGAGTGGGTGCAGATTTGCCCAGCAAAGGTGCCCAGAGCAGATACAGGTTCCCAGGTTACTGGGTGGGGGCTCGAGTCACAGATAAGGAACTGCAGAGAATCCCCTAAGGTAAAGACCTGACCCTTCTTGCTGGCGACGCTGCTGCTTCAGGGTTTCGCTGCTTCTCCTCACAAACACCCTACGGATGCATTCCTCCCCCCCTCGTTAAACCCTCAATTAGTAACACTCGTAGGAAGAGCACTTGTCTGCTCAGAGCAATGCCCTCAAATGATGGGCCTTCAGCAAAGGTGAAATTCAGAGACTCGGGCTCTTAGTCCAGATTAAATGCAAGTTTATTTTAATTGAAATATTAAATCATTTCTACAAGACAAGAGGGACCTGTTCTGGGGTGTGACAGAACCAGACCGCTAATCATTATGAAAACAAAAGCAACAAATCAATGGGTTATTGAGGGAAGGCAGAGGCTGAGGCACTGGCTATACATATGGTCAGACCAGCTGCAATGTATCCGAGTCTTCAATGGCTCAAATGAATTGTTCAATCATCGGCTCTTATAATAAACTACAGAATAGGCTCCCACTGAGAACAGCAAATCGGGGAGCAAATGATGTACATAAACTCAGCATCAAACACTAGTGCCTCTCTCCGCACAAACTCACCAGCCGTGAATGGGGACACAGCCCAGAGTACAAGTGACAGCCACACTCAGCCAGGTAATTGTCAAGCATCCAATTTGGGTTTATCAGCCAGACACATCTTGAGCCTTCTCCATTTAAATCTAGGGCCATTCACAGGATTAATAGCACAGCCAGACACAGGTGCTTCCCTGGACAAATCTACCTTTGCCTAAGGGGCTGGTTAAACCTATGAGCATAGAGACTGAATTACAATGATCAGTTTAAGCATTTTGAACCTATTCTTGTCTCACAGGAGAACCTAGGACCCCTGTCAGGAGATGGCCCTGTTGTGCTAGGTACTGTACAGACACGGAACAAAAGGATGGACCCTAGCCCTGGGAGCGACAATCGAAGACTAGACCCAGCAGGCGGGTGCTCCAGACAGACAGGGAAGCACAACGGAGCAGGGAGATGGTTGGGATAACGCAATGAACAGTGCTCCCAGAGCTCCAGCTGCGGGCCATTGTCGAGGGATTCGGAGGGTCCGTGGCCTGGGTGAGGCTGAAGGAGGCGTTTGCAGGAGGTCAGTCCGAGGGCTCTGTGGGAGGTTACAGGCAGCTCCTCCCTGGACAGGGGCAGCCTGGGGGAAAGTGCGAAAGCGTCTGTGCTCAAAAGCCTGTTTCATTTGCCTTGGGCCCTGCACTGATAAGGGAGGAGTTGGCACCAGGGGTTGTCACCCAAGTCATGTCAGGATTTTGGGGTTTTACGATTGTGTTTGAGTGAATTTACTCACATGCCCAATATGGTGCCTGCCCAGGCTGCAATTTCAGGGAAATGGGAACAAGAAATGGAAAATCTGTGGCTAGAACGAGTCATTGTTGGTGTCGCTCCCTGTCATTTCCCAGTGAAGAGTTCGATGGGCTCTGCCATGGCCCTGCTCTCGGCTGGGGCCTGAAATAACCATTCCCTGAGCTCCCTGCAGAGAGCGTGAGGCACTGGGGACCCTGTGGAGCTTTATCACAACTTGGCCTCTTTTGCTGGGGAAATGAAGACAAAGCAAAGAACAGGGTCAGTCAGGATTCCCCCCCCCTTTTATGGCTGAATTAAATTCAATATATCATGGTGGGTGGGAGACCTCAGTGGAAATGGGGCTCAGAGCTCAGTTCTGGTGAAGTTTCCCACCTGATGCAGAAAGGCAGCAATTTTATGAGACTTTGAGCTCCGAGCTCCAGCCAGGACAGGGTCTTTACTTTGATCCTTTCAGTCACGAGCTGATGTTTCTTCCTTTCAGGGGGTGCAGATGTTTTTGTGCTTTCTCTCTAAGTTTGACACTTCTCCCTCCATAACCACCTCCAGAACTCGTGCAACGTCAGCAGCAACATCATCCAGGAAATTCTGCAGCATGATCTTTGTGGTAGGGAGAGCAACTGCTGCAGCTGCCACAGAACCTACCACAGCACCTGCCACGGGTATAAATTTTAAAAAAAGTGTAGTATATTGCACTGCCCCAGTTGCGAACTTGGTCAGTATCTCAATTACAAGATCTTTTGTTATTTCCTCACGCAGTGGGGACTTTATAACGGCCTTCAGCTCTGCAATGGGCTTGTTAGCCTGTCTAGCTAGTGCAGCGAGAGAGTTTTCATCAAGGCCGAAATTTCTGCAGTACTCTTTCAGGGACGTCATCAGCATGGCAACATCACAAACAATGGAGAGACCTGGGATAGGAATAGCAGCGACTCCACATGACGCCAGACTTTTCAACCATATCTGCGTTTGCAGTTGTTCTTTTTTCTTCTTCAAAGTTTCTTTAACAATGTTGGACAGGGATTGTAGACAAGCATGTCTCTTGTGACTGGGGAGCTCATCCACTAGCACTTTCTGCAATTTGGGAAAATCGTACTTGCCCAAGTCCCATTTAGATATAAGAAAAACCTGTGTGGAGGCCACCCCTGCTTCTTTCAGGTCTTTGATGCACTTCTCTCTGATGGCCTTGAGGATCGCACTCTCGCTGTAGTGATGTGGCCTGTTTGCGGGAGCATTTCTCCACTTCAGGGTTCCCTCCTTGTCACCATTTTGTTTTTCATTTGTCAAATCCAGATCCACCTTGGAGTGCACAAAGTAAAACTTCTTCCCTAGTCTCTGGATCTCCTGGGCGAGGCTAATGTCGTGGCATGTCAAGCGGGGGCTGGAGATGATGATGAAAAAGTCGTAGTGGCTGAACGTCACCTGCTCGAGGTACGTGTCTGATTTAAACGCTGGGGTCCCGATCCCTGGCAGATCACAGAATATTACATCTGGGTATCTAGGATGTGGGTAAGCAGTGGACTCCATTGTCGTTTCAGTGATCCCTATTGCAGCAGAACTATAATCTGTATCCCCTAAGCCCCGGATGGCATTGACAAAGGACGATTTTCCAGAGCCCGCCACCCCCGTGACAGCAATGTTGAGAGGGATTTTATCAGCCCTCACCAGAGCCTCTTTCGCTTTAGCAGCTGCTTCGGTGAGGTTTCCTTTCCAAACAGCAGCCTTCAGTGCTTCCATATCCTCTTCAGGTATCTTGGGAAGCTCTTCAGCGTCTGCTAGTGCTGTTGCAACTGCAGTGCACTGCTCAGCCTGCCTGGGAAGAAAACAATGAGATATTCCTTGGACGGTTAGTTTAGACAGTAGATAGACGTCAGCTCACATGCGATGGTGCAGTGGGAGTTTGGGCAAGAATAGGGGGAGGCAGAATTAAGGTGACACTTTCCCCTCACCACAAGGACATAACCTTAACTCTGCCCCCATAGGAATGCCAGAAGAGATAGCTCTCTGCTTTCCTGGGGACAGAAGGGCCCAGACAATGTGTGACACATGAGATCCCAGGAAAGGATTAGTATTTTCTCAACAAGACATCAAAGAATTCCCTTAGAGAAAGAAGTTTCCCATGAAGTGCTTGGAATGGGTAATGGCTCCCAATCGGTCTGCTGGGGCTTCTCTCACCTTGCAGATATCAGCAAGTCGACAGGGAAGGGAGCAATAACCCCAGACCCCTCAAGCCTGCTGCTCTCCACACCACCTCTGATATAGAGCAGGAGTCTCTTCCTAGAGCTTCCAGAAGAGAGACACAGGGTGTCTGTGTGAGGAGACTGGGCCACAATAAGGGTCTTGAAAGAAAGAAGGGGCATTTTCCTCCCTTCCTGTGACCCTTGGAATACCCCCTGCCCTCGCCTCAGGCTCATTAGCTCTTCTGTCGACCTGGCTGTGTCCACACTGGGACTTTGGTCGGCTTGATTACATCGCACAGGATGTAATTAGGTCGACCTAACTCTAGTGTAGACCAGCCCTTAGAGGAAGCAGAGAGACAGAGCTTCATGGGCACAGAGCGCACTGGAGGAGCAGCTGTGGAGATTTCAGATCAAGGAAATTGCCTGCGGCTGTTTGTTTCTGCTGTGTTCAGCAAATCAGGACAGTATGTGCGCTCTGTGTAACTAGACAAGATCACACCTAGCCCAGACCTGTCTTGTACCTTTGATTTCTCCTCCCAGTGCAAACAGCCCTGCAAGTCCTGGTGAACCACTTGGCCTAAAGGGGCAAAAGCATGAATGGGGCTTTCATTTTAACGATCTCCCTTATTCCATCAATGGCTATTAGCCAGGATGGGCAGGGATGGTGTCCTTAGCCTCTGTTTGCCAGAAGCTGGGAATGGGCGACAGGGGATGGATCACTTGATGATTATCTATTCTGTTCACTCCCTCTCGGGCACCTGGCACTGGCCACTGTCGGCAGACAGGACACTGGGCTAGATGGACCTTTGGTCTGACCCAGTCTGGCCATTTTTATATTCTTATGTTCTTATGTGGCTGCAGGGAAACCTGCGCTTGCCGGTCTGTAGGATGGCGTCAGAGATGCTATGAATTGTCCTGTGGGGGGAAAGAGGGAAAGTTAGTTTAGACGAGCTGGAGCGGCTGCTGCTGTTGATGTTGTCACAGTCTGACCCCGCCTGGTTTCAGGCAAATCCAGACAAACACACACAAAAGGGGAGAAGAAAGAGCAGCAAAGGGAGAAAATGCAGCTTTTGTCTCTGGGGCTGATTCTCACTTGCAGCCTCATGACTGGAGAAACACAGGCCCAGCCCGTGGTTTGACCAGCCTCTCCCACAGCTGGCAAACTCATGCTGTCATCTGGCTGTTTTAGGTCTTGCTTTTAGCTGCCTTATTGGTCACAGGCTCACAGCCCACGTGCAAAGGGTAGAATTGTCTTGGCCAGTGAAGCTGAATTCTTAGCAGACAGAGGCAAATGGACAGCGGAAGTGTAACCCTTCTGCCCCTCTGAGTTGGCAGCAACAAGGGTCGAATTCAGTATCCAGGGTTCTGTTTCAATAACACAATGCAAAACCGGCTCAAGCCCCCACCCAGTGACCTGGGACACTTACATACCACACCCTTCTGCGCGCCTCTAGGAGGCAATACTTCCCCTCTGGCAAGCACGGAGTCTGAGTGTAGCAAAATCCTTTTAATAAAGGAAGGAAACAATGCGGCATCCCACTGGAGAAACACCACAAACAGGATTATAAGACAAACCATAAACAAAACCCACCTCCAAGTACTTTTGGCAATGTCCTTTCCCCCTTAGGGTCTTAAGCCCAATCACCCCAAAGACCAACAACCCAAAAGTCTCTGGTCAGTGCCACCCCAGAGTTCAAAAGTTTATCTGCAGAGTTTTACCCCCCCCTCCCCAAGACTGGTTGGAAATGGGGGGAGGGAGTCCACACCGGATGTTAAGGGGCACCCTACGTGGGCCACAGCCAGCTGCTCCACCTCTCCGTGGAGTTCTGCTGCAGCCTTCACCACGACCAGCTTCACTCCACCAGCTGTGCCGCTCCTCCAACCGACCCGTGAGCCACTCCAGCCGTCCCCGCAAACCGCTCCACTCCACTCACTGTTCCATGGGCTGCTCCAACATGCTGCAAACTGCTCCGCTCTGCCAGCCGCTTAGCGATAGATCTTGAGGCTCCCTCACTAGTTAACACAGCCCTCAGTGATCTCAGCTCAGCTCTTTGTGGGAGCCCTGGTGCTGGTGCACCATTGGCCCAACATGAATTCAGCTCAGCAGTCTCTAGATAGACTCCTAATGGAATCAAAATTAGCTCTACTCTTCAACAGTGAAGAGAGAAGGGTGTGCAATTTGTGTTCCAGACCCTCAAACAGAATCCATCTCATCAGATGCACACACTGCTTCCCCAACCTCTCTCCATTCACTGGGAATTGGAACCCATGTCCCTTGTCTAGCAAGTGTCACTTAATTTATATTGAGACATCTCTGTCATAAAGCAGTCTGGTAGTTCCTCATTCACATAATCAGATGGCAACACTTATCCTGCCCCAATAACAGAAATTGGGGATCCCAGAGCTGTCAAAATAACCATCCCAGGCTGCCTTGGGCTATGCTGGGCGTGCCCATGCAAATATCTGAGATTTCACACTTCCTGAAATTCTTCCCACACTCCCCACAATTCACCACCAGATGTCAGGGTAGAGCTCATCCTGACTTTGCTTACAGAAGCATGAAAACGAGAGGCAGGGGTGCCAGAACAAGGGGTACCAGCAGGCCATGGCCCCATTAGTTTTAAAAATGGAAGAGTTTTGCCCTCTCACTTTTTAACAGCTGTTAAGGTTCAGCGACGGTGGGAGGAGGCAAAGAGGAGCGAGTGGGGGCGTGGTATTGGGGGGAAAGAAGCAGCGCAGGAGTGGGACCTCCGGGGAAGAGGCAGAGCGAGGGCAGGGGCTCAGGGAGAAGGGGTGAGGATGGGATGTTGGGGGAAAGGGCAGTGTATGGGGAGGGGTTTTGGGGGTAGGGACAGCATGGGGGTGAAGGGCCATGGTTTGGGCGTTGGTGCCCTCCCCCCCACTTTTAGGGACCTTTGGTCACCCCTGGCAAAAGGAGAAGTTACATGGAGAAGGAGAATAGTCAGGAGATCAGCAGGAATCCATCTCTCATCCCAGGTGGTGTTTAGCAGATTCAGCTGGAGCTGGTGGTGTCACGTGGCTCCCTGTCTGACCTGCTCTAGTCAGCACGTCTCTGAGGATGAGGAGAACAAGGCCCAGTGGTGTCATGATGGACCCTGGGGTCCAGGAGACAGTGGGGGTGGCAGCCTTGCTGTTGAGGCTTGTTTCTCTCAGTCCCCCCATCCCAATGCTCCTATTTAGTGACCCCCAGATACACAATATCGGGGTGGGGGGATGAGTCTAGTCCCATTGACATTAATCACTCAAAGGCGCTCTGGGGATTAGAACTGTGGAAGGTTCCTCCCATTTCTGGATTCTCTCAGCTCATTGTCATGCCAGCCTGTGACTTCACCGGAGCCCGGCCGAGCCCATAGCCTGAGCCCAGCTCTTTTCCCTCCCTCAGTCCCATCTGCCCATCTGTTGGTCTCCTGCTTTGCTCACTTTGCAAACCGTTTGTGAGACAGGCTAAGCTGGACTTTTGCAACCTTGGACGCACCACACTGTGCCATGGGGGCCAGCACTGATGGCCAGGAACAGTGCCCCCTACTGAGCACGGTGACCCCTAGCGCCATACTGGGACATTGGGGCCAGCACAGACTGTGAGGGGAAAGCACCTTCAGTATAAATCCCACCCCACCCCTTGCAGCACTGCACTGCCCGTCGAGCTCCCTGCCCCGCTACTGGTAGCACAGCGCCCCGTGCTGAGCCTCCCACTCCTATATTTTGCAGCAAGGTTTATTACCCACTACCGAAATGCCACTGAAGACCGTCACCGACTGAAGGCTGAAGTGTCGCTGGGTGAGTGTAACAACTGAAAAGGCGATCCCGATATTTTGGAGTTATCATCTGGTCACCCTAAGCACGGTGCTTTCTGCTGAATCTCACTAATGCTCTCTCTGCAGAACAACCCATAACGAGCCCGTGTCCCATACCTGCAGCAGGGCAGCCTTTAATCATAGTTGTAGCTACCACAGCTGAGATTTCTCTCCCTGGCCCTGTTAACAGCTACACACTGGGAACGTTTCACAGCAGGACCATTAACCCTGAAGGATAAAATGATGTCACAGAGATCATGGATTCCAGGACTTTCAGAGACCTCTGGGGCATTTTACGCTTCAGCCCTGGGATGTGGAGGGGCTGGAACTGTCAGATGGCAGGGGCCCCAGAGCTCTGAGCTGCTGCAGGTGGTTTGTGTGGGGACGGCCTGGAGGCAACTGGCCAGTGACTTAGGGCCCTGAGGCACCACAGGCCCTGGAGCTGTCAGCTGCCATGTGCAGGTACTGGACCCTCACCTCCCCTACAGGGAGCTCGGGCTCCCTTTCTCCCCAACCCTGTGGCTCAATCTTCAGTCAGCCCCCCATCAACCCCTCCCCTATTATTTTTGGTTATTGCCCGTGACCTGTCCGTGACTTTTACTAAAATTAACCGTGACAAAAACTTAACCATATCCCCACCACACTGTAACACAATGTACAGGAGAGGGGAGGGGCCCTGAGGAATCACATGGGCACTGTACGGCCTAATGGAGAGACCCCTGTACTGGGATTATTCCTAGATCTGCCACTGGTCTTTGGGTGACCTTGGGCGAGTCAGTTCCCCTCCCTATGCCTCAGTTTCCCACCTGTATAATGGGGATAATGATGTAAAGCTGTTTGAAATGTCCTGATGTAAAGCACCATGGAACACTCTGGTGTTCTGATTATTACCTAGACACAGTAGCATGGCACCTGCAAACCTAGGCGGGGACGACAGCTGTGTAAATGGCCACAAACTCTCACCGACAACCATCTCTCTTTCAGTTTAAAACACTAGGAAGTTAAATAGCAAAAACTGCACTGAAGCAGAGTTCAGGTTGCCCAGTGAGAGCTCCTGCCCTTCCAGAGCCGTGAGTTCAGCAGAACTCCAACTTCTGAAAAGCAGGAAATAGAGTTAGGGCAAAGGCCCACATCACCTTAGCTCTGCCCCCTTCGAGCGATGCCCCCTGTGCTCAGAACATGCCCACGCCCACTCTGCCTGGTCAGTGTTATTCACTGGCGCTCCCTGCACTTGTCCTAGGCTCAGACACTGAGCCTGCTCCCCGACAGAACACCACCTGTAACATTCAAACCACGTCATCCCCTTTTCCAGCCCCGTCACCCTAGCACCCAGGGTAGCACCTAGACGTGTCCTTTCCCCTGATCATCTCCCACCTTGCTGCTGACAGTCCCTGTGCCCTGCTACTGACCCAACCTGCTCAATTCTATATAGAAACGGTGCAGACTGGAAGCTCCAGGGGCCATGGGCAGCTCATTCCTTTGATCACACAGCTGGGGAATCAGACCCAGATCTCCTCAGATCATAATCACAGTTCTCCTAATCGGCTCCAGCTTATTCTTCCTCCATTCAGGACACCTACACCTCACATAGTGACTGCAGCTGGAGTTCACACAGACAAGTCCCAGTGGCTATTGGTAGCACCGGGGAGTGGGGGAGGTGGGGTGAGGCAAAGCTAAGATAAAGCATTTACCTTAACGCTGCATTTCATGGTCTTCAGACATTTGAGTTTTGCTGAACTTGACATTCTGGAAGGACCCAAGGTGTCACTGGGCACCTTTTCTCTGTGTTAAGGAAGGTTTTTGCTGCTTAATCTATCCCTGCCCACCTCCCTGCAGCAGAGCGCCCCCTCCTGACCTTCGTCTGAGCCCTGCCTCCCTGCAGCACAGCACCTGTACTGAGCCCCCTGCCCCACAGCAGGCCCCCCAGACTGAGCCTCCTGCCCAGTTCCTTGCAGAACAGCACTCCCTCCTGAGCCCTCACCCCACTCTATGCAGCACGATGCCCATAACTGATGCCCATCATCCTACTCCCTGCAGCACAGCTCCCCTAATTAACATGCCAGTGGCTACCTGCAGTCCAGTGCTCCCAGCTGAGCATCCTGCCATGTTCCCTGGGGCATTGCACCCCTTGTGAGACCAACGACCTCTCCTTGGGGCACAGTGCCCCCTACTGAGATTGTACCCCCCCCGACTCCCAGAAACACAACACTGCCTAATTAGCCCCTGACTTGCTCCTTGCAGCACAGTGCCCCGACTAACCTATGGAAGGCATGTCCCCACCCCATTACAGCCTCATCCCCTCCTGGTTGCACCTATGAATTATTGAGCCACAATCCAGAAAAAAAATCTCTCACCGTTAGTCCTGAAACACTTCAGTTCCTCTCAGCTTTACTGATGTAGAACAGATGGGCCAGTCTCCTGCTGTGATCTCTTGACACACAGACACAGACACGTCTCCTCCTTATATACTGTACTGAGCTGAGACACTGATCTGATTAATATCAAAAGTGAAGGTAACAAGTCTCAGATCAGCTGCAAAGCTCCCCCTACCTCTAGAAGACAGACTGCCTAAGCTGGGCTGTTTGCTTCCTCTTCAGAGACGTTAGCAGTGTAATTGCCACAGTTATGTTACCATTTATTTATTTGTAAGCTAAGTGCAATACAGATAAACCATATTAAAAACAACAACGACACCTACAGACATGATAATAAGCTCATCAGAGATCCCCCAACTCCAACAAGAGCTGAGCTCTGGTGGGGAGCAGCCCTTCAACTCCGACCCATGGGTTTCTCTGGGGACACAAATTCCTAACAGCTTTTGCTCGGAATAAGCCCTGAGTCTTATGAGCCTCAGCAGGCCCAGTCCTTGCAGCCCTTCCCTAAGCATTGGGGAACTCTTGGACCAGAGGTTCTGTCCATTTGCTGGATCAGAAAGAAGGCCCAGAGTCAATGAAAACTCAGGTTATTTATCCCAAAATTCTTTTTTTGTCTTTTGGTCCCTGGAGAATCCAGTTTCAGCCAATGAATCCCAACTTCTGCAGGTGGTGGTGCGGCTCTGGAGATGTTACAACCTGACTGACTTTGCCAAAACACCCTCACTGTTCTCAGGAACTGTAGTTACCCCAGGGCTGGCATTTCCATATAAGCGACCTAGGCGGTCGCGTAGGGCACCAGGATTTGGGAGGGCGGCCGCCCTCGGCGACAATTCAGCGGCGAGGGATCCTTCTGAGCATCGGGTCTTTGGCAGCAATTCTGTGGCGGGTCTTCCACTCGCTCCAGGACCTTCCGCCGAAGTGCCCCAAAGACCGGGAGTGCGGAAGGACCCTCTGCCTAAGGCGCCAAAAACAGGTCGAGGGAGGAGCTGGGGGAAAGATGATGGAGATGGAGATATGTCAGCAGGTCACAGAACAGGCCACCCAAATACCCTGAGAGAACCTGCTTCAGTACAGAAATAAAACACCCCTAGTGGTCATCTACCACCTTGCACTGGAACCCATATGTGGTATCATCAAACAATTATGACCCACACTCCATGGGCACCTAATCCTGAAAGATATCTTTCCTGAACCCCCACTTCCAGCCTTCAAACAAACCCCCAGCCTCTCCAAGTTCAAAATCAGGTGTAAGCTTCCCACAGACCACTAGCTAGGCCACTTGGTTCCATGGGTGCAGGATCACCCAGTGTTTGACAGTTTTGCCATCTGTACATTGGTGATATAGACCAGACTGACGTGGGCACTGTGAGGCTAGATTGATTTTTCTGTGTGAAGCACAGTGGTGTACAGTGGAGAGGCTAAAAGAGGGAGTTTGCCTGGGAAGAGCCCATTGAGGCTTTTGTCTTACTGGCTTTTCTGAGTCATTACTGCAACAGCTGAGGAAGCTCTTAGAAGGAAGATGATATGGATGGTGAGCATTACCCGAAATTGGGTCAGCTAGGAAGCTTAGGGAGGACTAATGACTCACTAGAGTTTGACAAAAAGCAGCACGTTTGTTATACTGATAGCTAAGCTCCAAAGAAAAAGTAGAGGGGGTCACATTCACACTCGCATACTCACTCTCCCAGGATCGGCACTGCACTGGAGATGTCAGGATACTTCAAGGGAAGTGTCCCACAGCGCTGCAGCGGACGACGCGATGAAGGTAAGTCTTCCCGAGGCACCATGGACTGCAACACGGCGAACCACTGACTGGGTGGTCCAGGTGAAGGGCCTTCACGGGAGGTACAAGCTTGTGAGTGACTCCTGAGCACATGGCCCCTTCCCCTTTTAAGGACCCACTCCTCATGGCCTGCGACTAGAGATGACTTTGCTGCATCTGGTTGGTCACACTCCACCTCAGGCAGTGTCCATGCAGTGTCCATTCATTGGGTGTGTGGGTGCTGCCTAATCAGAGTCCCAGATACCTCATCTACCTGGAAGCTCTTCTGATCTTCCAGCTGTTCAACCAGCCCATTCATCACACAAGCATTCCAGGAGGGAAGGGTGGGCACAAGGAGGGATGGATGGGCACAAGTCATGTTCTTGTCCATCCTCCCTGTGGAAGGAAAAGGCTTGGGTAGAGACCGTCGAATAGTGGAAGTCAACGGATGGCTAGGCAAGTGGTGTCAGAGAGAAGGCTTTGGATTCTTCGACCATGGGAGGGTGTTCCAAGATGGAGAACTGGAAGTCCTGGCACAGTCAAGGAATTATGATGTGATTGGAATAACAGAGACTTGGTGGGATAACTCCCATGGCTGGAATACTGTCATGGATGGATATAAACTGTTCAGAAAGGACAGGCAGGGCAGAAAAGGTGGGGGAGTTCTGGATTAAGTTTAGAAGGTGATGTCATGGTGCGAGTCTGCTATAGACCACCAGACCAGGGGGATAAGGTGGATGAGGCTTTCTTCAGGCAACTAACAGAAGTTATTAGGTCACAGGTTCTGGTTCTCATGGCAGACTTCAGTAACCCCAATATCTGCAGGGAGAGCAATACAGCAGTGCACAGACAATCCAGGAAGTTTTTGGACTGTGTTAGGGACAATTTCCTGGTGCAAGTGCTGGATGAACCAACTAGGGGCAGAGCTCTTCTTGACCTGCTGCTCACAAACAGAAAAGAGTTAGTAGGAGAAGCAAAAGTGGATGGGAACCTGAGAGGAAGTGACCATGAGATGGTCAAGTTCAGGATCCTGACACAAGGAAGAAAGGAGAGCAGCAGAATACGGACCCTGGACTTCAGAAAAGCAGACTTTGACTCACCCAGGAAACTGATGGGTAGGATCCCCTGGGATGCTAATATGAAGGGGAAAGGAGTCCAGGAGAGCTGGCTGTATTTTAAAGAATCCTTATTGAAGGCACAGGAACAAACCATCCCAATGTGCAGAAAGAATAGTAAATACGGCAGGAGACCAGCTTGGCTTAACAGTGAAATCCTTGCTGATCTTAAATGCAAAAAAGAAGCTTACAAGAAGTGGAAACTTGGACAAATGACCAGGGAGGAGTATAAAAATATTGCTCAGGCTGCAGGAGTGAAATCAGGAAGGACAAATCACAATTAGAGTTGCAACTAACAAGGGATGTTACGAGTAACAAGAAGAGTTTCTACAGGTATGTTAGCAATAAGAAGGTCAGGGAAAATGTGGGCCCCTTACTGAATGAGGGAGGCAACCTATTGACTGAGGATGTGGAAAAAGCTAATGTACTCAATGATTTTTTTGCCTCTGTCTTCACAAACAAGGTCAGCTCCCAGACTACTACACTGGGCAGCACAGTGTGGGGAGGACGTGAAAGAAGTATGGAGAAAGAAGTGGTTCGGGACTATTTAGAAAAGCTGGATGAGCACAAGTTCATGGGGCCAGATGAACTGCATCCAAGGGAGCTAAAGGAGTTGGTGGATGTGATTGCAGAGCCATCGGCCATTATCTCTGAAAACTCATGGTGATTGGGAGTGGTCCCAGATGACTGGAAAATGGCTAATGTAGTGCCCATTTTTTAAAAAGAGAAGAAGGAGGATCCGGGGAACTACAGCCAGTCAGCTTCACCTCGGTCCCTGGAAAAATCATGGAGCAGGTCCTCAAGAAATCAATTCTGAAGCACTTAGAGGAGAACAAAGTGATCAGGAACAGTCAGCATGGATTCACCAAGGGCAAGTCATGCCTGACTAGCCTAATTGCCTTCTATGAGGAGATAACTGGCTCTGTGGATGAGTGGAAAGCGGTGAACGTTTTATTCCTTGACTTTAGCAAAGCTTTTGATACGGTCTCCCACAGTATTCTTGCCAGCAAGTTAAAGACGTATTGGCTGGATGAACGGACTATAAGGTGGATAGAAGCTGGCTAGATTGTTGAGCTCAATGGGTAATGATCAATGTCTCCATGTCTAGTTAGCAATTGGTATCAAGCGGAGTGCCCCAAGGGATACAGAGGGACCTAGAAAAATTAAAGGATTGGGCCAAAAGAAATCTGATGAGGTTCAACAAAGACAAATGCAGTGTTCTGCACTTAGGATGGAAGAATCCCATGCACTGCTACAGACTAGGGACCTAGTGGTTAGGTAGCAGTTCTGCAGAAAAGGACCTAGGGGTTACAGTGGATGAGAAGCTGGATATGAATCAACAGTGTGCCCTTGTTGCCAAGAAGGCTAACGGCATTTTGGGTTGTATAAGTAGGGGCATTGCCAGCAGATCAAGAGACGTGATCATTTCCCTCTATGCGGCATTGGTGAGGCCTTATCTGGAGTACTGTGTCCAGTTTTGGGCTCCACACTACAAGAAGGATGTGGAAAAATTGGAAAGAGTCCAGTGGCGGGCAACAGAACTGATTAAGGGGATGGAGCACATGACTTATGAGACGAGCCTGAGGGAACTGGGATTGTTTAATCTGCAGAAGAGAAAAATAAGGGGGGATTTGATAGCTGCTTTTAACTACCTGAAAGGGGGGTTCCAAAGAGGAAGGAGCTCGGCTGCTCTCAGTGGTGGCAGATGACAGAACAAGGAGTAATTGTCTCAAGGTGCAGAGTGGGAAGTTTTGGTTGGATATTACGAAACACTGTTTCCCTAGGAGGGTGGTGAAGCACTGGAATGGCTTACCTAGAGAGGTGGTGGAATCTCCTTCCTTAGAGGATTTTAAGGCCCGGCTTGACAAAGCCCTGGCTGGAATGTCTTAGCTGGTGTTGGTCCTGCTTTGAACAAAGGGTTGGACTAGATGACCTCCTGAGGCCCTTCCATCCCAGATATTCTATCATTCTATGATATAAGAGGCCCTTGTAAGAAACATTTCACTTGTGCATCTGTGACAATGGAAAACTCATTGGAGGGGTTTGCAATGGAGCAAGGTTCCAAGCCCTCCTCCTGGGGTTGAACTGCCTCTGATGCTCTATCTGTGGTTTTGGGCAGCTCCACACTGGACATTAATTCTTCTGCGTCAATTGCTTCATCTGTGAACATGTGGTCAATAATAAATGCCTACTTCCCAGAAGGCTGCAAGACTCAAACAGCTAACGTTAATGATCTGCTTTGATAATCAAAGTGCTACATACGTACTAACCATGATTGTTTTTATGGGAGAGGTGAATATGTTTTAGTGCAGTAACATCTGCATTTCAGGTTTCACTTCTCCATTCTCCAGACCTTTGTGCCTTGTGTTAGATGTTTATAACACTAAAGATACATTCATTTTCGGGCAATCTACAGATAGAGAATTGTCTGTTCTGCCTATCTGAAGATTCAATGTTAAGCACTGCTATTTATCAGGGCATAATGTCCTCTGACTGGCAGGATACACAGGGACATTAGTGACTTGTAGTGCAGGTTCAAAATGTAGACAAAAAATGAAAGTGAACATTTCTGAAAGCCTCCCTCACCAACAACCTTTCCAGACAAATTATACTTGCATTTACCAAACCTTATAGCATAGATCAGGCCACAGTGTCACAGATAAATGCAAGGTAGAACACATTGTTAATCATAAGTAGTTGGTACATATTCTAAGACCTGGTCTACAGTATGCGATTATATCGGAATTAGCCGTGTTATATCAAATTAAAACTAAATCCATCCACATAACCAACCACGTTTTGTCAACTTAAAGGGCTCTTAAAACCGATTTCTGTACTCCACCTCTGCAAGTGGAGTAGTGCTAAAATCAACATCACTGTTCCGAAATTGAGGTACTGTGGACGCAATTCGATGGTATTGGCCTCCGGGAGCTATCCCAGAATGCTCCATTGTGACCACTCTGGACAACACTTTCAACTCAGGTGCACTAGCCAGGTAATCAGGAAAAGCCCTGGGAACTTTTAAATTTCATTTCATTTCCTGTTTGGCCAGCGTAGCAAGCTCATCAGCACAGGTGAGTGCGCAGAGCCCACCATCATACGTGACCATGCAGAGTCCACCAGCACAGGTGACCATGCAGCCCCGGATTTGCAAACAAGCTCCTGCATGGACTGAATGGCTGTATGGGGAATCTCATTGCTGTATGGGGAGAAGAATCTGTTCGGGCAGAATTCTGTTAAAAAAAATGGAACGTAAACATATATGCGAAAATCTTCAGGGGCATGACGGAAAGATGCTACCCCAGGGACACACAGCAGTACCATGTGAAAATCAAGAAGCTCAGGCAAACCTACCAAAAAACTAAGGAGGCAAACAATCGCTCTGGGTCACAACCCCATATGTGCCTCTTCTACGATGAGCTGCATGCAATTCCGGGGGTGGGGGAATGCCACCACTACCTTACCAGTGTCTGTGGAACCTGCAAGGGGGGACTCTCACAGAGAAGGGAGGATGATATTTTGGAGGAGAAGGAGGAGGACAGTGCACAGGCACCAAGGGGTGAATCGGTTCTCCCCGGCAGCCAGGAACTGTTCATCACCCTGGAGCCAATTTCCTCCATACCCTCCCAAGGCGTGCTCCCGGACTGTGACACCAGAGAAGGCACTTCTGGTGAATGTACCTTTGTAAATATGATACAGGGTTTAAAACAAAGTATGTTTAATGATTCATTTGCCCTGAAGACTTGGGATGCATTCATGTCCAGTACAGTTACCAGAAAAGTCTGTTAACATGTCTGGGAATGGAACAGGAATCCTCCAGGGACATCTCCATGAAGCTCTCCTGGAGGTACTCTGAAAGCCTTTGCAGAAGGTTTCTGGGTAGGGCTGCCTTATTCCATCCTTCATAGTAGGACACTTTACCCTGCCAGACCAGTAGCACGTAGTGTGGAATCATTGCAGAACAGAGCATAGCAGCAAAAGCTCCTGGGTTTTGGGCACATTCAAGCTACATTCATTCTTTATCTCTCTGTGTTAGCATCACGAGAGTGATATCACTGATATCATTCATAGACACCTGGTTGAAATAGGAGAATTTGTTTAAGGGGACAATCAGAGGTGTCCATTTACGTTGGACTGTTCACGTTTGGCTGAGCCCTGATCAGAGCCACATGGTGGGAGTGGGGGAAAACTCATCCACACTGGCTGTTCACATTTGGTTTAAAGGGCTCATCCAAGATCAGAGACTGATCAGAGCCACGCAGTAGGGGATGGGGGGAACCTCTTCATGCTGAACTGTTGGTGTTTGGCCTAAAGGGAGCGAGGTGTGTGTGTGTGAAGCAATCATCCCAGAGAGACTGCAGACCGTCCTTTTAAATGGCCAGCTCACCAGGCATACCTTGGTATGGGAAAGAAGGGCACCGCAGTTCAAAAGCATTGTAATGAATAAGGAAGAAGCAAAACCCTGTGAAGGCACCAAGCACCTGATGGTTGAGGGGAGGAGAGGGAAGGAGATTTGAGGCCCAGGATCAGGACCCAAGCCCATGTGTCCACCCCTGGCTTGTTGGCTCTGGGCCACAGCCCAGCCCCTCACCCACATTCCCTGCCATTCCCCTGCGCTGGACCCACAGCTTGAAGTCTTGGGATTCCCCAGCCTGGCCCCAGTTGCTCTATATGCTGGCTGGCGTCACCCTGGGGTAAATCAGGAGTAATGCATGGGGGCTGATTCCCTTCTCCCTCACCTGGGGATAAATCATTTCTGTAGCTCTTCTCAGAACCCTCCCCAATTGTCCAATGTCCTGTTTGATGTGTGACCAGTCATGGTCTCCCCCATGCTGTATCCAGAGGGGACCCTATCTCCCAGTTCCTACTCTCTAATCCCCTGCTTCTCCATCCCAGTGCCGCGCTCCTCCACTCGTCCAGGGAGCTCCAGCCCAGTGGGTTCCACCAGGATCTCTGGGTCCTTCCCAAATCGTTGCTTTCCAGGATACAGCCCCCACCATGTAAATCCTACCCACATCAGTTGTGTCTCTCTCTTAGCCAATGCACTGGGGGCTCATGGTGGGTTGATTTTCCTTCAAAATCTAGTGATTTGTCCCAGGTCACAAGAGGAGTTGGTGGCAGATTCGAAACCAGATCTCCTGGATCTCTGAACACGAGGCTGGCCATCATCAAAGAGTCTGTAGCAAATTAAGGATGTTAGCAATTTACATGCATGGGCAGTGCTATGGCCAGTGGGATATGCCACCCCATAGAATGCACAACCATTGGGAGATGCCACCTCTCAGAGTGCTTGGCCGTTGGGGGAGACACCATTGCTCTCTGATGCTCCTTTCATCAACCATGGGTGCCAAGAGGTGTTGATTTGGCACCAACCATTGGGGATCCGCCAAGCAACACGTCTAAGCCTCGCTCCTGTACCTGACGTGACCCCCACACGACAGGAATGGTGCCAGGTGAAATGAGGACAACCCGCCAATAGCAGGTAGTTAGGCTGGGGAAGGAAGGACACTTTCTGTGGCCCAGAAACCCTGCTCCCCAGCTGGGAGGGGGTTTAATGCTAGAGAGCGTTGGGAGAAGGACGAGGCGGGGAAGGATCGGTCTGGATGCACCATTAACATGGGTGGAGATTGGGGGAGAGCATGGCGGCCCCAGCCCCCCAAACTGGATACGACCCAGAGGCGAGGTGTGGGGAGGCACCTAGATTTCTCCCTTGCAGTTGGTCCTGCTTCCTCCCCACGGAGGAACGTTGCGGGGGGGGGGGAAGGGGTGACGCCAAGAGCTCTGTCTTGGGCTGTGTACAGGGAGGGCAGCAGAGCAGTGACCCGCGGCAGAGCTGCACTTTGTATGGAACCATCTTCTGTTGTGGAGGGAGAGAAGCTTTCACGTGACTGTTGGATGGACTCTAGGCTAAACAACTCCAAATGCTGGTCCCTCACCTGTGCTGCCATGCACAAATTAAGGGCTGCCAGAGTTTTGTTTGGTGACTGAGAGCCAGCCCCACTTCCTGACTATCTCCCATTTCTGGGAAAGGGGAAGCTCAGCCTGTTGCTTTCGGTTTCCATCAGAGTTAGATGAAAATGCAGGCTCCAGACTGGCTCCTGAGACAGCCACAAGCTCCCTGTAAATCAGACGGGACTGTCTGAGAGATGAAAGATGCTCCTTTGCCTGCACCTTGTAAACTCAGGTCTTGTCTACAATAGAGTTTTGTCAACAAAAATATTATCGACGACCAAAAAGCATTATACCAACATCGGTAGCGCATGTTCACACTACGCTGCGTGTGCTGACAGAGCTAGGGTCGGATTAACTTTTTGTGGGCCCTCTGACAAACGTACTGTGGTTGTGATTGGCCCCTTCCAAGTGTGGGCTTGGTGTGACAGCACCACTGACGTGATACTGCTGGGATGGGGATGAAAACGTTCAGTGTATCATCAGCTCCCAATCTGAGTTTCCTGACCTGCTGTATGCCATGGAAAGAAACAACACCAGATTAATTCTGGCATTCACGGAACAACTGAGCATGGTGGACCATCACTTTCAGGCTCATGAAACAACCACTCAGTGGTGGGATCACGTCGTTACGCGGGTCTGGGATGACGAGCAGTGACTGCAGAACTTTTGGATGAGGAAAGCCACATTCACGGGACTGTGAGCTGAGCTCGCCCCAGCCTTCTGGAGCAGGGACAGCCAAGTAAGAGCTGCTCTGTCAGTGGAGAAGCACGTGGCGATACCCTTGTGGAAGCTGGTGATTCCAGACTGCTGCCGCTCATTGAGGAAGTCCACCGCAGGGGCTGCATTAACACAAGTATGAAGAGCCCCCATACAGTCCCCACTGGTCTGTGGAAGGGAAGAAAAAGAGGACATAGTTACATAACCACAACCTGAACTACCACCCCCTTCCTTTATCCAAGGGTGCCTTCGATCCCAGGACCGTATCTGCCCAGAGCAGAATTGCAGGCCAGCCCCGAAGTTCCTCCAGTGTCTGTTGCCTTCCTAAGGTATCCTGTCCCTATGGGCATGGCCTTTGTTCCACTCCCCTTTTATCAAAGAGGGTGGGCTCCTCAGCCAGCCCCTATCCCTCTAGGTCCCCTAAAATCTCATCCGAGGTTGACCCTTGTACCAGGAATGGGCCCTTATTCTTCCCTGTCCTTTTATCCAAAAGAACAGTTATCTCTGGGGGAGATAGTGCAAACGGGACTCCTCCACCCACATTACCCTATGTTTCTCCAGAAACCCCATCAGCTCCTGACTACTAAATGGTCCATTGAACTTACCAAGGTCCATGGCGAACAGCAGCGACCAGCCACTGGTCTATCTCTGGATCCTGTTTGTGATGGCCAATGTTGGGGTATGTCTTCAGACACAACAGACGGACATGCAATTCGGGTATCCTATGTCTTCCAACATGGGCAAGAGACACATAGGAACACACGGAGACTGCAGTCTTTGGTTACAGTTGTGCATTTATTGTAGCAGAAGCTCCACTACACCCTGCAGAAGCACAGCTGTACCACACTCATTCCCTCCCCCACATCCCGGGTAGGGTGCCCCGCTGTTCTATTGTGTTTCCCCTTTATTGTAATCTTCTGCTCTCCCCCACCCTAGGTGGGCAGTCCTGGTCTTGGCCTTACCCCAGTAATGGCCCTCTAATTACCCTACTAAATCCCCTGTCCTGTTTATATTTATCCCTGCCATGATCTTTGTCACCTTACAAGGAGCTGTTTTTTGAGCACTTGGCTGTTTTTATCACTGAACACCTGTAGGCCTATGGGTTTGGGGGTTTTTCCACCTGCGTCATGGATCGTGTCTGCCAGCACTTTACCAGACAGACTCGATGAAGCCTGGAGACAACTCCCCACATTAAGTGGTGGGACCTGAAGATGTGGCATCCAGCAGGGCAGGCAGTGGGGAGGAGCGGTGAGTGAGTGCCTGGACAGCTGAGCGAGAAAGATGCCTCTTTACGCCAGCCCCAGAGTGGACGGTGAACTCTGCAGATGCCCCTCTGAACTTTGGGGCTGCACTGACCAAGGACAGCAACTGTGAGTGGGGTACAGAGAAGGGACGGGCAGGTTAAAGGGACTTTTGGTTGCTGGACTTAAGCACCTGAGGGAAAAGGACACTGGCCCAACCCACTTGGGGGTGGGTCTTTTGCTCATGGGTTGTGTGCATGAACTCTGTTTGTGGTGTTTTTCCAAATGAATGCCAAGTTACTTCCCTCTTTTTATTAACAGTTTTTTTTTCCTATACTCAGACTCAGTGTTTGCGAGAGGGGAAGTGTTGCCTCTTAGAAGTGCCTGGTGGGCAGGGGGGTGGGGTATGTAATTGTCCCAGGTCACTGGGTGGGGGCTCGAGCCGGTTTTGCATTGTGTTATTGAAACAGATTCCCTAGATACTGAACCCGCCCCTGTCGCTGCCAACTGTGACTGGGTTACATCTATCCACAGCTGCAGATTGAATCATTCTGTCCTCAGCGATTGCAGGTCCACTTATCTTCTCCCCAGGGCAGCCTGGTAACCCCTTCCTCAGCCCTCTGCCAAGTAGAGCATAGACCTAAAATCCCGAACTCTCTGCCCCCACCCCCTGCCTGGTGCACAAAGAGAAACATGGGAAATTGGTCCCTTTCCAATCTGTCTCGGCTTTGGAAGACCTGAGGAGATCAGGCTTTGGGCAGATTCTCAGCCATAGAATCGTAGGACTGGAGGGACCTCGAGAGATCATCTAGTCCAGTCCCCTGCACTCATGGCAGGACTAAGAATTATCTAGACCATCCCTGGCAAGAATTTGTTTAACCTTGAAAACCTCCAGTGATGGCAATTCCACAGCCTCCCTGGGCAATTTATTCCAGTGATTAACCACCCCGACAGGAAGGTTTTCCTAAGGTTCAGTCGAAACCACCCTTGCTGCAATTTAAGCCCATTGCTTCTTGTCCTGTCCTCAGAGGCTAAGAACAATTTTTCTCCCTCCTCCTTGTAACAACCTTTTATGCACTTGAGAACTGTTACCCTGTCCCCTCTCAGCCTTCTCTTCTGCAGACTGAACAATCCCAGTGTTTTCAATCTTCCCTCATACGGCATGTTTTCTAGAACTTGAATCATTTTTCTTGCTCTTCTCTGGACTTGCTCCAATTTCTCCACATCTTTCCTGAAATGTGGGGCCCAGAACTGGTCAAAATATCCAGCTGAGGCCAAATCAGTGTGGAGTAGAGGGGAAGAATTACTTCTCATGTCTTGCCGACAACACTCCTGCTAACACATCCAGAATGAGGTTTGCTTGTTTTGCAACACTGTGGACTCCTCTTTAGCTTGTGATCCACTAGGACCCTAGATCCCTTTCGCAGTACTTCTTCCTAGGCAGTCATTTCCCATTTCGCCTGTGTGCAACTGATTGTTCCTTCCTAAGTGCAGTACTTTGCATTGGTCTACACTGAATTTCATCCTATTTAACGTGGACCATTTCTCCAGTTTGTCCAGATCATTTTGAATTTTAATTCTATCTTCCAAAGCGCTTGCAACCCTCCCAGCTGGGTATCACACAGAGAGTACACAAGCTTTATAGGTGTATTCTCTGTGCAATTATCTAAACCATTGTTGAAGCTATTGAACACAGGGTACAGAACCACGCTGTGTTGTCATTGGCACCAATGCAGAAAGGGTCTAGAATGCTGATGTGCTGTCTCAGCAGAGTTGTCCACCCGTTTTGCACTGGTGTGAATGAGTTTGCAAGGTGCTGGCAATGGAGAATCTTTCATCCCTCAGACGGTCCCGTCTAATTTACAAGGAGCTTGTGATGATCTTAGGGGCCAGTTTGGAGCCTGCATTTCCACGTGATGGAAAGTGAAAGCAACAGACTGAGCTGCCCCTTTCCTAGAAATGAGAGAAAGGCAGGAAGCCACCCTGGCTCTCAGTCAGCAAACAAAACTCTGGCAGAACTTAATTCTTGCACGGAAACACAGGGGAGGGTGTGGCATTTGGAGCGGTTTAGCCTGGCATCCATCCAACAGCTGCACAAAAGCTTCTCTTCCTCCTCAACAGAAGATGGATCCATACAAGATATTACTGTGATGAGGTTGTCTCGGAGTGTGGGGGAGTGAGGGCCCTGCACCCGCGGCTCCCTGCTGTTCACCATGACTCTCAGCCAGCCAGTAAAGCAGAAGGTTTATTTATACGACAGGAACACAGTCCAAAACAGGCCTTGCAGGCACAGACAACTGGATCCTCCCCAATTAGGTCCATCTTGGGGTCCTAGGAGCCCCACAGCCCCCTTGGGGAGTCAGAGCCCTGTCTGTCCTTCCCTCCATTCCCCAGCCAGCTCCCATCCTCCAATGCAGATCGTCTTCTCAAGCCAACACCCGCCACTCAGCACTCACAGACCACAGTAAGAACAGTCCCAGTTCATCACAGAGGTCCCTGGGGTGCAACATGAAGTGTGGGGCTGCCAAGCCTCTTTTTCCCACCAGCCTAGGCTGCCGCTCACATTGTGCTGCTGATGTCAAGCCACACCCCTCTGACAGGCCCTGCACTCACACAGCTATCCACAGGCAGGGAAACACCCCATTGAGTTCCATGGACGCTTCTCCCAGCCGCTCATGAACCAACAATAGAGACGTTCCAGCAACTCCCCCTTCCCACCCACCCCTCTGCAGCTTCCCAGCCTTGCACCGCACACTGTACCGTCTTGTCCTGGTCAGAAGCCTGGCGGGTGTGAGCTCAGCACCCAGTTCACCACTTCTACAGAGGAAAGCGGACGTGCGCAGCCCTTTTTGACCTGAGCAGATTTTCCAAGCACTTCAACCAAAACACGCTGGTTTAGGTAAAATATAGAAGAGATTTATTATCACACAAAGATAGATTTTAAATGATTATAAGTGGCAAGGGTAGACATCAGAGCTGGTTACTTAAGAAACAGTTTACATTGGACAAACTTAACAGGATTTGAATCGAGCAGTGTCTCACCCTGACAGAGGGTACAAAAAGGTCACAGATCCTCAGTACATAGGCTGGGACTCTCCTCCAGCTTGGGACCACCTCCTCCAGTTCAAAATCTTTGTCCACCAGACGTGTTTCCAGGTGTAGAATAATGTGGGGAGTGAGGCCAAGTGATGATGTCACTTCCCCGCTTTATATTTTCTTGCAGCTCGCTGAAACGATCTATGCTGCAACATGGAGGTCAGTCAGTCCCCATTGGTCAAGCAGTCTCCATTGCTTACCTGATCTCTCTGAGAAGTCTCCATTGCATACAGTCGCTGGGACAGTGGAGTCTTTCCTTGGTGGGTGTTGATGAGCCAGGAACCGCTGTCTGGCTACTCCGTTGTCGTACCTGAAAGGTTGGTTGTGGGTGTTCCCAAGCTCAAAGTGTATTTCAGTAACACACCCAGCAGTACTTCCTAACTTCACATACAATGATAGCACATACCGTCCCACAGGATATTAATATTCAACAGAGCAAGAGTTTTAAAAATGATACCTCACAAGGCAGACTGAGTACAAAACCTATCATAATGATATGTCAGTGGTGAATAAGGAGGTTCCAGGGTACTGCTTTGAGGTACGCCTGTCATTAACAAAAATCCCCTTTGGACTTCACTGTGTGTCTGCGCAAGACCCAGCAAGGACCTTGATCTAAGTCAGGGGTCGGCAACCTTTCAGATATGCGGTGCTGAGTCTTCATTTATTCACTCCGATTTAAGGTTTCGTGTGCCAGTCATACATTTTAATGTTTGTAGAAGGTCTCTTTCTAAAATTCTATAATATATTACCAAACTATTGTTGTATGTAAAGTAAATAAGGTTTGTAAAATGCTTAAGAAGCTTCATTTAAAATGCAGAGCCCCCCAGACCAATGGCCAGGACCCGGGCAGTGTGAGTGCCGCTGAAAATCAGCTTGTGTGCCGCCTTCGGCACTCGTGCCAGAGGTTGCCTACCCCGGATCTAAGTCAAGGTCTGTGCAAAGATTAGCTGTGACAGGTGCTGAGTAGAAAAACTGCTTAGCCAACCCTCTGTCACTCCAGCTCCAATGACGGGAGGTGAATTAGAGCTGGGTAGACCACCTGGCCCTGACTGGGGAAGTTTGAACAGCTGCTGCCTCATCAGGCTGGGGCTGGCTCAGAATCCCAGGGGAAGGGAGCCAGGGGGAACTAGAAAGAGGAAAGCTGCACTAGAGGAAAGCCAGGGAGGGGAAGCAGAGAGAGATAGCTTGGCTCCTCTCTCCTGCTGATGGACTGCAAGAAGGGGACTACTTGTGTGGTGGAAAGGTGGTGGGAGCCCAGCCTGTAAATACAAGCACCAGGTCTCTGTGTGACATTCTCAGCCCGGTGGGGCAGGAGCCAAGGGGGGCCCAGCAGCGACACTGTTACACTAGCATGATGGGCTTGGGTCCCTGATCTCAGTCGGCACAGCCCTGGTGCAAATAATAGTAAAGTTGTACTCTAGGAGGATTTGGAAGCATCTGGCGGTTAAACCCCAACCGGAGACTAAATTCTTAAATTGCTCCTGTCAGATTTCTGTTTTATTCCTGAGCTGCAGCCTGAGCATCTGCTGCTGAGTTTAGACACTGACGTGCTTGTTGAGGCTGAGCTTAGGGTTGACCAGGTGTCTGGGAATCGCTGACACTGCTCAGACTAACCTGGTAGGGGCAGACTGTAGTCGCATTGTTTTGGGCTCTGATAGTGGTTGGTTCATATGATGTTGTGAACCAATTTGTTGCTACAGATTTGCTGTGTATTCTGCAGTCAGGAACCAGCGTGCGTTCTATCTCCCTGCTCCGTGTACTCATTGCCCAGGGTTTTATTATTCTGACTCTTGCAGACACACTTTAATAAACTGATGTGACCTGGCACTTTGTGCATCTGATCTTTATTGCTCTTCGAAAAACACAGATTAAGGGGCATCAGTTGCACCCCGGCAGGTTGAGTATTTCTACTTTGGGAAGGGAGCAGATATTCAACTGGACACCAGGAATATCCAGAGTTGTCATAATTAATCATTGCAAAAATGCGGTAAGGGACATTGAACCTCATGCTGAAGGGCTTAAACTACTCTTAATGATGGTGTGGGGAGCAAGGCATACTATGGAGAGAGGTTCTCCCACATCTGCTACTGTGAGGTTATTACATCTTCCGATGGATCTCCAGTGCTGGCCACTGGCAGAGGCAGGATACTGATGTAGATGGACCTCAGCTCTGACCCCATCTGGCAATGGCTACATTGCAGTGATGAATTTCGGGACCGGATAACTGTATTTGTTAGACCTTCAGGCCATGGCTTGGGATCTAACCTTCCTCCAGACTGCTGGTCCTGCCCAGTGCCCAGCTAACACTTTGGCACACACAGCACTTGGGCACAGATCTGTGTTACCAGAAAGTGTTAACAGCTCACTCCCCTGCCCCCAGCCTATGAGCTGCTCCCTTTTCTCTCATTTCATAAAATGGACAGCTGTGACCCAAGGTAACAACTGCAGAGAATACAAATGCATTCAAAGACTGAAGCAAAATTACTAAATAAAAACCTTATGTGATTTTATGGGTAGAGTTTTCTGGAGACCCCTTTTGTTGAATTGTCTGAGTGACCCAACACATGGGGGAGGCAGGCAGAGGTAAAATATAGTGAGAAAGGGGGTTTCCCTGCTTTTGCATTTGTTTTTTCACCTGGGAAAATGTGACAAAAGAAAATGAGTTTATGAGTGAGCCAAGGTGGGTGAGGTAATGTCTTTAATTGGACCAGCTTCTGTTGGGGAGAGAGAGAAGCCTTTGAGCTGCTGATTGAAGAATGGTGAGCAGCTCCAGGAGGTGTTCCTTTGTCTGTGTTTCCTTGCAAGAGAAGGGCTGCCAGAGTTTTGCTTGCTGACTGAGAGCCAGCCCTGCTTCCTGGCTTTCTCCCATTTCTGGGAAAGGGGCACATCAGCCTGTTGCTTTCGGTTTCCATCAGAGTCAGATGAAAATACATGCCCTAAAATGGCTCTTGGGACTGTCAGAAGCTCCCTGTAAATCAGACGGGGCTGTCTGAGCCATTTAAGATTCTCCATTGCCTGCACCTCGCAAACTCAGGCCTTGTCTACAGTGGATTTTGTTGACAAAAATATTATCGACAACCAAAAAGCATTATAATCACATCGGTAGTGCATGTTCACACTACGCTGCGTGTGCTGACAGAGCATATCCGCACTTGGTGCTTTAACGTCAACAGCGAGAGCAGTGCACTGTGGGTAGCTATCCCCAGGTCTAGGTTGGATAATACGAAACACTATTTCCCTAGGAGGGTGGTGAAGCACTGGAATGGGTTATCTAGGGAGGTGGTGGAATCTCCTTCCTTAGAGGTTTTTAAGGCCCGGCTTGACAAAGCCCTGGCTGGGATGGTTTAATTGGAGTTGGTCCTGCTTTGAGCAGGGGGTTGGACTAGATACCTCCTGAGGTCTCTTCCAACCCTGATATTCTATGATTCTATGATTAAAATGCCAGTAGGCCGGTCCTGACCTCTTTGAGCTGAGAGAGGCCGTCACGGTCACCAGATGATGATCTGAGAACGGGCCCGGCCAAATGCTGGAATTGTCAGCCCGTGACAGATGGAAGCATGGTCAATAAATTTGGTCCAACTGGGAGTGGTGCGACCGATCGTCCTCCACCCAGACACAGCTAAAGGTGCTATCATCATCTGGGTGGTGGTCGTGCCAGATGTCCACCAGGGAGTGATGGTCCATGATCTCCCTGAGGATGCCCGCATTAGCGTAGCAGCTCTTGACTCCTGAGTGGTCCCGGTCTTCAAGGGGGGTGTTGAAGTCCCCACCCAGGACCAGGCACTTGTGCAGATCCAGAGTGCCGAGGAAGGCCAACACCTACTGATAAAACACACTCGTTCTGGATCTGTGTTCAGGGCATAGACATTGACTAGATTCAATGCCAGCCCCTCCGCAAAGGCCAGGACATGCAGCAGATGGCCCAGCATGACCTTGGCAACCCCCAGCACCTCGGGCCGTAGCTCGGGGGAGAACATGGTGGCCACTCCAGCCTAATGGGCGCTGAGGTGGCTGAAAAAAACTCCATCCCCCCACTCCAGCTGCCAACTAGCCTTGACAGCTGGAGCCGTGTGGGTCTCCTGCAGAAGGAGCACAGAGTACCCCCCTGAAGGAAGGAGAGCACCTGGCACCTGCGGAGACCCACCCTACAGCCCCAGGTGTTTAATGTAGCAAAGATTATAACTTTCATAGAGGGCTGGGGTGGATCCTCACAGGCCAGCAGGGAGTCGCAGAATTTGCCGGCCTGCCGGTAGGCCGCGATGTCCTGCCTCCTGGTCCCTCGTCTCTCCTCCAGAAGGGCCTTCATGGCCCAGAGGCTGTGATGAAAGTCCCCCAGAACTGGAAGGCGAGCTGCACCTTGCCCTTTGAGCCATGGGTATCCACCAAGAAGCGGCGCAGCTCGTCCCTCTGCGCAGCGGGAGGTGCGGTAACAAGCCCGCTGCTGTTCTCCAGCTGGGCCCGAGAAGACCTCGCAGCCCATCTGGAGACTGGCAAACACAGGGCTGTCCCCATCCCCAGCACAGGAGAGTTTGGCGTAGGGAATAGTTCAGCCCCCACAGTGTCGAGAAGAAGAGACACGAAAACCGCCCTCTGAGGGTTGTCCATGGGCAGTGGAAATGAGGCAATCTCAGGGGTGGCAGCAGCATGGGAAGTGGAGGGGAGAGGGGCGGTTGATGCAATGGGGGCAGGAGTGGGGCCGAGAATGGGATCAGGGGCAGGAGCAGGGACTGGGGCTCGGGGAGGCGAAGGTGAATGGGCAGGAGTGTGATCGGGGCAGGGATAGTGACGGGAATGGAGACAGAGGAGGATTCATGGTGCGGCACTTCTTGACCGGGGTTTGGGGCTGGGGGACTCTTCGGGGGGGACTCCTCGAGAGGGGCGGTGCTGCCCAATCCACTGCTATGGTCACAATGGCCGGCACCTCCTGTGTGGCAGCATCAACCCCCCTCAGTATTTTTCAGGGGGCCTTCTCTCCCTCCTCGTCGGAGGGGAGGAATCAAGCCTGTGACTTGTTGGCGCTGCGCTTCCCTCGGATGAGCACTCAGCGCTCCGAGGTGGAGCTGGAGGGCCGGTTGGCAGGGGCAGGGCCAGGGCCAGGGGGTGAGGGTGATGGTTCTGGGTGTCGGGGTTATCTTTATCTCAGACTTTTCAGGTTCGTTGTCTGACCGCAAGAGAGACAGGCAAACCAGCAAAATCCAAAACCAAGTTCTTTATTGATGCATGCACACAAGCAACAAAGAACAAGCCTGTTCTCCACACAGAATCAACGCCCCCCTTTACTTCAATGCAGCACAAATTTATATAAGCAAGTTTACTTCACAGTTAAAGCGTTTAATTGCTTGCAGTTAATTAACGGCACCTGGTGAAGCATTTGATTACAAAATTCATGGCCTTGAGCAGTTCCTGGCGCACAAGCAGCTTCCTTATCAGTACTGAGAACTTTTTTATCGGCACTTCCCAAGCTTGAGTGCAAGGGGGGGAAGGGTTATCCACCCAGATCCTGCTTGTTGACTTCATTCACCCACCTTCTGAGCCCCCCTTGTTCATGCATCAAGCGTGTGATCACCTGCTCAGCCTATCTTGTGGGCCTTAGGGCCCACTTTAAAGCATCCTATCTATCAATCCCCCCTTTGTCCCTAGAGGACCCGAAGAGAGGACTCTTGGGACACATATCCATTTATATATTGAGGGTTTGCTACCTGATAGGGCCTTTTAACCTTGGGGGCTTTCATTTCATGAGCAAAGCGAATAAAGGCATTATTTTCATATCCCCTAGTTAATCCAACCACCAAAGAAGAAAAATAACAAACAACACACAAATAAGTCCACCGACTCCCCAAGCGACTATCTGTGGCCGTCCCTTAGGGAATGGGCACAAATCTACTTCTTCTTGAGTTTTAGCCTCAGGTCGCCCAAAGGGGTAGCAATCCATGTGTCCTGGGCACGGTGGTCGTCTGCTTCTGGCTCACCCGGGTCACGGTGGGATGAACGTGCATGGTTCCCTCGAAGTCCAAAGCTGTCTGCTTCTGGGGAACCCTTTACCAGGTCGGGCTGCCTAGCGAGGCTCTGTTTGACTCTGGTATGATGAATCCATATGGGAAGTTCCTTGACCCGAACAGCAGTAGGGCTCACCAAGATCGTCTCGAACGGTCCTAGCTACTGGGGTTGAAGTGGAGTCTCTCGGTGAGCTTTGATCCACACCGGGTCACCTGGCGAAATAGAACAAACAGCTTCTCCCAATGGTAAAGACTGAGACTGTGCTGAGTACTGTTGTAATGCAGGTAAATGCTGCTGCAAAGCTTTTACATAAGCTTCTGTTTCACAAGTCAGATCAGTGTCACTAGGCATTGACACCAGAGAAGTAATGGAAGGTGGTACATGTCCAAAAAGTATCTCAAAGGTGCTAGCTTAGTCCTAGAATTTGGGGTAGTCTGGACAATACACAAAACCAAAAGAAGGACTTTAGTCCATTTCATCTTCATACGCTCCACCTGGCCTGAGCTCTGAGGGTGCCAGGGAGCTATTGCAATCTGGAAGCTGGCAAATCCAGACAGCTACCGATTGGTCGCCAACCAGTTTGGAGTGGGAAAGTCGACCGTTGGAATAGTGTTGATGCAAGTTTGCAGGGCCATTAATCGCATCCTGCTAAGAAGAACCGTGACTCTGGGGAACGTGCAGGACATTTTGGATGGCTTTGCACCAATGGGTTTCCCTAACTGTGGAGGGGCGATAGATGGGACACATATTCCTATTCTGGCACCACCCCACCTGGCATCCGAGTACATTAATCGGAAGGGGTATTTCTCTATGGTTCTCCAGGCACTTGTGGATCACAGTGGGCGTTTCATTGACATTTACACAGGCTGGCCTGGAAAGGTGCATGATGCACGCATCTTTCGGAACAGTGGCCTGTTCAAGAAGCTGCAGGCCGGGACTTTTTTCCCAGACCACAAGATCACAGTAAGGGATGTCGAAATGAGACCCCGCTTACCTGTTAATGCCTTGGCTCATGAAACCGTATACAGGAAAGCTTGACAGGAGCAAGGACCAGTTCGACTACAGGCTGAGCTGGTGCAGAATGACTGCAGAGTGTGCTTTCGGCCGTTTAAAGGGATGCTAGAGGTGTCTTTATGGGAAGCTAGACTTGGGGGAAAGCAGCATCCCTGCGGTTATATCTGCGTGCTGTACCCTCCATAATATTTGTGAAGGGAAGGGTGAAACATTCAGTGAGGAATGGACCTCCGAGGTTCAATGCCTGGATGCTGAATTTGCACAGCCAGAGAGCAGGGCTACTAGATAGGCCCAACACAGGGCTACAAGGATTAGGGATGCCTTAAGGGAGCAATTTGAGGCTGAAAGCCAACAGTAATGTTTGGTGCCTTGCACGGGAGTAAAGTGCAGTGGTTACAATGATTTGCAGTGCCTGTTTTTTCCTTGAGGTACAGTATCTTTCACTTTCTGCAATAATAAAAAACTGTTTAAAAAGCCAAGAAATCATTTATTGAAAAGACAGTAAGTAAAAGGACAGGGGGGTAGGGTGGTGAACTGTACAGTCAGAGATTTGAATATGTCCTGCCTGGAGTACTATGCAATGCCTGCTGCACTTCAGGATGAAAATGCTGCATGGTGATGGGGGTTGAGTGCAGGGGGTAAGGGTCGTAGTTCTCAGGGCTGGTAAGTGAACGTACAGGGCAGCTGGTGGTGGTAAGAACCTGGATGCTAGAGAAGGGGGTTTTGAGCTGACATTGGGGCACAAGGGAGAGAGCTTTGGGATGGTGGAGGGGGCAGCACGGTAGTGCTCTGCCTGCATGGCTACGAGTGACTGCATACACTCCGTTTGGCCTGCCAGGAGGCTCATCAGCTGCTTTGTGCTTTTCTTCTTAGCCAATTCCTTTCTCCTGCTTTCTGTTTCCCTCCACTGCTGAATTTTTTCTCTCCAGTCCTGCAGCCTCTTACTCTCTCTGGCAGATTGATTCATAGCTGCTTTCATCAAATCCTCTTTGCTTTTTTTTGGTTTCCTCCTCAGGTTCTGTAGCTTTTCAGCAGTCTGTGATAGGGATGGTGGATTACTGGTACTATTCAAGGACACTTAGAAAAGAAAACAGAAATAGAAACATTTATTACAGAGGCTGCATTGTTTATAATCACAGTGAAGGAGTTTTTAGTCTCATTTGTAGCATCTTTTACACATAGCAAACATAGCACAGAGAGGCCACAGCAGAGAAGACATGGTGAGTAATGGGGAATGAGTGATTAATGAAGCCATCTCGCTGCCGTGGCTCACCTGGGAAGGGCAACTGCTTGGGTCAGGGCTGCACCAGGGTTTCTGTGCATTGGGGAAGGCAGAGAGCAGCTGGGTGGAAACTGCACTGAACACTACCCCTACCTTTTCCACAGGATTTTATCCTGCCAGATATCTTGCTGCTGTGGGTTACCTGGGAAGAGCGGGAGGGTCTTCTCCAGCAATGCAGATTCCGCCCTGGACCCTATGCAGCTTGCCTGTGTGCCCCTCATGGCACAGTGGCGCAGACACGTTAGCCTGACTGGGACAAGGACCACAGTGGCTCTCCATATAAACTTGCGCAAGCGCATTGCCCACGCTCTGGCTGAAACTTTTGAAGGGATTACAGAGGCCGATTACCGCGACATGATAGACCACATCAATGGGCTATTCCACATCTAGGCATGCATGCATGCAGCCCACCCCCCCTCCTCTTCCAAAACATTTCCATCCTGAAGATAAAAGCTGCTTACCGGGAACCCGCTCCTCTGCTTCTTCTTCACCAGCAACTTCCAGCTGCTGCGACTGGCTAGCCTCCTGGCTTGAGAAGAGCTCCTGGCTGCATGCCTCCTGGGACTCCGGGGTGTCTCCTACCACCCCAGTACCCTCATTCTCGGTTTTCTCCCCCTCCTCCACCTTCCCCTCCTCTCCCTGCTCTGAACTGTCCATCGTGGTCCTGGGATTTGCAGTGGGGTCACCCCCAAGTATGGCATCCAGCTCCTTGTAAAAACGGCAGGTCGTGGGGGCAGCACCTGAGCGGCGGTTTCCCTGACAGGCTTTGAAATAGGCGCTCCACAGCTCCTTTACTTTAACCCTGCACTGCAACGCGTCCTGTTCATGGCCCCTTTCCACCATGGACTTTGATATCTGCCCATAGGTATAGTAATTCCTACGGCTGGAGCACAGCTGTGACTGCACAGCTTCCTCACCCCAAATACTGATGAGGTCCAGCAGCTCGCCATTGCTCCATGCTGGGGCTCGTTTGGCGCGTGGAGGCATGGTCACTGATTGATTGATTGATTGATTACACTCCACACCTGGCTGAGCAAACAGGAAGGGGATTTTTAAAATTCCCAGGGCATTTAAAGGGCGGGTCACCTGAGCCCAGGGCCGTGGAGTGCGAAATGATGAGCAGAGTGGCTGAAAAGGTATTCTGGGATACCTCCTAATACCCTGGAGGCCAATAACAGCGCTTTTGCTGGCCACACTTGACGAGCAGCGTTGCATCACCAGCGCTGGAATCATTACACCCCAAGCAGACCAGGTGTACAGCCAGCACTGCAGCCAGGGAGTTGCAGCGCTGGCCATGCCTTGCAAGCGTGGACACAGAGTAAGTTGCAGCGCTGTAAACACACCACCAGCGCTGCAACTCTCCAGTGTAGCCATGGCCTTAGACAGCCTGGATGGCCTCGAGCTACAGGGTCTAATTGTCCTGACAAATAAGCAACAGGTCGAGGAGAGCCTCCAAATGATTGTGTTAACACTCCAGATGCCCCTCCTTTAGATCCATGTACATACAAGTCAATGGGTTTGTTATAATTAGGGAGTCCTAGAATGGGAGCCTGAATAATGGACTCCTTGAGTTCTCTGAAGGCTCTAAACTGCTCAGCATTTGGATGTAAAGGCTTCTCTGCCCCTTCTTTAGTTAGCTCATGTAACGGCTTCAATAATTCACCTGCAGCCACTATCCATGAATGACAAATCCAATCATTCCAATACAGCCTCTCATTCCTCGTTTTGTTGTGGGAAAAGGAATATCTAAAATTGCTTTTACCCGCTGGGGGTCTATGCAACAAATTCCAGGTCCTAAAGTACACCCCAAATACTTCACCTCTTGTCTTCCCCATTGCAGTTTTGTGGGGCTGACCTTGTATCCCTTTGTTGCCAACTGATTAAGTAGATAGATGGAATCAATTTCATTATCTTCCTGTGTTTCTGATGCCACTAAGATATCATCAACACAAGTTACCAAGGTAGAGCCTCGGGGTAACTGGACATCTTTTAAATCTTCGGCTAAAATTCTAGCAAACACCCTTGGTGCCTCCACATACCCTTGGGGCATTCTAGTCGACGTAAGTTGCCCTGGGGGTGGAATTTCCTGTTCCTCCCCCCTTTGCCTGGCTGCACCTGGTATTCCCCAGGTGGATGCAAAAAGGTACTGTTTATCTGGGGCAACCGGTACAGAAAAGAAGGCATTTGCCAAATCCAGGCAAGTAAACCATTCTGCTTCTGGTGGCACCATTGCCAGTATGATGCTAGGGTTTGGCACTACAGGGTGTTCTGGGATCACATGTTGATTAATCAGTCTCAGGTCCTGAACCATTTGATACACCAGTTTTCCATCTGGCCCAGGCTGAGGCTTTTAATAGCCAGAATAGGGTATTGCAAGGAGAGACGCATGGCACCAGGATTCCCTTTTCCTTCAAATCCTGTAGGAGAGGCCCTAGCCCCTGAACGGCTTCAGGTTTCAGAGGGTATTGTCTCTGGGCGGGAGGAGCCTGATCACTCTTTACTGTCGGACTTAAAAAGGGAGCTGATTTTACTAGTCCCACTGCATGTTTTCCTCCCCACACTATAGGGTTAACTTCATTTTGCACTTGCACAAAGAGATCTTTACTGAACTCTTGAACCTCCAGACCTGCCAACAAATAGGCCTTTTCTGATGGGAACCTTGGAATGATGCCATCCGGATTACAAAATATTGGAGCATGCAATTTACACAGCAAATCTCCCCCAAGCAAGTTTACTGGCCCTTCATAAGCAAAATGGAATGCTGAATATTTAAAGGGCCTAAAGTGGCCATGTAATCGCTGATCATAAAACATCGTTCTGTCTCTCCAGTAACTCCTATCACACATTTTTCAATGTTTCCTTTTGGGGCCGTTCCCTCGGGAATATCTGAATGAGTAGCACCAGTATCCACTAACAGTTCAAAAGTCTCATTCCCTATTTTAAGGGGAATCACAGGGAATCGGGCATCACATTTAAATTGCACAAGTCCAGCCTCATAAATCTCAGGACTCCAGGGGAGCGGCACCTCCCTTCAGTCGCTGTCCTCTGCGAACTGCCCTGCTGCCTCTGGCTTATACTCCTTCTTAAGGCGCACTAGCCACTTTTTCTTCCAGTGTCCTTCTGCATCACAATAATGACAACCACTTCCTCTAACTCCTTCTCCACGTCCTCTGCCTCTCGCTGCTCCTCCTCTTCCCCTTCCATTCCATCCACCTCTGTTCCATCCACGACCTCTTCCCCTTCCCCTGGTCATTGCTATTGCTATCTGTGACACTTCCTCCTTTATATCCTTCTGGTTTCCCTTCCTTTTCTCTTTTTCTTTCTTCTACTCTCTCCCATTAAACACCATAGTAGCAATGCTAACTACCTCAGGCAAACTTTTCCCTTGCATACTATCTGGATGCTTTCTAAATCTCTTAGCAATATCCTCCACACATTGTGACATGAAAACCATTTTAACCATCTTCTTTCCATGATCAGTTTCAGGATCCAAATTCCCATGCTTTCTAACTCCACAAATCAGTGGAGCACAAAAGTCAGAGGGGTGTTTGTCTGGACGCTGAACACAAGCAGTCACCTTGCTCCAATTTGGAGTAGCCTCTCCTGCTTCTCTGATGCCACTCAAAACAGCTTTCAAAAATCCATCCAGCTGTACCTTGTCAGCTGGAGTGTTGGGATCCCAATTAGGGTCAGTAACTGGCCAAGGAATGTCCAGATGACCTGCAGATTTTTCTTTTACTTTTTGTCTTTCATCTTCTGTCATGAGAGTATCTAATAATTGGTTAAAATCTGCCCAGGTGGGCACATGAGTGGAAAAGATTGTACGGAACATTCTTTCCACTGCCTCAGGATTGTCCCGTAGGCGAGGCATAGTACGTTGCCAATTAAGAAAATCTGAAGTTGCAAATGGAGTATGGTAAAAACCATCTGATGTCCCCCAGCGACCAGTGGAACCGGATAAGTTCTTAACAGGGCTTGGATTGTCAGGTCTGTCTCAGAGGCATTGTCCCCCATGGATTCAGATTCCTTCTGAATTTGATGAAGACTGGCTGAAGACTGGGCAAGGAGGGTGAGACTGACTGATGTCTCTAAAGATGAGGGAACATTACTCTGCGCTCCCCCTTTATTCTCCTCTGTCCCTGCACTGTCCCTAGCCTGCTCTTGAATCCTTGCACTCCGCCAGACGGGGGGAGAACAGGAACAAAATCGTCCTCCTCCCGGTGTGACTCTGGGGCATATGGTGGGGGATTTTTATAAGAGTGCTCTATACAAACAGCTTCAATAGCCACTTGTCCCTCCATGGGTTTATAATTATACCACACAAACAAATAATCCATTTGTCCCAGCCTAAGATCAACCAAAATATCCCTTAAGGAGTTCATCTTATCTGTGGAAAATGTTCCACCCTCCGGACAGTCTCTGGTCGGGGACAAATGAAAGGTAAATGACGGCCATCGGATCCGACACAAATCTCTCATTTTAGCCTTGGACAATCTGGCCATCCCGGATATATCCTTCCACTCTCCCAGAATGAGAGATAAGGGGGCGTCCCCGGGCACTTACTGCCACCTTGTCCCATTTTCCTGTACCGAGCACTCACTTACCTAATTCTCCGGACTCCTGCTCAAAGGGCAGGTGGACGTTGCTGGATTTAAATGGGCTCAGGCTGGTTCATGAGATGATGCCTTATCGCCAGCATGAGATCTGACTCCTAGACAAGGCTCCTCTCAATCGAAGGATGCACGCTGCGTTGCGTTCGGAGATGGACCCCCTTGCCGGAGAGTCAGAGGGCTCCCATCTGGGGTGCCAAATCTGTTGGGGTTATTTCTATCCCAGACTTTTCAGGTTCATTGTCTGACCGCAAGAGAGACAGGCAACCCAGCAAAGTCCGAAACCAAGTTCTTTATTGATGCATGCACACAAGCAACAAAGAACAAGCCCGTTCTCCACACAGAACCAGAATCAGCCCCCTCTTTCTTCAATACAGCACAAATTTATATAAGCAAGTTTACATCACAGTTAAAGCATTTAATTGCCTGTGGTTAATTAACAGCACCTGGTGAAGCCCCCCCTTGTTCATGCATCAAGCATGTGATCACCTGCTCAGCCTATCTTGTGGGCCTTCGGGCCCACTCTAAAGCATCCTATCTATCACAGCTCAGGTGGTAGCTAGGGGATTCTTCATGATGGCTCCTCTCCCCTCTCTGTTCTGTTCCACCCCTTTATATATCTTTTGTATAAAGCGGGAATCCTTTGTCCCTCTCTGGGTTCCCACTCCTCCTTCTCAATGGAAAAGCACCAGGTTAAAGATGGATTCCAGTTCAGGTGATGTGATCACATGTCACTGTAAGACTTCACTGCCCACTTGCCAGCACACAGGTATACAGGAAAACTTACAGGTAAAATGGAGCCATCTACAGACAATTGTCCTGGTTAATGGGAGTCATCAAGATTTCAAACCACCATTAATGGCCCACACTTTGCATGACAATAGGCCCTCAGAATTATATTTCATATTTCTAGTTTCAGATACAAGAGTGATACATTTACACAAATAGGATGACCACACTCAGTAGATTATAAGCTTTGTCATGATACCTTACAAGAGACCTTTTGCATGAAGTATATCCCAGTTACATTATATTCACACTTATTAGCATATTTTTATAAAACCATATAGACCATGTCACAGCATGTGAGTTTGTTACCTGCACTGCAGTTGCTGTGGGCCCCAAGAGAGCCATGCTGCGAACTGGAGGCAGTGTGCCATTGGGGTGGAACCCGGAGAGAGGGTGTGTTGAACTGACGGGAGAGTCTCAGGTTACATTGATGCTGGAATAAAAGCCCCTGGAACGGTGGTGTCTGGTCTGACTCAGACTGGGGGGCTAAAAATTGCCATGTAGACATCTGGGTTCAGGCTGGAGTCCGGGCCCTGGGACTGTTCCCCCAGGCTGAGTCCTACTATCTGGGCTCCAGCCTAAGCCTGCACGTCTACGCTGTTAGTTTGCAATCCGGCAGGCCAGCCATGGGTGTTTAATTGCAATGCAGACATACTCTGAAGGGCTGCATTGCACCCAAGTGCCGGCAGCTGGTTCCAGCTCTCAGTAAGGCTGCACCCAGAGATGGTCCCTATGGTACCCAAGTCTGGGGCAGCAGCTGGATGCCATTCAAGCTCTGCCTAGCCTTAGTCCCCTGTACTCACAGCACAGACAGGGCGTTGGTATGGATCAGTGATGATGCGGGACGGAAGTGATCCGAGAAGATCATTTCGGAAACTCCTAAGTCAGTATTTCTCAAACTGAGGGTCCTGACCCAGAAGGGGGCGCGAGGCTATTGTAGGGGTGTCATAAACAGATAGTTAAGGGTTAATGTCTCTTTTACTTGTAAAGGGTTAACAAACAGGGACCCAAACACCTGACCAGAGGACCAATCAGGAAACAAGATACTTTCAAATCTAGGTGGAGGGAAGCCTTTGTTTGTGGGTTTTGGTTTTGTGTGTTGTTCTCTCTGGGTCCTGGACGGGACTAGAGGTGCAACCAGGTTTCTGCCAATCTCCCTGCTACAGTCTCTTACCTATTCACAATAATGAGTAAGTACAAAGGCGGTTATAGTCTTTTAACTTGTTTTTCTTTATTTGCAGATGTGTACTTGCTGGAAGTAGCTTAAATTGTGTTTCTGCTGGAGAAAGCTTCTTTCTATTGTCTATAAGCTATAAAAACCCTGTGTATTTACCATCTTGATTACAGAGACAATTTTTATATTTTTCCTTCTTTATTAAAGTTTTCCTTTTTTTTTTTAAATCTAATTGATTTTTTTTGGTTATCTTTTGTAAGACTCCAGGGAAGGGAGTCTGCACTCACCAGGGAATTGGTGGGAGAAAGGAAAGGGAGGAGGGAAGAAAAACCTGCTCTCTGCTTTTATCTCTGTATCTCTCTCCGGGGAAGAAGGGAGGAGGAAGGTAACATTCCTCTCGGGGTGGTGATTCAAGAAGTTGAATCATTGTGGTCTTCTAGTGTACCTAGGGTGGGAAAGAGCTGGGAGGAAGAAAGGAGGGGGAAGGGAAATGGTTTATTCCCCTTTGTTGTGAGACTCAAGGAATCTGGGTCTTGGGGGTCCCCAGGGAAGGGTTTGGGGGGACCAGAGGGTATCAGGCCCTGGAATTCCTGATTGGTGGCAGCGCTACAGAATCTAAGCTGGTAATTAAGCTTAGAGGACTTTAGGCTAGTACCCATATCCTGGACGCTAAGGTCCAGAGTTGGGAATTATACTATGACAAGGGGGGTCATGAGATCTAGGAGTACCATATTTTGAGGACACTGCTGGGGGTAGGGTGCAGGTCTCCAGACTCCCAGCTCTGAAGGCAGTGCCGCTGCCAGCAGCCGGGCAGGAGCAAGGCCGGCAACACCTTACACCTCGGACGGGATGAGATTTCACTTTTTTTACAGCTCAGCAGCAAGAAGCACAAAGTAGGGAAGTAGGAGGACAGTTTGCACACCAGGTAAGAGAGAGGAGGACAGAGCTGAAGCCAATGAAGGCTCCTACCAGCACATCAAGAGAGCAGGTAGGCACTATGGGTGGAGTGCACCAGCGCGATGCCCACTGGGATTTCAGCGCCATTGATGTAGGGATGGCGATTAGAGGCTTCACTCAGTTCTCTATGATCAATGATTTACTAACACATTTTGGGGGGTCATCACAGCCTGAAATATTTTCAAAGGGGGCCCAGCCCAGCCATAAAAGTTTGAGACCTCCCTGTTGGTGATGAAAAAAGGCCGAAGCAAAAGGACTCAAACCCAGAGTCATGTTCTGCATCGAAACCAAATGGGTCGAAATTGACATGTACCTGCAAAACATTTAGAGTCTGTGTGTATCTCCCAACCAGCCCGGTCTGGCCCTCCGCAACCAGCTGAGACTGGGGGAGGGGCGGCTCTCCACAGCCAGCTCAGATGAGGGGGATCCCAGCTGCTGCTCACGTGCTGGCTGTGACCCAGACATTGTGACCCAGATGGGGAAGAGAGCTCTCACCTGTAGCTCCTTGGGGCGTCTGCTGTCCTGGCAGGGTGAAGGAGAGGACAATGCCAGCTCGCTGCCTCTCCTTATAAAGCTCCTGTTAGGCAAGAAAGAGAAAGTTGATACAAGCCAATCCATGTGGTAGCAATTCCCCTGGGCAGGGCCAGCTGCGGATGCTCACAGCAGGGCCCCAGCCGAACTCGCTGGCTTGTGGATTGATTAAATCCTGGATCTTTCAGCCCCTCGTGATTGAGGAGAAAATCAGGACTTGGAAACCAGCCAGACTCGATTTCCTTGAAGGAACTGGAATCCAGGAGTCCGCCCCACCAACCCAGCACCCCCATCCCATCCCCCACCCTCTTTAGGCCCCTGAATCCCTTCAGAAATCTGGTCCTTGTCTCCACCAGTTGCCCCACCAGTGGGTGGTGCAGCCAAGGGACAGCGCTGAGCTCTCCCAGTCTGGCCAGTGGGCTTTGCAGTGGCTCGCAGTTGTGCTCCTGGGGCTATTGTTGCAGCATCCTCAGCTGCAGGTGGCAGAGGGGTAAGGTCAGGGCGAGGAAGGTTGTCCCTAGCCCCTTGCTCCCAGCAAAGGTTGGCCTGCAGGGCAGGAAAGGAGGCAAGTGGGGCTTTTGCCGCCACCCTGGTTATTCTGGGCAGCGGCCAACACCCCTGTGAGGGGAATTAGCATCTTCCTTACCCTGGAATATGCCTATTCCTCGCATCCCCCTGCTCCGGCCAAGCACCACGCCCAGAAAGGGAGATCAGGGAGGGAGAGCAAATGGCAAACAGGACATCAGGAAACTGGGAGGGGTCAGAGAAGAGTGATGTGGGCTGGAAAACCTGCTTGAGAGCCGGAGACTGAAGGAGCTCCACAGAGTGAGTTTCTCCCAGAGAAGGTTCAGAGGGGACTAGATTTCTGTCTATCAATATGTCTGTGGGGAGGAGATTTTGGGGAGCGAACAGAGGCTGTTTAACCTGTTAGGATATAGATATTCAGGCCTGTCTGCAAAGACCTATACTATAAGAATTTAAGTGTATTCTTATCATTTAACTAGTTATAGAGGTATAAAAGAAAGAATCAAAAATCACTGTCTCTGTAATGGCCTTCTCTTACTGGGACAGGTTAAAGCCTTCAGCTAAGATGTAGTTAGGCAGCCATAAGCTGGGAAGTGTATGGTCACATCCTCACATTCCAAACTAGCCACATTGAAATAAGGTGCTATTGGGCTGTTAGGAGTACAATCCTGTCCTGATATTCCTCACACCTCCAGAGAAAGAGAAGAGCCTAGAAGATGTAAAAGGAAACAGTCTGATAGCATCTTGTCTGGCAAGAACTCACTTCTCAATAGACACAGCTGGAAAACCCTTATGTCTGTATAGATGTAGTTGTGAAATCCTCACTTCTGTATTGTTTTGTATGTTTATTTGCATGGTCTCTGTCTGGTTCTGTAATTGTTTCTGTCTGCTGTATAATTAATTTTGTTGGGTGTAACCCAGTGAAGGTGGTGGAATATAATTAGTTAAATAACCATGTTACAATATGTTAGGGTTGGTTAATTAAATTTCAGTAAAATGATTGGTTAAGGAATAGCTGAGCAGAACTCAGGTTTTACTATATAGTCTGCAGTCAATCAGGAGTAAAGGGGTAGGGGGGAAATGGGAACAGGGACTGGGGGTGGGGGAATTAAAATCATGTCTTGCTAAAGGGGAAAATGGGAACAGGGGGTGGGAACAGGGACACAGGGAAGGCTCTGTGGTGTCAGAGCTGGGAAGGGGGACACTAAGGAAGGAAACTGGAATCATGCTTGCTGGAAGTTCACCTCAATAAACATTGAATTGTTTGCGCCTTTGAACTTCGGGTATTGTTGCTCTCTGTTCATGCGAGAAGGACCAGGGAAGTGAGAGGGTGAAAGGAATAAGCCCCCTAACATAACCCAGCAGACAAGGGCAGAGAGAGAGCCGACAGCTGGGGGATGACGTCAGACAAATTCAGACTGGAAATGAGGGGCAGATTTTCCCCTGAGAGGGGAGTTGACCCTGGGAATGACTACCTCAGAGACAGGGCAGAATCTCCAGCTCTCGGAGTCTTTCCATTGGGCCTGGGCATCTCTCAAAAACTCTGCTCTAGCTTTGAACATGAGTTTTGGGCTTTATGACACTTTGTAACTCAAAGTAGCACCGTAGAGCCCCCCTATTCACCACTGTCATATAATGTTGATATTGTCGTCGTGCCTCATTCTCGAGTGGGGAGGGAGGCCACTCCGCCTCACTACAGGCAGACAATACTCAGTCTATGGGGAAGCTCTGGCACTCTGGGCAAGACAGAGCCACAAACAGTCTTGAGCTCCCAGCCTTCTGGCTGGCCTAAGCCAACAACACAGCACAGGCCTTTGAGGGTGCTCAGCCATCACCGCAGGGGTGAGGTCAGTGGCAGAGGGGTAGGGGAACCCAGGCCCACCCTTCTCTACCAGGTCCCAGCCCAAAATCCTAATAGCTTCAGCATTGAGCTCCAGGGCTCTCCTTTTATATTTCCTGTCCCGCCCCAGGACTGAGGAAGGTGGAGCAGATTTAGCTTTGCCCACCAGGGAGAATGTAGCTGTCCCTTGCTCTATAGTTCAGAGAGAGGCCATGCCGCCTCACTACAGGTATGTTGTGTACAAAGTCTGCTTTGTGACGTATCATTTTAAAAGGCTTGATCTGTTGAACATTAATACCCTGTTGGATTGTATATGCTAGCATTGTATGGGGAGTTATGAAATATTGCTATGTGTGTGTTACTGAAGTATGTTGTGAGGAACCCCCCACAACCAGCCTCTTAGTGGCAAGAGAAGGAGTAGCCATCAATAGCTAGACTGTCATTAATGGCTCATCAACACCCAATACACTAGCCAAGAGACTCCTTGAAAAAGGCATGAACCCAATGGAAACTGCTTGACCAATGGGGATTCCCTGACCCCCATATCACAGCAAGGCTCTTTCTAGCATCTTGGAGAAGGTATAAAAGAGGGAGAGTGACATCATCACTTGTCACCCTTCGCTTTCTCCTCCCCCACTCCCCGGCATCTCAATACCTGGAAGATTGTCTGGCTAAGACAAAGACTTGGAACTAGGGAGATTAGTCCCAGGCTGGAAAAGAGTCCCAGTCCGTGTACTGAGGAACTGTCACCTGCTTGTACCATCTGCCAGGGTGAGACACTCATGGATTCAACTCTTACTTACTCTAAAAGTTTAGGATTTCGAATGGATGTTCTACCTTTTATTTGCTTAAGGTAACACTCTCTGACCTTTGCACCTACCATTTATAATCACTTAAAATTGATCTTTCCACCGTTAATAAACCTGTTTTGTGTTTTGCCTCAATCAGTGTGTTTTCATTTAAGTGCCTGGGAAATCTCAGCTCAATTTACAAAGGCTGGTGTGTGTCCAGTCCATTCTGAGGTAGTGGTGAACTACTTAAAGAGCCTGCACTACCCAAGGGGGCCTTGAGCAGTGTAAGATGGTACAGTTCTGGGGTGTAGGGCTGGAGCTGGAGGGAATGGCTGGAGCCTACCAAGTGTTGGTTCATGAGTGGCTGGGAAACCATTCATGTAACACAGCTGGGCGTGTCCCAGCCTGGGGATGGCTGGAAGTGCAGCCCCTGTCAGAGATTTGGAGTTTGACATCAGCATCACAGTGTGAGAGGCAGCCCAGACTGGTGAGTTTGCAGGGCTCAGTGGCCCCATACTGCAGATTGCACCCCCAGGAACCTATCACAGGCTTGAAATCTACAAAGAGGTGGAGTTAAGGGTACTCTAGCTCAACTCCCAAATCAGAGATGAAGGGAGTCAGAGAGAGGCAAAAGAGACTTCCCTACAGTCAAGCAGTGATCAGGGAAGTTCTGACTCCCAGCCTCTCTGCTCTAAGCACTTGACCCCACTCCCCTTCCTGAGTGGATGATGGAACCCAGGAGTCCTGACTTTGAGTCTGCCCCCTTTCACCTCTTTCCCTGCACTGTCCAGTTCTGTGATGGGAGAAGCCTGGAGCCTCCCTACAGGGAGGTTGGATGGACTCGGAGTTGCGCTGGTGGAAGCAATTCCCCTGGACAAGTCCAGCTGCAGGCGCTTGCAGGCAGGGACTGCCTGGGGCTTTCTGGACTTGGAAACCAGCCAGACTCAATTTCCTTGAAACCACGTAGGGAACCAGAAACCAGGAGGCCCCCTCTTCCACCTTCCCCCTCCATTTCCCCCCTCCTTTGTTGGCTGTCTTAGTGGTACTCAACATTTCCATCTTCCAGCAGCCCCCTGCTAGCTGGTAGATCCTACTCACCCCCTGTTACAGACATCAGCATGGCAGTTTTTGCAGAGTTCATGGGCACGCTAAGCCAGTGGTTCTCAACCTTTCCCAACTGCTGTACCTCTTTAAGGAGTCTGAATCCCCATCCCCACTGTCTGGTGCTAAACCATGTAACTTAGCTTCAGGGGGTGTTATAAACAGATAGCTAAGGGTTGACGTCTCTTTCACCTGGAAAGAAGTAATCTGAACTCCTGACCAGAGGACCAATCAGGAAACAAGACTTTTTCAAATCTGGGTGGAGGGTTTTTTTGTGTGTGAGTCCTTTGTTCTGGGGTCTTCTGTTTGCCTCTCTCTCAGCTATGAGAAGTGATTTCTGTTTCCTGCTTTCTAATCTTCTGTTTCCAAGTTGTAAGTACAATATAGTAATGCAGTAAGGTTTCTATTGTTTTTCTTTTTGTATTTACATGTCTATAGTTGCTGGAGTGCTTTGAATTGTATTCTTTTTGAATAAGGCTGTTTATTTAATATTTTTTAAGCAAATGACCCTGTATTGGTCACCTTAATACAGAGAGACCATTTTTATGTACTTTTTCTTTCTTTTTATATAAAGCTTTCTTTTAAGACCTGTTGGAGTTTTTCTTTAGTTGGGAACTCCAGGGAATTGAGTCTGCAGCTCACCAGGGAATTGGTGGGAGGAAGAAGTCAGGGGGAAATCTGTGTGTGTTAGATTTACTAGCCTGACTTTGCATTCCCTCTGGGTGAAGAGGGAAGTGCTTGTGTTTCCAGGACTGGAAACGGGGGAGGGTGGAATCCCTCTGTTTAGATTCACGGAGTTTGCGTCTGTGTGTCTCTCCAGGAACACCTGGAGGGGGAAAGGGAAAAGGTTTATTTCCCTTTGTTGTGAGACTAAAGGGATTTGGGTCTTGGGGTTCCCAGGGAAGGTTTTTTGGGGGACCAGAGTGCCCCAAAACACTCTAATTTTTTGGGTGGTGGCAGCTTTACCAGGTCCAAGCTGGTAATTAAGCTTGGAGGTTTTCATGCTAACCCGCATATTTTGGACGCTAAGGTCCAAATCTGGGACTAGGTTTTGACAGGGGGCCCCCTGTGGCATGGGGCCCCAGGCAATTGCCCTGCCTACCATCCCCTAATGGCTGCCCTACACTTGTGACTCCTCTTGGGGTTGCAACCCCCAGGTTGAGAAACACTGATCTAGATGAGTTGATGTGCCCCCTGGAAGACCTCTGTGCAAGCTCAGGGGTATGCATGCCCCTGGTTGAGAACCACGGCACTAAGCAACAGCTGGATCACAGTAGCAGCCACTTGAAGGCCAAGGCAATGTCCATTGGCACCGCACTCATGCTGCCCACTGCTGGGCTCCGGGTCTGCCAATTGTCCCTTCCTAGATAGCAAGGCTCAGCTCTCCTATCCAGGCAAGAGTCTCTGCTCTGGCACGTGGAGAATAGCAGGGGACCTGCAGCATCACAGCCAAGGGATCCTCTCCGGAGAGGCCAGGCTGCTGCCTGCGGAGCTGAACCAACCTCTGCCCAGGCGAACGGCTCCTCAGCTTCCCACAGGCCCAGCGAGCAGGTAACTGGCCCCGTCGGATGGGGCAGAGGAAGCACAAATGGGAGCAGGGGTCGTGCGGTGAGAGCCCCCCGGATCGCAGGGCGAATTGGGCTCCTCCAGGAATGGGGGTTTCCTGCAGCCCCCGGCAAGGTGCCAGTCTAGGGACAAAGAATATCAGTCACCCACAGGCTGGGGCGGGGGGAGCTGCCCCATCTGTAACCGATGGGGGGTGTCGGGGGGGAGTTCTGCTTTCCAGAGGGGGACCCTGGCGAGCTGCAGCTCTGGGAAGGACCCAGGTGTCCTATGGAACCAGCTGCCTATGAACCCCCAACAGGGGATGCTGTGGCTAAGCGGGTGAGAGCGACCTGGGCTGGGGAAACTGGTGAATAGTGAGTAGGAGCTGGGAAGTGTGATCCTCTCCAGATAGTGGGGAGACCCTGACTGGAGACTGCGCCCAGCTCTGGGGAGGAGGCAGGGCTGGCTCTATTTTTTTTGCCGCCCCAAGCAAAAAAATATTGGCTGCCTCTGACCCCAGCCCTGGGCTCTCGCCCCAACACCAGTGCCCTCCCCCACCCGCACCCCCTGCCTCCCCAGCCCTGGGCTCTCGCCCCAACACCAGTGCCCTCCCCCACCCGCACCCCCTGCCTCCCCAGCCCTGGGCTTCCCCCTCAAATGTGACCTCCTCGTTCACCACAGCAATCCCCGCTTACACTTGCAGTGGGGATCAAACCATATCTCTTATTTTTATTTCATTTTAGTATAAATCTCAACACCCCCCCCCCGCAACCCCAGCTTTAGTGCTGCAAATGCACATGGAAGGCAGAGGGACTAACCCTCAAACCTTGTACCGCGAAAGGGATGGGCATCTAGTAAAGAGGGGTCAGGCAGGGGAGCGGGTGTGGGGGTGCTTGGGGCTCTACACTGGCAAAGAAGCAGGGTGTGAGGTACTCACTGAGGAGGGTGGAGGAGAGGGGGTATCAGGAGGGTTGCGTGAGAAGAGGTGCAGGGGAAGGGGGGGTGCGGGAGGACAGGGCGGGGGGAGGGTACAAGGGGAGAGGTGCGGGTGAAGAGAGAGTACAAGGAGAAGGGGTGCGGCGAAGGAGCGATAAGTGGAGGGGCTGCGAGCGGGATGGGGGGTGCAAGGGCTGAGAGGGGCAGGCGCTGACAGCTGCTTCCCCAGCCCGGTACAGGCAGAGCCGAGAGGACAGACACTGACCCCCCAGCCCCCAAGTGCCTGAGCTGCAGGGGTCCCCCGGCAGGGCAGTATCCCCCGCTGCCCCGCTCGGAGCTGGGCTCTGCCTCTCCCCGCCCAGGGCAGGCAGCGCGGGGCTGAGGCGGTAGGTGTGCAGCGGGCTGGGTCCGGGGGCAGGAGGGGGCAGCTCCTTGGCAGCTGGGGCTGCCCAGCCACTCACCCCGTCGGCCCTGGAAACTGGGAGCCGCGCCCCCTGCCCAGCCCGGCGGCGCCCTGCACAGCCCAGTCGGGTGGGGAAATGTCACGCTGCCCTGGGGAGACTCAGAGCACCAGCGGCAGCAGGACACTCCCTGCATCCCGGGCCCCAGTTCCCTCCTTCCCCGGCTCCTCACACGCAGGCTGGACTGCAGCTCAGGCTGCCCTGCCGCTGGAGAGCCGGCGCATCGTCCCCCGGAGCTGAGCCCCTCTCGCCGCCGCAACCCGGGCTCAGCTCCGGGGATGACAGGAATAAGGAAAAATGCTTTATTCCGCAGAAAAAGGAGAGCCTGTACCTTGGTACAAAAGACTCTGTCTTACACAAATTTCACAAACCTTTATACACATTCAGACAAAGACCTTTGCGTGTTAATACTTGATTGGTAAGTGTAAAGTCTCATGTTTCCCTTTTCTAAGTAGAACTCACTGGTTAGGAGCAGGATCTTCCTGCCTTGAGGCAGAGGAAAAGAGATAGTGCAAAAATGCAAGCTACTGTGTCCATGAGCAGCACTTACTCCCCCCCCCCCACCTACTGCCCACTTGTAATCTATTAAGGGGGGTCAGCCAGTTTTCACAGCCTGAAAGCCTCAGCTGACGGGGAACGTGTTGGTTCAGGGCCGGATCCCGGCTTTTTGCACTCCAAGCAAAAAAAACAAAACAAAAACAAAAGGGAGGGGAGCCTTGGAAAATGGTGCCCCAAACCCATGCTTGGAGCGCTGGTGCCTAGACCTGGCCCTGGGAGAAGCTGAAAAATGAAACTATTCCCAGGTGCCCCTTGAAGCCAGAACAAAGCTGCCCAGCTGAGACCCGCTCCAGGCCTGGGATTTTGTGCAAATTACTTCATGGGCTAATTTGCAGACAGCCAGAAACTGCAGCGTCTGACCACAGCTGGGTCCCCGGGCAGCAGAGGGGAAGGAGCAGGTCATGCACCTGCCGAGAACTGGGCACCTCCACAGCTGGGGCAGGAGGTGGCCGGGTAGGCTGGGGATGCTGCCGCGCTCCTGGGGTGAATGGATCCAGGGGGTGTGACGGGGACCTCAAGGTACGACCTGGACTGTGGCGTCACTGAGCCTTCCAAAAGCACCAGCCTGAGCTGCCTCTCCAGCCTCCGGCAGGCCCTGCACTTACACAGCATCCCCAGGCTGGGACACACTCAGTGGGGTCATGTCAATGGGCCCCAGCCACTCCTGACCCACCAATAGGGAGGCTCCTGCCAATTGCCCCCACTCCAGCCCTGTAGCCCAGTAATACACCCCCCGCACTGCTCAGAAGCCTGGCCAGTGTCAGCTCATTATTCCCACTGCATCCTGGGAACGTGGACCTGCACCAGCCTTTGCGACCCGAGCTGAGCTCTCCCAGGCACTTCAACCAAAACGCAGTTTTAGGTAAAATACAAAACAGATTTTACATCTTCTGCTAATGCCCCAAGGGGACACTCGACACAGAGACCTGAGGCCAACTATCGCTGCTGCTCTAGTGGAGCTGGTTGGTTCTCTGCTCTAACCATTAGACTGTGCTCCCCTTCCAGAGCTGGGGATGGAACCTAGGGGCCATGACTCTGAGTCGCTGCTTTTCACCTCTCTCCCTGCACTGGCCAGTTCTGAACTGCAAGAAGCCCGGAGACTCCCTGCATGGCAGGAGGATGGACTCTGAGTTGCGCTGGTGGAAGCAATTCCCCTGGGCAGGGCCAGCTGCGGGCGCTTGCAGCCAGGGTCTGGCCGGGCTCGCTGGCTCATAGATTGATTAGATCCTGGATCTTTCTACCTATCGTGACTGAGAAGAAAAACAGGACTTGGAAACCAGTGAGACTGAATTTCCTTGAAACCATGTGGGAAACTGGAAGCTGAAGGCATGAAGCCAGTAGCATCCACTTTAAGGACCATGTGACATCTGCTGGCACCGCCCTCTGGGTCTGCCAGTGAGATCTCGGGGAGGCTGACTGGGAAAGTAAAAGCATAGACCAGCCTCCTATAAAGGTGAGAGTCCCTGCTCTGGTGTGCACAGAGCCTCACAGCAAAGGGATCCTTTCCAGAGAGCCCAGGCTGCTGCCCACGGAGCTGAGCTGAGCTGAGCTCTGCCCAGGCGAACGGCTCCTCAGCTTCCCACAGGCCCAGCGAGCAGGTAACTCGCCCCGTCGGATGGGGCAGAGGAGGCACAAATGGGAGCAGGGGTCGTGCGGTGAGAGCCCCCCAGATCCCCGGGCGAACTGGGCTCCTCCAGGTTTCCTGCAGCCCCCGGCAAGGTGCCAATCTAGGGACAAAGAATATCAATCACCCACAGGCTGGGGGAGGGGGAAGCTGCAGCGTCTGTAACCAATTGGGGGGGGAGTTCTGCTTTCCAGAGGGGGACCCTGGCGAGCTGCAGCTCTGAGAAGGTCCCAGGTGTCCTGTGGAACCAGCTGCCTGTGAGCTCGCCCCTGCCCCCTCCCCCGGGGATGCTGTGGCTAAGCGGGCGAGCGCGACCCTGGGCTGGGGAGACTGGTGAATAGCGAGTAGGAGCCGGGAGGTGGGATCCCCTCCGGATAGTGGGCAGACCCTGACTGGAGACTGCGCCCAGCTCTGGGGAGGAGGCGAAAAATGAAACTATTCCCAGGTGCCCCTTGAAGCCAGAACAAAGCTGCCCAGCTGTGACCATCTCCAAGCCTGGCATTTTGTGCAAATTACTTCATGGGCTAATTTGCAGACAGCCAGAAACTGCAGCGTCTGACCCACAGCTGGGTCCACGGGCAGCAGAGGGGAGGGAGCAGGTCATGCAGCTGCTGAGAACTGGGCAGCGCTACGGCTGGGGCAGGAGGTGGCCAGGTAGATGGGGGATACTGCCGCACCTCTGAGGTGGATGGATTCAGGGGTGCTGAAAGCTGTTGGGGGTGCAAGAGGTTGGGTGCTGGGACAGAGATCGGGGGAATGTGGGGAGGTAACGTGTGGGAGGAGAAGTGGGGGTGTCTGGGGCAGTAGCTTGGACACTGCTGGGGGAAGAGGGAACTCTGGCAATTTAGGGTCTGTTGGGGAGTGGGCAGTGATGAGCTGTGAAAATATTAGCAACAGGTTCCCTCCTCACTACATGAGGGAGTCGTGCCCCCCCAGGGGGTCATGCCCCATCCAACCCCCCATGTTCCTTGACACCCTCCCCAGGACCCCTGACCCATCCCCCTGCTTCCCTGTCCCCTGACTGCCCCTTGCCACCTCATCCAACCCCTCCTCTCATTCTTGATGGCCCTCCAGGACCCCTGCCCCATCCAACCACCCCTTCTCTCTGTCTCTGACTGCCCCCACCACCTCATCCAACCCCTGCTCCTTCCTGACTGCCCCCCGGGACTCTTGCCCCCATTCAATCCCTCTGTTCCCTGCCCTCTGACCAACCTGACCCCTATCCATTCCCCACAACCCACCGAACACCCCCTCCCTGCCCCCTTACCACACTGTGTGGGGCCGGGACCAGGTCCGCTCCGCCGGGACCGCGACCAGTGCCGCGGGTCCCTAGCTGGGCCAGGTCGGAGCCGCTCGACCGGAACCAGCCCGAGCAGGGGGTGCTTGGCTGGGACTGGGCTGGGGCGCTCGACCGGGGCCAGGGGGAGCCGCTCAAGTGGAGCCGGACTGGGCCCCCTCCGCCCGGCTTACTTGTCTGCTCCTTGATTCAGGTTTCCCGTGAACATTTGACTCGCAGGAAGCAGGGGAGGGGAAGGAGAAGGAGGGTGGAGCGTTCGGGGGAGAGAGGGAGGTGAGCTGGGGCCGGGCCGGGTGCAGTGATTTCCCTACACTCCCCCTGAATTTCCCCACCCCCCCCCCCCCCCCCCGTTTTGTGAGCTAGTTACATACCAATTCAGTGACTGTTTGGAAATCTGAATTTAAACTGAAACATTAATACACACTTTAAAAGCTTATACAGTGTATTGTAAAATACGTGTATCTGAAAAAGTATAATAGATTTGAAAAGTATGAACATAGACTAGCTTCCTTGCTTCCTTATACAGCTGTCGTTTTTTATGATGTCGGTGCATTCATTTCAGTGATGTTGGCCAACCTAATCATTTCAAATGATGATTTGTAAGCAAAGTCTAAATGAGCTCTCCCTGACAGCTAGTGATGAGCTGGGGCTGTGGGGAAAGGCTTCAGGGCCAGATTGTATTTACATTCACACCTAATCTACCTAGGTATCCAGCAAACAGAGCTGTGTTGTCCAAGTGATAGATTTTGGCTGGGGCTGGGTTACAAACCACTTGAATGTGGGGGGTAATGGGGGATGAAATGTTGTTTTTGTTGCATGAGTAAAGGGCAGTAGAACTGTAGCCTGTGATGATTTGAAGGCATCAAGAGAGAGGGTGGGGACCTGTCCCTCTCCACTGTTTAAAGACAGAGCTGATTAGGCTCCATAGAGAGTCTTTTGTTCTGTTAAGTGACCACTGCAGCTGAAATCACTGACAATCAGGTCTAAGTGCTTAGTCCTGTTGTAGGGACAGTGTTCCTGTGGGACAGTGTTTTTGTGGAAGAGACAGCCCAAGCTGTGCTAGCAGCGAGCGAGGTTCCCCCACTGAGAGCTCAGCTGAAATCACTGAGAGCTGGTGGAACCTCAAGAGACCAACTCGCAGAGGTCACCGTGGCAGGTGGCAGCAGAAGGTGACTGCGCAGGGCTATTGGCAACAGAGCGGTGGAGTGAACAGTGGCACAACGAACAGACGTGGCCAGAGCGAACAGTGAGCAGCTGGAGGAACAAGCCAGATGCCTTCTTGCCCCCCACCTGGAAGGTGTACTCACGTGAAAGCACCTCTGAACTCTGAGTCTCCACTGACCAAGGACAACACCGGTGAGTGGAGTGCGGTGGAAGGAAAAGTGAGGGGCATGTTAAATTAAAATTTGTTTGTTGAACTATATTTTAGTCACTTTGCTCCAGAATGCTAGATTTGTGACTGGGAATGGAAACTTATATAAATATGTTTCTTAGTAGGCCAAGATTTTTAAAATGCATTATTTGCCAAGGTTGTTATCTCACATTGTTGCTATCTTGAGAGGTCATTATACTGGGGAGTTTCTGTACTAAACATTTTTATTATTATAATTAATTTTTACACAAGAATGGTATACTGGGTCAGACCAATGGTCCATATAGCCCAGTACCTTGTCTTACAACAGTGGTCAAGGCCAGGTGCTTCAGAGGGAAAAGACGGTTACTCACCTTTGTAACTGTTGTTCTTCGAGATGTGTTGCTCATATCCATTCCAGTTAGGTGCGCACGCGCCACGTGCACGTTCTTCGGAAGATTTTTACCCTAGCAACACTCGGTGGGTCGGCTGGGCGCCTCCTGGAGTGGGGCCGCTATGGCACCGGATATATACCCCTGCCGACCCAGCCACCCTTCAGTTCCTTCTTGCCGGCTACTCCGACAGTGGGGAAGGAGGGCAGGTTTGGAATGGATTTGAGCAACACATCTTGAAGAACAACAGTTACAAAGGTGAGTAACCATCTTTTCTTCTTCGAGTGCTTGCTCATATCCATTCCAGTTAGGTGATTCCCAAGCTTTACCTAGGCAGTGGGGTCGGAGCGAGACGTTGCGGAATGTAAGACCGCTGAGCCAAAGGCGGCATCATCTCTGGACTGCTGGACCAATGCGTAGTGTGATACAAAGGTGTGGATGGAAGACCAGGTAGCCGCGCGATGTATTTCCTGGATGGGAACACGGGCCAGGAAAGTGGCAGATGAGGCTTGAGCCCGAGTAGAATGGGCAGTGAGATGGCCAGTTGGAACATGAGCCAAGTCATAGCATGTCCTGATACAGGATGTCACCCAAGATTAAATCTGTTGGGAAGAGACTGGCATGCCCTTCATGCGCTCAGCCACAGCTACAAATAGCTGAGGCGAATGTCGGAAGGGTTAGGTTCTCTCGATATAAAAGGCGAGAGTCCTGCGGACATCCAGAGTATGCAGCTGTTGATCCCGACGCGATGAGTGCAGCTTCGGGAAAAAGACTGGTAGAAAGATGTCCTGATTAACATGGAAGGCAGAGACCACCGTAGGGAGGAATGCCGGGTGCAGTCACAGCTGTACCTTGTCCTTGTGGAATACTGTATACGAGGGATCCACAATCAAAGCTCGAAGTTCCGAGACTCACCTAGCCGAGGTGATAGCGACGAGGAAGGCTGTCTTCCAGGAGAGGTACAGCAGTGAGCATGTGGCTAAAGGCTCAAAGGGGGGACCCATGAGCCTAGCTAATACAAGGTTTAGATCCCAGGTAGGGGTTGAGTGCTTGACCTGAGGGCAGAGCTGCTCCAAGCCTTTGAGAAACGTGGAAACTATGGGGTAAGAAAAGATTGAACTGCCAGTTTCCCCAGGGTGGAAGGTGGAAATAGCTGCAAGATGCATCTTTATAGAGGAGATCGCCAGGCCTGCTCCTTGAGGGACCATAAATAGTCCAAGATAATGGGGAATGATACACTTTCGGGGATAAAGTCCTACTCTCTGGCCCCTGTCCGAGAGCAGACTGTCTGCACCCCAAATTCATCCCCAGCCCTGCCCCACCCCAGAGCCCACACCCCCAGCCAGAGCTTTCAGCCCTCCGCACCCTCAACCCTCTGCCCCAGCCCTGAGCCCCTCCACCACCCGAAACACCTTATCCCCAGTCCCAGCCAGAGCACTCACCCCCACACCCCAACTCTCTGCCCCAGCACTGAGCCCCTCCCACACCCCAAGCCCCTCATCTCCAGCCCCTGACAGAGCCCTCATCCCCCCACACCCTGACTCTCTGTCTGATCCCTGAGCCCCTCCAACACCCCAAACACCTCATCCCCAATCTCAGCCAGACCCCTCACCCCCAACACTCCTACTCTCACCCTGAGCCCCTCCCACACCTCAAACCCCTCATCCCCAGCCCCCGACAGAACCCTCATCCCCCTACACCCTGAGCCTCTGCCCGAGCCCTGATCCCCTCCAACACCCCAAGCTCCTCATCCCCAGTCCCAGCCAGAGCACTCATCCCCCCACACCCTGACCCTCTGCTCCAGCCCTGAATCCCTCCAGCACCCCAAACCCCTCATCTCCAGCCCCAGACAGAGCCCTCACCCCTACTCTCACCCTGAGCCCTTCCCACACACCAAACTGCTCATCTGCAGCCACAGCCCACAGCCCTCACCCCTGCACCCCATCCCTCCACACTCCTCCCATCCCCAAACTCCCTCCCAGAGGCTGCACCCCAATCCCCTGCCCCAGACTAGGGCCTGCACCCCAGACCTCCTCCCTCACCCAAACTCCCTCCCAGAGCCTTGGGCAGGTGGGGAGGGGGTGGAGTTTGGGTGGAGGTGGGTTCTGGGCACCACCAAAATTTCTACAAACCTGCCACCCCTGATCCTGCCCTGCAGACCTGAACTCCCAGCATTCTCAGGACACTTGCTAATCCCTAGTGACCACTGCTGATATCCAGCACCTCCCTTCTCTCTTAACCTCTGAGTCCCTCTCTGGATTGGAATTGGACTGGAACCAAAGATCATCTTGTAAGCAACATTACCAGCCCAAGCAGTCAAAAATCATGAGTTGACCTCCCAAAATCTGGCTTTGCCGCCACCACTTCATTCTTTGGTGGCAATTCGGTGGCAGGCCCTTCCCTCTGAGAGGGACTGAGGGACCCACCGCCAAATTGCTGCTGAAGAACCAGCCCTGGGGGAGGGCGCAATTTATATTCTTGCCTCGGGCACAAAAAATGCCTAGTTACGGCTCTGCTCCCACTCTGTGAGAGTGAGGGATTGTTTTCCAGGATAAGTTATAGATCATTGATGAGGCGCTGGAGAGGTTTTAGCTGGGGGCTGTACATGATGGCCAGTGATGTTCTGTTATTTTCCCTGTTGGGTCTGTCCTGTAGTAGGTGACTTCTGGGTACCTGTCTTGCTCTGTCAATCTGTTTCCTCGCTTCCCCAGGTGGGTTTTATAGTTGTAAGAATGCTTGATAAAGATCTTGTAGGTCTCTGTCTGAGGGTTTGGAGCAAATGTGGTTGTATCTTAGGGCTCGGCTGTAGACAATGGATCGTGTGATGTGTTCTGCATGGAAGCTGGAGGCATGTAGGTAAGTATAGCGGTCAGTCAGGTTGCTGGTATAGGGTGGTGTTTATGTGACCATCACTTATTTGCACTGTAGTGTCCAGGAAGTGGATCTCCTGTGTGGACTGGTCCAGGCTGAGGTTGATGGTGGGGTGGAAATTGTTGAAATACTGGTGGAATTCCTCAAGGGCCTCCTTTCCGTGGGTCCATATGATGAAGATGTCATCAATGTAGTGCAAGTAGAGGAGGGGCACTAGGGGATGACAGCTAAGGAAGCTAATTAACAAATTCTAAGGACGAGTAGGAGAGAAAACAGCAGAATATACAATGGACAGCAAGAAGGCAAACTTCAGCAAACTCAGAGCATTGGTGGGTAGGATCCTGTGGGAGCAAGTCTGAGGGGGGAAAGAGTTGGCAGGTTTTTTAAGAGTCATAATTAAGGGCAGAAGAGCAAACTATACAAATGTGTAGGAGAGATGGGAAGTTGGGTAAGAGACCCCCCCTCACTGGCTTAACCAGATTTTCAATGACCTCAAAGGAGCAACACAAAAAACATTTAATTAGAGAATGAGCGTTAGCTCAAGTTTGGTTAAGAACACAATATGTGGGTGTTGTGATGAAAGGCCCTGACTAGCTAATGGGAGCAAGGGCTTGAAAATAATGAGTTCTGAGGCCTAAAGGAATGAAGTCTGGGTCAAAGAGTAAGTGACTGCAGATGTTTTTCAATTAGAAAAAAAAAGAATCTCTCTGAAAAGAAGCCAACATGGACCCCCTCCACCCCCCACCCCACATACCATTATCTCCTATGTCAGGGGTGGCCAGCCTGAGCCGGAGAAGGAGCCAGAATTTACCAATGTACATTGCCAAAGAGCCACAGTTGTATGTCAGCGGCCTCCCATCAGTTTCCCTGCCCGCACCCAGCACCTCCAGCCCACCAGCAGCCCCACCGATCAGTGCCTCCCCCTCCCTTCCTGCACCTCCGGATCAGCTGGTTCATGACCTGCAGGAGGCTCTGCGGTGGAGGGGAGGAGTGAGGGCATGGCACACTCAGGGGAGGGGATAGGAAGGGGTGGAGTGGGGGCAGAGCCTGTGACAGAGCCAGGGGTTGAGCAGTGAGGCTCCCCCGGCACACTGGAAAGTTGGCACCTGTAGCTCCAGCGCTGGTGTTGGTGCCTATACAAGGTGCCACATATGAACTTCTTAAGAGCCACACGTGGCTCCGGAACCACAGGTTGGCGACCCCTGTCTTATGTGAACCCAGATGCAAGGAAAAAGGTGCTGGTCAGTGGGGAGGAGAGGATGAGATCAGGAAGAAAGGCGCTGGGAAGAAAAGAATTTGTAAATCTTCTCTGGATTAAGACTGGAAATAAGGGCGAATGATCTCAGACTGGTCGTTAGCTGGAGTCAGTAATTGGCAATGACATCCCTTGTTTGTTAAAGGGTATAAAAAGTAAACTCTCAAAGGGGTCATTGCTAATACCTGGCTGACCACGCTGGAGCTGAAAAACTGGAGTAGAAGCAACCTTTGACTTAGCCCATTAGTAAGTATCTGGATCAAATGTTTATAAATGTTTTGTTACAGTTTGGATGTAGTAAGTTGCTTATTATTTAGGCTTTTTAGGCATATTTTGAACAATTGTGTAAATACCATTTGGCCTTTGGATTTAATAAAGGAATTTATGGTTCAATGAGTGTTTGATAGTTCCCCATATTAATAAATTCAAATATCACTAATAATTCCAAAAGACTGAAATGCAAAAGTCCTATGAAAAGTGGTCAAACTACAAAGGATGAATATAAAAAACCAACACAAACATGTAGGGACAAAATGAGAAAGGCCAAGACATAGAAATGGATTAAACTAGCTAGGGACAGAAAAGGGAACAAGAAAACCTTTTACAAATACATGAAAAGGAAGAGGAAGGCCGGGGACAGGCTAGGCCCATTACTCAACGAGGAGGGAAAGACAATCACAGGAAACAGCCGCGGCCGAAATGTTAAATGTCTTTTTTGTTTCAGTTTTCACCAGAAAAGTTAGCAGTGATCAAATGACTAACAGAGAGAACCAGAGGGGCTGGAACTACGGGTGCTGGGGCTGCTGCTGCACCCCCTGGCTTGAAGTGGATTCCATTATATCCAGGGTTTGCAGTTTGGTTTAATGGCTGTCAGCGCCTGCACTATACAAATTGTTCCAGCCCCCTCGCCCCCCAGAAAGAACCCCAGTGTAAATGGGGCAGGGGCTGAGGCTCAAATAGGAAAAGAACAAGTTAAGAATGACTTAGACAAGTTTGATGTCTTCACATCAGCAGCGCCTGATGAAATACATCCTAGAATACTCAAGGAACTGGCTGAAGGGGTCTCTGAGCCATTAGCGATTATCTCTGAGAACTTGTGTAGGATGGGAAAGATCAGCAACACTTGCACACACAGGCTCTTAATGCTCTTTATGCTTCACGCCGCTATCAAAGGGAAAACTGCCATTCCCTTAGCTCTAGTGTCGCTGCCATTCCACTCTCATTGCCTAGCGCTGGGAAGGGGCTGCGGCGAGAGGTTATGGGGCTGCGGTGAGAGGTTATGGGGCTGCAGCAAGTGATTAAGGAGGCTACGTTTGTTATGGCTGCTCAGCACTGCGGTTCCTGTGTCAGCTGCACAAGGAGGAAGGAAGCTCCCGATCCCGCAGACCTGGGTGTTATTCACAAGGAGCCCAAAGGCTCGGTTCGGTGGCAAAGGTGCTCGGGCAGGTTCACTGTCCACAAAGCACAGCACTAGTGCCCTGTCCAGTGGGTCACAGGGATACTAACACGTGTGCCCATCACAGGGTAAAGGCTCAGTCAGGGCACAAGAATAATGTCCCCTCAGCCAATACAAAGATGCCCCTCATAGGACTTCTTTTATATATGGATACAAACAAGTTACGTATCATACTCCAGATGTTGTTAATTACCACCCTGCTCCTTGTACCTGCTACTTCAAACAAAACCTCCTCACCCATTGTCTTGTCATCCAATCCTTATCTTACAAGGGGCCAATGCATTCTTGTACCCAGAGCCGGCCTTAGGATTTATGGGGCCCAGCGCAGTATTATTCAACTGGTGCCCCTGTGTCTGACTTGCTCTTAGCAGCACAAACACAAGCTCACAGTATTGGAAAACTTGCCACATGCACTTTATTAAAAACAGTTTCATTGTGCCTCCTTTGCCCCTAACTCCTGCACTTCCCTCCCACCTGCGCCCCCAACTCCAGGCCTGCACTGCCATTGTGCCCCACCACACCGCCCCCCTGCCCAGTACCCCTACCCCCCTAATACCCAGCAACCCCCATGACCAGTGGCCCCTCACCCAGAGATCTCCACCACAGATCCCTTTGCTCAGCAATCTCCCACCCACAGACACCCTCCCACTGCCCAGTGCCCCTCTCACAGACCCCCAACTGCCCAGCATCCCATATTCCTGAGGGAATTCAGCAACAAAACATTGCACAATATTTTAAAATTCTGCAAAAATTTGCAAATTTGGTCAGTAAATAAATGTGGAGGCTCCAGCATGACAGTGGCAAGCAGAAGTGGGAGCTCACTCTGCAGCCTTCCCCCTCCCCGTATAGGGACTCGGCAGTGAGATACCTGAGTCTGCAGGTCAAAAGGCCACAGGGAAGCATTTTACATGAGGGCTGGGATGTCAGCCATTATCCAAAATCCATTTCAATGACAAAAAAGAACTAGCTGATACCAATGGCTGAATCCAGCCCTCATCCAGGCCCTTGCCTGCCACCGCTCTGGACCATCAACTCCCTAAAGGCCTTTCATTCTCCCTGAAATAGAGCATTTCCCTCTCATCCTGACAAGTGAAGAGGTGCTTGGGATATGCAGTTCAATAAGAAAAGCAATTAGATTCAGGCATCAGGCTTTTTTCCTGCCCTGATTTACACACCTGAGTAGTAATACACTCAATAGCATTCATCACCATGCAATTTTGACAGGTTTCCACGCTCCTTTTCGGGATTATGTCCCGCCTTCCTACCCCGTTTCCATTGGCGTCGAAGTGTGGCGCCATCGGCCATTTTGAAAAAATGTATGTGTGTATGTGTTTGACTAAGGGAAGTGTTGTGTATGTTTGTGCTTGGATACATGGAGAGAAAAAGGTTGAAAGAAAAGTGTGAGAGAGTGTAAAGATGAAAAAAGAAAGTTTGAATAAGGTTTAGAGAAAAGAGGAAAGAAAGGTTATTGGATGTGATTGAGTAAGGAACAAGGAACTCCATAAAAACAGGTTTTACATAGTTATTTTAGGCTGGCATTTTATTTTACAACACTGCGTGTATGGGTCTTTAGATTATGTGAATTGTAAAATTAAAGAAACTAGCAGCAGTATGCGTATGGAGAGTGTGTTAAATATCATCATCACACTGGGATACGCGCTGCAGTGCCTCTGTTTAACCCAGGAACATTTAGCTCTAGGGGTAAAACTGGTGAACAAAGTGACAGAGGCCGAGAACCCAAATAGCATTTTAGATGAAATCATCAAACCGACAGATAAATGTTTAATGCAAAATGTTGAACATCTTCTTCGTTCAGCAAATTACAAAATCTTGCTAAGAAAAACACTAACAGTTAGAGCGTGTTTTTATGGACTTCCTTGCTACAATGTATCTTTTAGCTTGTTTTTGTTAATATTTCTGATAGGCCGTAAGATGGGGGGGAGATAATACCTCATAAAGTGGAAAAGTTCTTTCAAATAATAAAGGTTTGCCCATGCTAAAGCATAACAGCTTACACAGACAGGCTGCCTACAAAACCATTTGACTAAAAGAGTTATCAACATGCCCCCTAAAACTCAGGGCAGCTTTCTTACCCCCATGGCCTGATCTTTGTGGCTCTGGCTTTCTTAAAAAAAAGTTTGTCCTTGGTTTAGATTTTAAAAAACAGTTAAAAAACGAAGAAAAAAAGGGGGAAGGGTGGGAGGAGAAAAGTTTGTGTGTGTGTGTGTGTGTGTGTGTAGTGCGGGGGTTGAGGAAGGCTCCATCTCTCTGGTAAAAAACGGCTAACTTTTTTACATAATCTATTTTTTCTCGTGTTTTTTGTATAAATCCAAACTTTAAAAAGCAATCTGGGGGGGGGGGTTATGAAAACACATATGTAAACTCCCTTTAATTGCCAGTTTTCATATTCTTACCCTGTTGTTGTTTTGGTACTTTAAAAACACTATTTTTAAAAGAACAGGCTAGTATCTTAAGCTTTTTTAGTTCACAAAACTTCTACAAAATATCGCTAAGAGGGGCCTTGTTTTGTTACAGCTCAGGCAATACCGCTTTTCCATAATAAACTTTATAAAAACATAATGCTTCAAATATATGGTGAGGAAAATAAACTTCTCTCTAATCCACTGGATTACAAAATAAGGGGGATATAAACGAGCTGTTACTTAAAACTTGGGGTTTTCACTCTGGCGTGTTTTCTGCATGCTCTCTTTTTTTAATTAAAACATGCATGCAAAAATGTTAAATAAAGGGCTCTGTCTTCATATTTGCTTTGCTGCAAAAGTCTGCTGTCCTTACTAAAAAAAAAATGACCAGTGCTAGCCTAAACTTAGGGGAAAAACTTTTATAAACAGGCTTTCTGTGTTGTTAAGCCTGGGTTGTTTCTGCAGACTTACATGTTATTGAAACACCTATGCCTAAGGGACTAAATGAAGGTTATGGATCTTCAGGTAGGCTTGTCTTTTCAAGTGTTTATTCCTTTCTAAATCTTTCACCTCTCTTTGTTAAAAAGTGAGAAAAGAAACAAACTTCTCTCTAATCCAATGGTTAACAAAATAAGGAGTATATAAACCATCTGTTACTAAAAACCTGGGGCGCTTCTGCCTGCTTTTTTACATTTTAATGAAACACTTATGCCAAGGGGGCTAAATAAAAAAAAGTGTCTTTAGGTGGCCTGTTTTTCAAAGGGATCTTCTTCCTTTCTAATCCACTACCTTCCAAAGGCTGTTTCAAGTGGTTCTCACTAAGAACCTTGGGGGGAAACTTTTTCTTAGTAAGGGTTTTGCGGGTTTAGATCTGGGGTGCTTCTGCATGCTCTTTTTTTATTGAAACACCCCTACAAATAAAGGAATGTGTCTTCAGGTAGGTTTGTTATTTCATGTGTTTATTTAATATGTTAAAAAGAGGGGGTTTAAGACATTCTTTCAAAAAACACATTTTAAAATGGTTTATAGTATGTGTTGTTCAGCTTTTGTTACAGGGTCCTGGTTGTTTAGGTTAGAGCAGAGCAGGGCTTTGCTGCAGCTTCACAGTTTTTACTGAAAAATAACCAGTGCTAGTCTAAAACCTAGGGGGTGGGGCAACTTTTTTTGTCACTATACATTACTTTTATAACCCTAGACTGTTTCTGCCTGCTCTTTTTTTTATTAAAACACCTATACCAAAGAACTGTGTCTTCATTTAGGCATGTCTTTTCACGTGTTTATTTCTTTCCAAGACTTTTACCTCTCTTTGTTAAAAAGTGGGAGAAGAAGCAATTTCTTTCCCTCTAATCCAGTGGTTTACAAAATAAGAGGAATATAAACTGTCTGTTACTAAAAACCTGGGGTTTAAGCCTAGGGTGCTTCTGCTTGCTCTTTTTTTATTACAACACATACAGAAAGGATGTGTTTAAGGTTTGTCTTTTCAAGTCATTATCCCTTTGCAAAACTGAATGTAACTTTAACGTGTGTAAGCAGAGTCAGGATGAGCTCTACCCTGACATCTGGTGGTGAATTATGGGGAGTGTGGAAAGGAATTTTAGGTATTTGCATTGGCACACCCACCCCATCTAGCATAGCCCAGGGCAGCCTGAGATGGTTATTTTGACAGCTCTGGGATCTCCAATTTCTTTGTTATTGAGGCAGGAGGAATAAAGTGTTGCCACCCTGATTATGTGAATGACGAACTATGAGACTGCTTTATGACAGAGAAGTCTCAATATCAATTAAGTAGCACTTGCTAGACAAGGGACATGGGTGCCAAAACTTATTGAAATGAGAGAGGTTGGGGACTGGTGTGTGTACCTGATGGCATGGGCCTCTTTTGAGGGTCTGGAACACCAACTGCAGCACCTTCTTTCTCGACTGTTGAAGAGTAGAGCTAATTTTAATTCCATGAGGAGTCCATCTAGAGGCTGCTGAGCTGAATTCATGTTGGGCCAATGGTGCACCACTGGGGCTCCCCTACTACAAGCTGAAATCACTAAAAGAGCTAAGCTTACTGAGCTGCGATCACTGAGTGCTGGGTTAACTAGTGGGGGAGCCTGAAGATCTATCGCTAAGCGGCTGGCAGAGCGGAGCAGTTTGCAGCATGTTGGAGCAGCCCACGGAACAAAGAGCAGAGTGGTTTGCAGGGATGGCTGGAGGATTGGCACAGCTGGTGGAGTGGAGCTGGTCGTGATGAAGGCTGCAGCAGAACTCCATGGAGAGGCGGAGCAATTGGCCCTGGCCCATGTAAGGTGCCCCTTAACACCCTGTGTGGGCCTACCCCCCTATTTCCACTAAGGCTTGGGGGATAAAACTCTGCAGATAAACTTTTGAACTCTGGGATGGTATTGACCAGAGACTTTTGGGTTGTTGGACTTTGGGATGACTGGACTTAAGACCCTAAGGGGGAAAGGACATTGCCAAACGTACTTGGAGGTAAGTTTTTGCTTATGGTTTGTGTTATAATCCTGTTTGTGGTGTTTCTCCAATGTGAAGCTGCATAGTTTCCCTCCTTTATTAAAAAGATTTTGCTACACTCAGACTCCATGCTTGCGAGAGGGGAAGTATTGCCTCTTAGAGGCGCCCGGGGGTGGTGATGTGTAAGTGTCCCAGGTCACTGGGTGGGGGCTCGAGTTGGTTATGCATTGTGTTATTGTTATTGTTTTTAAAGGCTTTTTTCTTAACCTACATTGGTATTAAGTATCAGAGGGGTAGCCGTGTTAGTCTGGATCTGTAAAAGCATCAAAGAATCCTGTGGCACCTTATAGACTAACAGACGTTTTGGAGCATGAGCTTTCGTGGGTGAATACCCACTTCCTCAGATGCATCTGAGGAAGTGGGTATTCACCCACGAAAGCTCATGCTCCAAAACGTCTGTTAGTCTATAAGGTGCCACAGGATTCTTTGATGCTTTTACATTGGTATTGAATAGTTTAAATGCATTTTTATCCTGTGCTTACCAAACAGGCTTTGCCTTAGTCAATTCCCTTTTTAAACCTAGTTTTTAATGTTTTTAAATGTTTTTTCTTAACCCACCCTAATATTTAATACACCTTTTACATTTATCTCAAAATTTTCTGTTCTTAGCCTACCAAACTAAGCCTTTACCATCATCTCTCCTTACTCAAACTCACTAAAAACCTCTCTTCTTTCAAACTAACTAACCCTTTAAAAAAAAAATCTATTCTTTCATAACCTGCTTTTACCAGCCTCTATTCTTCAATAACTTACCTCTCTGCTTTCAAATTTCCTTTTTTTCTCTACACCTTACTCAAATTTTCTTTTCTCGTCTTTACACTCTTCTTTCAACCTTTTTCTCTCCATTTACCCAAGCACAAACATACACAATACTTCCCCTAGTCAAACACGTACACACACACATTTTTTCAAAATGGCTGTCAGCGCCATACTTCGGCGCCAACGGAAATGGGATGGGAAGGCGGGACATAAGCCTAAAAGGGGCGTGGAAACCTGTCAAAATTGCATAGTGATGAATACTAACAAGTGTATTACTACTACTCCCCCATCCTCACAGCTCAGGGAGGGGTGCTGGGATCTGGGAGGTCTGTGTAGTAGGGTCTTCTGTGAATCCCTTTTTAGGCTCCTGACTCTCGCCAGGCATTGCATGAGCCTGGGCAGCTGACTGGGGCTGTGAATTCACAGGGTGGCAGATCACATCAAAGTTAGGTGCTGCAATGGTGAGCCTTGCAATGCCTAACTTCCCCCTTGTGAATCCTGCCCTTTGTGCACATTCTTTGCAAATAATCAGGATTGCAACAAAGAAATACATGATTCCTACATCAAGTTCTCCTGCTAATGGAAACAGCCAGCAAGATCCCAAATATTGGCAAAACTGCTTGGGACAAATGGGGTAGGAAGTGCATACTGGCAATCCACATTAACTGTGGAGTTACAAACAACATCTCCTTCAGGCAGAGTAACCGGCGTTCTGACATTTACTCTGGGGGAGTGATGACAATGCCACCATTATGGTAGTAGCAAGTTTTGTTTCTTTTGACAGGACGATTAAACTTTGATTTTAAAGAAATGTTGTAAAAGTGATAAGAAACAGAGACATTAAACTTATAAAGTGTTGGAACTTTTTGTGGAGGTTGGGTGCAGAGCAACTTCATATGAACAGAAAAAAACTTTTTAGAATGTTAACTGATTGAGGTGATTCCTTTACTGAAAAATAAACTTCTGGGGTCTGATTTTTGGTTCACACATGCTCTACATTAGATAATGAGGCCAAGAATGATTAGAGCTAGGTCTCCCTTTTACTTAATTTTTTAATAAAATAACTTATCAATGAATGGCAGCTAAAGCTGGTAGGTTTTGTTTGTTTGTTTGTTTTTTACCAAAAAATGGGTTTCATTTTTCTTTTCTTGAGTCACAGTTCAGGCTGTGTTTCGTGCATTGTGGTCTTTGTTCAGAGATGGTATTGATGTATCAATATACATAATGGGATGTAAGTTTAATAGCATGTGCTCTGTTCCGCACAGATCATGGACTATTATCTGTGTTATTTCCTGTGTTTGGGGGTTTTGTGCTCTGTCTGGGGGCCACCTGAACTTCCAGCAAAGTTTCTGGCTGGATTAATATCATGATAATGTGCAATGAAAAGCATTTTAGGCCTTTACTACACATTTTTAAGGTCCCTATGACATATTTAAATGTTCAGAGGCTGATCTTTTCCACTACATCTGGTTTTTCACCCCCTCAGGAAATTAAGAATAGTACATGATTACCAAATAAAAGCAATAATCTACCTTCTGTACATGTCTCTGTGGAGTCTTTCAAAGCCATTGCTGTAGGGTGATATGATAATTGCTGTGAAGCGCCATTCCACTGGAGATCTTTGGTAGATCATTTCCCTGCAGCTCAACTGGGGTGGAGGGAAAAGATCCAGGCATGAGTCGGCAGGTTCACTGCAGTTCACCAGCTCAGCATGCTAGGGACAAGCTGCAATGTGTGTATGGGAATGTTTTGAAAATACAGTGTACTGAGCAGGTAGTTTGGAACTGAACTTTGGCTGTTGATTTTCGCCTCTTTAATTTAATCAAGCATCCCAGAGCATCTGCTATTCCTAAAGGTTGGGTGTTTGCTTCTAGGAAAATCAGCCTGTGTTAAACTTTATTACAACCTCATATGGTTAAAATTGATGTCAAAATGAACCTTTCCCCCAACCAGAGGCAGGTCCTGAAGGAAAGGGGTTGATCTGATTTATCCTGATAAAAATAAATCACTGGAATTTTTCTTTTCCTTTTTCTAAGATCTGTGGTAAGAGCAACTGAGCCACCACCAAAGGGTTGCCATGGCTGGTAGACTCTCCAGAGCAGAAATTGAAGAACTGAAGGCCATTGTTGTGAGTGGAAACCTCACGGCAGCAGCCGCTAAACTTCAGGAGAAGCTGGAATCATTAGAAAACACCCCACTGGACATCGCCATCACAGGAGAGTCAGGTGCAGGGAAATCATCCCTCGTCAACGCCATCCGGGGCCTGCATGATGATGATGAAGGGGCTGCTAAGACTGGGGTGAAACAAACAACAATGAAGCGAAAGGCTTATCCACACCCCAGATTCCCAAATGTGACAATATGGGACCTGCCAGGAATTGGGACACCGAACTTTCAGGCAGACAATTACCTTAATCAGGTACAATTCAACAACTATGACTTCTTCATTATCGTCACTGCTACGCGCTTCACTTCCCACGACACCACCCTGGCCCGTGCCATTCACAGGCTGGGGAAGAGGTTTTACTACGTGCGCTGCAAAGTGGATATTGACTTGAAGGCTGAACAAAGGAAAAGGAATTTCAACAGGGAGAGAACCCTGCAGGAGATCAGGGAGGACTGCGTAGAGAAGCTGAGAGAAGCAGGCGAGGCCTCCCCGCGGGTTTTCCTCCTCTCCAACTGGGAATTGGACAACTATGATTTCCAGCTCCTGCAGAAGACCCTGAAGAATGAGCTGGATGATCAGAAGAGGCATGTTTTCATCCTGGCCATGCCCAACATCTCAGCAAAGATCCTGGAGAATAAAAAGGCTGAACTGCAGAAGCATATTTGGGAAGTGGCCCTGTTGTCATGTGCTATTGGTGCTGTTCCTGTTCCAGGCCTCTCTCTCATCTGTGATGTAGCCATCTTGGTTTTTCACATGAAGCGTTACTGCCTGGCCTTTGGCTTGGATGAAGAGTATCTCACTAGACTGGCTGAGCAGGTTGACAAGCCTGTTGCAGAGCTGAAATCTGCTATCAGAAACTCTGCACTGGCCTCAGCCATAAAAAAAGAGTTTGTACTGTCTCTGCTTTCCAGATCTCTATGTGGAGCACTGATGGTGGTGAAACTTTTTCTGGATTTTGCACCAGGCCTTGACTCCCTAGCAGGGGGAGGGATTTCTTTTGTGACCACATACTACATGCTGCAGAGATTTCTGGATGACGCTGCAGAAGATGCTCAGAATATTCTGACCAAGGCTTTTGAACCCAGAGCTGAAGAGTCCATATAACAGCACCAAGACCGCCTATGCATGCCCATAGAAAACCAGACACACCTGGCCCAGCCCTGTTAGAATCTCTAGATATGGGTGAGCCCAGCAAAAACAAACTAACACCTTAAACCAACAAACAGCAGTGAGACCGACCAAATCAGATCAGACAGGATTCTGGTGAATCAAAAGCTTGTCCCTTCCACCAACACTATGTCAGGTTAGATGGTTTCTTTTCAGGCAAAACTAACTGGAATGGAGCTGGTCTCTAAACCAGTCTATGAATCCAGGAGAAATGTTCTGAGAAGAAGACGATGCTCCAGTATCTCTGCTTGGCTCGCTTACCCTGGCCTCATGTGAAACAGAGTCTGTAAGAAACCCCTGTGAAGTCTGGTACAACTGCACCTTCTGGGCTGGATCCATGAAAAGGAGTTAGGTGTCGTTTTAACCCTCCAAGTCCAGCATGGGGCACCTGGGCATTCAGAAAAACGCCGCTCAGCTGCCACCTGACTCTGTAGGTGCCTAGAGTGCCTCGACAGCTACATTTCCACCAGTAAAGCCGCAAGGTGCCTACGTTTCTGCCAGTGAGCAGGGGCTCAGCTGCATGACACTAGGGAACCTGCCTCACACCAACACCCCAGAAGGTTCCATTCCCTTGTCTGTCTGACCTGCAGGGCCTGATCCAGGAGTGTTCTCAGGACACACCTAACCCCACACAAAATGGATGGAGGGGGAGATGGTTGTCAGAATCCAGGACCCGCAGCAGAGCAAGTCTCATGGTAACATAATGAGCACGGTCAGCCTGTAGCAGGATGCGTAAATGGCTACACAACATGATTGGCTGGAAGAGTCAACAGAGCAGCTCTTGAGTCCAGCAGCAGGTCAGCAGCTGCTCAGCGCATTCACCCGCAGCTGAGATAGCTCCTGCTCATTCCAAGCCTTGCTCCTGCCTTGGATTCAGCCTTGCCTCACGCCAGGTAACCTGGTTCTGACCCTCGGCTCCAATTCCTGACTTCAGCTGTGACCCTGGGCTCTGGCACCTGCCCTCTGACTCCTGCCCTGAGCCTGAGCTCGGATTCCTGGCTACTGATGCCTGCTCCAACCACTGGGCCTGATCCTGCTCTGCTAGGTCCGGCCACCCATCTTCCAGTCACTGACAGTGGCGGTGCCTCTCTAACAGTTTAGTGCTTCAAGCACTCTCCTGGGGTGGGAAAATCCAAGCTGAAATCCTTTCTCACATGGGGGAATTGACGGTGTACTAGATGGCTTAAAATACTTTGATGAAATGACATTAAATTGAGAAGAAAAGTCAGCTAGAAGTTGGTAATGTTTTCGGCAAAACACTGTGAACATTATGCCAGGATTTGCCGAGGGGTGATCCTGTTAGGGAAATAAAGGGGCTGCATTCGTATTGACTTTTTTAATTAGCGATAAAATTAGGAAGTAAGATAATATTTGCCATCAAGCATGCTCATGTTACCACAAATAAGTGAAATACCCCTGAGGTGGGAGAGGCAGGAAGTAAAGGGGGACGAAACTGAAAAATGTCTGATAAGAACAGTTAGTCACAATTAAATAATCAGAAATGTAGCTGCTGGACCAATGAGGCACAGGCCACACACGGCCACACACAGAGATCCTGCCACAATTGTAAAATAAGGAGACCAGGATGTCAGTTTATCGAGCTGTCCCAGCCTGCTGGAGAACAACAGTTCAAGTCACTCCATGGTCCTGCAAAGTGGATTGTTCCAACATGTTTAAAGAGCATCAAAGAATGTGGCGAGACTTTGTGTAAAACTCCATTTGAAATTAAACTGGTCATTTCAGCAGCCAGCAAAGTGCCGAGGGCAAACTGCAGCTTGGCCAACATAGGATGCAGTGGTGATCAAAGTGCATTGCAAGAAGGGCCCTTGGAAAGCAATCTGTGAAAGGAGGTTACTGAGCAGAGCTGAGCAGCAGGTGTTCACTGGCTGTCCCGAGATGGCCGTACTCCTGGCTATGGCCTAACTTGTCCTACACAACCTGCTGTCACACCAGGAGTTTTGCACAAAAGAGACTGGAATTTTCAAGACCTCCATGTAAGAACTCACAAGATATACCTGAGGCTGGGTGGCGAGAAGGACACGAGTCTCATTTTGGTTGGACATTTCCAGTCTTCATCACAAGCATGGGTCACCGTTTGATTGGTCCATGCCAGCTTCTCTCAGAGAAAGAACCAAGCTGAACTCACAGCAGAAAGGGGATAAAATGGCCTGTCTCCTTCAGCACCTCACTTCCTGAAAGCCAAAAAAAGAACAAGACTGGAATTTTGAATCGGCCACTTGGGAATCCTCACTCCTGGTGACATTAAGGACCCCTCATTTAGGCACCTTTAACTCTCTCTCTCTCTTTTCCAGAGTTATAGTTTGTGCCCTTGTTTTGATAAAGTTTGTTGTAAAACAGCTTTTAAATAGAACAAGTTACAATTCCTAAACACTGTACATCCCCAGTAGTTAACGGCTGCAGACTGCCTGTCCAGTTCTAGGTGTATACAGACATAACATAAGACTTTGTGTGAAAGCCTCTTGAACTGCATGCAGCCTGTCATAAAAATATAGATGTTCCTGTTAGGTGGTTAGGGGTGTTTATCAGATCCTGAATATAACTGGTGCGAGGATTGGTTAAAAGGGGTAACTACAACAGACCCATTGGGAAGGAGACTATGGTGGGTTGGCATGTGAGGAATTGCTCACGTTGTTTTATGCATTAGCCTAGAATTGTTTTCAGATGTTGAGTCAAGCAACAGTGGAGATTTTAACTAGTGGGCTTGAATGTTTTCCTTCTGCTTTAAGGGACTCAGTCAAAATTCCAAGCAGTCACCTTCACAGGATAATTATTGAACGGGGATTTTAGCTGTATACAGACAGAAAAATAAGACTACGTGTGAAAGTCTCCTGAACTACATGCAGCCTGTCATAAAAATATGGAGTTCTTGTTAGGTGGTTAGGGGTGTTTAGCAGTTTACCAGATTCTAAGCTAATATAACTGGTGTGAGTATTGGTTAAAAGGGGTAACTGCAACAGATCCACTGGGAAGGGGACCTTGGGGGATTGGCATGTGAGTAAATTTTCTTATGCAATGGTGCACCACCTTGTTACACAGGAGGGCCACATAAACCTAAGCACAACTTTGTGTGTGCCAAACAGATTCTACATACTTTAATAAGATTTAAAGTCACTTGTATTGATTGATATTTTTAGGTCAGCTTATTTCATATGCATTTATCTAGAAACAGCCTATGTACAGCATTGTCTATTTACACACTTGTGTAAACTAAAATGACGGAAACATGATGCTAAAAGGCCATTGAATTGGCCCTTAGTATATTGTGCTGAAGCAGGCTCTGGGCCCTATGAAATGCTCTGGTGGGCCCTGTACAGCTCAGGAGCCATAGGTTGGGCACCCTTCTGCATGAGCCTGGAATTGTTTTGCATTGTTGAGTCAAGTACAACTGGAGAATTTTACTAATGGGCTTGAGTGCGGTTCCTTCTGCTTTAAGGGGTTTGGTCAAAATTCCAAACAAAGTGAAAGGATAATTGTTGAATAGGAATTTCGCTGCTTTCTGCTATGGATGTGTTATGTGATTCTTAAAACCTGGATGGTTCCGTTTTTCCCATTTCTCTCAGTCCAATCATAAACCAGTGCTTCTGTGCATTCTTTTATATTATATGCTCTTGGCTGCTGTTGATAAGGGTAGCCAATAAAAGTGTAAATCAAATCTGAGTCCTTTCCTTTCGTTAAGAGGTGAATATCCAAAGACCCCTAAGGCAGGTGATTTGGGTAATCAGCTGAGCAATTAACTTAACCAATGTTTTATTTGATACCTTCCTTTCTTACGTGTTCCAGGACACCCTCTGTGCATTACCCTGACTGGCCACCAGGTGCCAGCACAATAGGGTGCTGAGCCCAGCCTGGGGCCAGGAAATGTTACCTCATTAGCAATAATTAGTGATCAAGGTGCAGGGGGTGTATCCCACACGCTGAGGCTGAGAAGGGCAGAGTCTGCTGGGCATTCCTGAACTGGCTCTGCACTTACAGACCTGCCCTGTCTCCCTGCACAGACTCCCTCCCTCAGACAGCCCATGGGGCAGCCTGGGCTGAGCTGGGGTTTGTGCAAAGCCACCCGGTGCTGACTGACCCCTGGGCCGAGCAGACGTCGTGACTGGGCTGTGGAGGCCCTGATGAGCTGCAGGGGCAGCCAAAAACAGAGCCAGCTCCTCTCCCATCCTGGCCAGAGCCCACTGGGGTGACACATCGGGGTTCCCAGACCCAGCCACGGCTGGGCATCCTCCCCTCCCTGTCTCTCCAGGGCCAACCACGTCCACCCCTGGAACAACCCAGCCACCCCCTCAGCCCCTGGCAAACAGCCAAGCTGCCCCCTCCTCCCTCCAGTGGGTCAAATCTCCTGTCCCATTCCTCCCCTCCCCCTCCCTGCCTTATCCAGACACGTGCTAGCTCAGCGCCATGCCAAGGGTCCTTGCACCCTGCCCTAGTTGCTAAGCCAGGCGAGTTAGTGATGGGCGCAGGCACAGCCATGCTGTGAGCTACCTGTCCCCCTTCCTGGGTGAACGTCTCTCCCAGGGATGTTATTTCTGTCACACAGAATTTACATTGATTCCTTTAGCTCTAGCCCTGCGGCTCTGGCTGCTCGGAGCCTCTGGTCAGGCTCTTCTGCTGTTGTTCCCCACATCCAAGTGCCACCTGTGTAACCTTACAACACACTCTAGCAGAGGTGGGCAAACTACGGCCCGCGGGACCGTCCTGTCCGGATGCTGAGTTCCCGACCGGGGAGGCTCGCCCCCAGCCCTTTCCCCGCAGTGCCCGCTCTCCTGCAGCCATGCCGCCGTGCGGGCAGTGCTTTGGGCAGCAGGGTTGTGCGCTCCTGCAGGGCAGCACGGCAGCGTGTTTAGGTCTGGCCAGGCGGCGCAGCTGCCAGACATGCTGCTCTGAGTGGCATGGTAAGGGTGTGGGGGATCCCGGGGGCAGTCAGGGGGCGGTTGGATGGGGCGGAGCTTTGAGGGGGGCGCTCAGGGGATAGGGAATGGGGAGTTGGATAGGCATGGGAGTCCTGGGAGGCCTGTCAGGGGGTAGGGGTGTGGATAGGGGTCGGGGCAGTCAGGGAGCAGGGGGTTTGAATAGGGGGTGGGGTCCCAGGGGGTTGGATAAGGGACGAGGGGTCCCAGGAGGGGTCAGTTAGGGGTCAAGGAGAGGTGGGGTTGGATGGGTCAGTGGGTTCTGAGGCGGCTGTCAGGGGGCAGGAAGTGGGAGGGGGCAGCTAGGGGGTGGGGGGCCAGGCTGTTTGGGGAGGCACAGCCTTCCCTACCCGGTGCTCCGTACAGTTTCACAACCCCAGTGTGGCCCTTGAGCTAAAATGTTTGCCCACCCCTGCACTATAGCATGTGCTCCAGTGAAACACCTGCGGTGCTGAGCACCACACAAGCAGCAGGCTGCAGAAACAGGGTGTGTGGGACTTGTGGTCCATTTTCCTGAGGGCACCTGCCAGACCCCTGCTGGTGCACCCAGCCTGGAATAATATCTGGTATGAGCCATGCTACCCAGCATTCCTCCCCTTGGAAGTCAGGGGAAATGTTCCCCTATTACCTACTGAATTTTGGGGTCTGTATCAGGTGAAGGGTCCCCTCTTCCTTTTCACTGCCCAACGGCTGCACCCACTCCGCTGGTTCTTCGGCCAGCTCTGTGGTTCCCAGAGCACCAGGCCCATCCAGCTGCTGTTTATTAGGGGGAGGGGAACGTTCCTAGGGGTGTGAATTGCAGGGTTTTTAGGCTCCATCAGCTCTATTCTGTGCTCTGCTGAGAGTGTCCCAGACCTGAGGGATGGCCTTAGATTCCTCCTCAATTGTCGTAGCCTCTCCCCTTCCAGCGAGCACACCCTCTTGTCAAGACCAAGGGCTTTGTCCTACATCAAGGATGGGCAAACTTTTTGGATCGAGGGCCACATCTGGGTATGGGAATTGTATGGTGGGCCATGAATGCTCATGAAATTGTGTGTTGGGTTGAGGGAGGGCTCCAGCTGGGGGTGTGGGCTCTGGGGAGGGGATAGGGATGAGGGTTTGGGGGTTCAGAAGGGTGCTCTGGGCTGGGACCAAGGGGTTTGAAGGGTGGGAGGGGGATCAGGGCTGAGGCAGGGGTTTGGGGTACAGGAGGGAGTCGGGGGTGCAGGCTTCGAGTGGCACTTACTTCAAGCAGCTCCTAGAAACAGCAGCATGTCCCCGCTCCAGGCCCAGCTCCTACGTGGAGGAGCGGCCAGGCGGCTCTGTGTGCTGCCCTGTCTGCAGATGCCGTCCTTGCAGCTCCCACTGGCTGCAGTTCCTGGACAATGGGAGTTGTGGGGAGTGGCACTTGGTTGGGGGCAGTGGGTGGAGCCCCTGGCTGCCCCTACACATAGGAGCCAGAGGGGGGATTTGCCGCTGCTTCTGGGATCCATGCAGAGTAGAGCAAGACCCCCAGCTGGAGCATTGGAGCAGGGCAAGCCCCAAACCCCACTTCTTAGCAGGAGATCAAGCACCAGATTAAAACTTCTGGAGGCCGGATGTGGCCCCTGGGCCCTAGTTTGCCCATCTCTGTCCTACATGCTCCTGTGCTCCTTTCCCAGGGTGATCTGATATATCTGTAAGGGCAGAGTGCTAGTCTGTGTGTCATTGGCGAGCTGGGGCATCATTCAAATAGGGCACAGTAAGGTTGTGTTGCACAGGTGGTGTGGATCTTAGCTCTTTACTTCCTGGATTTCAGAGGTCAAAATTTAGCCGCTCTCCGCATTCTGGAAGGGCAGAGGGTAGCTCTGGGGAACTTTAACTTGGTGCTAACAAAGATTTGGGGCTGTGGAATTTCCTTTTTTAGCATCCCCACATTTCGCACCCCAGCTCTCTCCATCCACTGCCTCTGGCTCCTTGGCAATGACGCCGGGCCACAGAACACACTTGCTTCACTGCCCTGATGTAAGTGTCTTATAATGTAGTTTTTAATTCTTTAATGATCTGTTGAGATTTACAATCCTACACCACCTGCAAACAAGCTTGAAATTTACTCCCTGCTCATTCCGATGGAGAGTCGTTATCTTCATGTACAGAGAAGGCCCAGAGTTAAAGCAGATCCCCAAACTGACTAGCATGTCAAAGGTTAGGGTTAGAGCAGAAGACGATTCAACCAGAAGCTCAGAAAAAAGATATGAATAAGTCTCTATAACAATTACTGTCCTGTTAGTCACATATTTGGAAGCCACATTAAATATTATTTAACAAGATCCGTTACTAATGATGTCTTGTAACACAGTGTAACAGGGGTCAGGACTGGTGGTTACCATGTTGTATGAAGCAACAGGACTCCTGGGTTCTATCTGTGACTGTGCCCCGACTTCCTGCATGACCTGCACCTCCAAAGGCCTCTGTTCCTTTGCACAGAAAACAAGGATGACCAGAAACAGATGAGTGTCCTGAGGCCTCCTCAGAAAGGCAGGTTTCAAAGCCCGTCACAAAGGCCTGGTCCACACTACACAGTTAAATCGATTTAAACAGTGTTAAATCGATTTAACTCTGTACCCGTCCACACTACAAGGTACTTTAAATCGATTTTAAGGGTTCTTAAAATCGATTTCTGTACTCCTCCCCAACGGGAGGAGTAACCCTAAAATCAATATTACTATATCGATTTAGGGTTAGTGTGGACGGAAATCGAAGTTATTGGTCTCATTCCTTTAATGTAGCTACCCAGAGTGCACCGCTCCGGAAATTGATGGTGGCCTAGGACCATGGATGCACACCACCGAATTAATGTGCCCTAGTGTGGACGCATAAAATCGATTTTATAATATCGGTTTTATAAAACCGGTTTTAGTAATTTCGATTTTATGCTGTAGTGTAGACATAGCCAAACACTCCTGGATGTGCTATACCTACAGAGTGCTGTCTTATTTCAATATCAATCGATTGTTACTGGAATTGGATGCCACAGGGTTGGTTTGTTTTTAATAATATTTATTTTTCTAACAACATGTCAAAGTCTGTCATGTCCTTCCCAACACCAATTCATAACGTTACCACAGATTTTAGGGCTATTTGATTTACTTTAAAAAGTAGCTTTTAGTTTCCTATATTTATGAATTGTTTTTATATATGTGTTGGTATGATCCTTAACAGGTGTAAGCGGGCATGGCTCCATGGACTGCCCTGATGCGCTGGGCCTTAAATTTTTCTCTGAAAAAGGCTCTTCTCCCTTCCCTGTTTGGTGTGTGGGCTACACTTTAAAAATGATTCCAGTATGAGAAGAAACATTTCCTCAGGGAAAAATTCTCTCAGCATTTTAGTTTACACAAGTGTGTAAATAGACAATGTTCTACATAGGCTGTTTCTAGCTAAATACATACGAAATAAGCTGACCTAAAAATATCAATCAATACAGGTGACTTTAAATCTTATTAAACCATGTAGAATCTGTTTGGCTCACGCAAGGTTGTGCTTCGGTTTATGTGGCCCTCCTGTGTAACAAGGTGGTGCACCATTGCATAAGAAAATTTACTCACATGCCAATCCCCCAAGGTCCCCTTCCCAGTGGATGTGTTGCAGTTACCCCTTTTAACCAATACTCACACCAGTTATATTAGCTGGTAAACTGGTAAATATTAGCTGGTATATTAGAATCTGATAAACTGGTAAACACTCCTAACCACCTAACAAGAACGCCTGTATTTTTATGACAGGCTGCATGCAGTTCAAGAGGCTTTCACACGTAGTCTTATTTTTATGTCTGTATACACCTAGAACTGGACAGGCAGTGTGCAGCCATTAACTACGGGGGATGTACAGTGTTTAGGAATTGTAACTTGTTCTATTTAACAGCTATTTTACAACAAACTTTATCAAAACAAGGGCACAAACTATAACTCTGGAAAAGAGAGAGCGAGACAGAGAGTTAAAGGTGGCTAACTGAGGGGTCCTGAATGTCACCAGGAGTGAGGATTCCCAAGTGGCCGACTCAGAATTCTTTTTCTTGGCTTTCAGGAAGTGAGGTGCTGAAGGAGACAGGCCATTTCTGCTGTGAGTTCAACTTGGTTCTTCTCCAGACAGAGATTCCACAACCTGCCTGGGTATTTTATTCTGGTACTGAACTAGCCTTGCAGTTAGGAAGCATTTCCCAATGCCTAATCTAAATCTCCCTTGCTGAAATTTAAGGCCATTATTTCTTGTCGTGGGTTCTGTGGCTCAGGAGAACAATTTATCACCCTCCTCTTTATAACAACTTTTTCTGTAGGTGGAGACTGTTATGTCCCCCATCAGTCTTCTCTTCTCCAGACTAAACAAGTCATTTTTTTCAGTCTTTTTGAAGCTCGTGTTTTCTAGACCTTTAATCAGTTTGGTTGCTCTCCTGTGGACTTTCTCCAATTAGTCCACATTTCTCCTGAAGTGAGGTGCCCAGAACTGGACCCAATAATCCCAGCTGAGGATTTTTCAGTGCTGAATAGAATGGAAGAATTACATCTCGTGTCTTGCATCCAACACTTTTGCTAATACACCCCAGAATGATGTTCCCTATTTCTGCAACAGTATTTGTGATCCACTAGGACCCCCAGATCCTAAATAATAAGCAACTTACTATATCCAAACAGTAACAAAATATTTTTAAACATTTGATCCGGATACTTACTAATGGGCTAAGCCAAAGGTTGCTTCGACCCCAGTTTTTCAGCTCCAGCGTGGTCAGGCAGATATTAGCAATGACCTCATTGAGAGTTTACTTTTTATACCTTTTAACAAACAAGGGATGTCATTGCCAATTACTGACTCCAGCTAACGATCAGTCTGAGATCATTCACCCTTATTTCCAGTCTTAATCCAGAGAAGATTTACAACTTCCTTTCTTCCCAGTCCCTTTCCTCCTGATCTCGTCCCTGCCTCCCTGCTGCACCTGGGTTCACACAGGAGACAGTGGTATGTGGTGGGGAGTCCGTGTTGGCTTCTTTTCAGAGAGATTATTTTTTTCTTATTGAAAAACACTTGCAGTCACCCCTGTCCGTCAGAGACCTTCTTCTTAGAAACGTCCATGTATTTCTTTACTTAGTCTTTGAACCGGACTTCATTCCCTTAGGCCTCAGAACTCATGATTTTCAAGCCCTTCCTCCCTCTAGCTACTCGGGGCCTTTCATCACAACACCCACATATTGTGTTCTTAACCAAACTTAAGCTAACGCTCATTCTTTAATTAATTTTTTTTCTTTGATCCTACGAGGTCATTCAAAATCTAGTTAAGACTGGGGGTCTCTTATCCGACTTCCCATCTCTCCTACACAATTGCTCTTGTGCCCTTAACAATGACTCTTAAAAAACCAGCTAGCTCTTTTCCCCCTCAGACTTGCTTCCCACCTGATCCTACCTGCCAAGTCTCTGAGTTTGCTGAAGTTTGCCTTCTTGCCATCCATTGTTTTTATTCCGCTGTTTTCTCTCCTACCGTCCTTAGGATTGTAAGCAAGGTTTGCATGAACTCTCCCCTGACAGCCAGTGATGAGCTGGGGGGGAGGGGCATGGGGAAACCGCTTCAGGACCAGACTGTATTTACATGAACACACCCGCTCCACCTAGTATCCAGCAGACAGAGCTGGGTACCCAAGTGATCAACTTTGGCAGGTGTTGGGTTACAAATCACATCAGTGCAGGGGGCATGAAATGTTGTTACCCTTATTGTGTGAGCAAAGGGCAGCAGAACTGTGCTTCACCTGTCCTGATTCAGGGGGTCACAGAACTCACTAAGCAGTGGGTTTGGATGCCAGGACCCAGTGCAGAATGGGAGAGGGGGAGGAATGAGGTATGGCACTGGGCTGGGCTGGGCTGTATGATTAATTTGCCCTTTTCTACTGTTTAAAGTCTTTTCTCACAAAGGACAGTATGGGGGAGGGGAGTAGCATGTTAAAGGGACATTTGTTTGTCAGACTTTCACACCACAAGATAAGAAACTGAGGCAAAGGAAACCCATGGAGCAGGTCACTCTCACGTGTGGAAACCTTTCCTCTCCTTTCCTCTGCAGACGCAGCGTCAGCTCAGCCCAGAGAAGTTGGGCTCTGCCCCATGAGCCTTCTCCAGGAACAGTTCCCAGATGGGCCAAGACCCCCTAAGGGACAAACCCCTGCAGCCCCTTGTCCTCATTCACATCTCCCGTCCTTGGGGATCCTGTGAGGGCTGTAGGAGAAGAGCCCTGTTCCTGCTGGCTTTAGGGGAGAGGTGGTTCAGGGCGTCTGGACAGCAGGAAACCTGGAGGACATATTCCCACCAGTCACTGCTGCTCCATGGAAATATGCTCTGTGCATCCCCCCCAGCTAGCTGCGAGGTGTCACTGCTGCTCCCATGGTAGGGAGGGGTGGGGGAAAGGACACACTCTGTGCATTACCCGGATTGGCCAGCAGCTGTCACTGCTGCTCCAAGGCTGACGCTGCGGGATGGTGTGAACTGGGGCAGGGTCAGTTCCAAGGGTCAGATTTCCAGACGGGTGCAGCGCACAGGAGCCCCCATCAGGAACAATGAGCTGCTGGGGAACTAGTGGAGCTGCTGGATGTGGGTGGTTTGGAGAATCCAGTGAGATTCGTGTGTCTCGTGAGCATGGTGTGGCCGCCCCAGTGGCCGAATGCGTTACCTGCTGTGCACGGTGAAGCTGGGCTGAGTCCTCCCCTCTCCCCTAGGGAGGGACCAGTCTCAGCTCCTAGCTGGATGGACCAGCTTGTTCCCTGCCGTGTGCCGGGGACAGGTCGCACTCAGCAGCGGGGGCACAGAAGTACAGTGACCCCGACAACCAGTGCGTTCTGGGACTCTGGACGAATGTATCCCTGAGAGCCCAGCACCATCTGGGAGCAGGGGTTTTTGGGTAATTCCCATGCGCAGAGCACTGCATTATGGAAAGGAGTCAGTCAGTAGGACAGGCTGAACCATGACTGCCCCAAAGCCGGTGGCTCCTCGCCCATCCCGGGAACCAGCTTACAGGGCCCGGCATTGGGGGCGCTGGGCCTGCGCTGGAGACACCATCCCATGTGTCGCTACCAATCCTCGTGACCAGCCTGTGACAGCTGCAGTGTGGGGATGCCAGGTGCTGGGAGCAGGATACCAGCCCCCAACGTTCAGAAACTGCAAGTCAGACCCAGAAAATCATGAGATTTTTTCCCAAAACCCCACAAGTTTGGCCCAAAATCATGAGATATTTTTGAAAAGTTGATACTGAGGGTTTTGGTGTTTTGGTTTCTGAACTCCCCCTGCCCCAGTGTGTGCGTCAGAGACAATGCCTGTGCCCGGCTCTCCCAGACGTACAGAGCAGGTGACTGGCTCTCTTGGCTGCTGGGTAGAAAGGAGATTCTCGCTTCTCCCCAGACCCCCACATTATAATTAATTACTTTTGTGCCCCCTGCCCAGCCCCACATCTGCCCCTCCCCCAGACCAGCCATAAATTGCACCCCCCCCAGCCCTACATCAGCTCTGCCCCCATGTCCCACTGCTGCTCCTCCTGCAGCTCTGGGGGGGGTCTTCACCTCTCTCCCCCTCCCCTACCCAAACAGTCCTCTGCCCCCTGAGGGGAGGGGGAGAGAGCTGCCTATCACCTGCAGCAGCTCTGATTGGCTGCCCTTCCGCAGAAGGTGGGGCAGCTGGTAATTCTGATGGTGCAACAGTGACACCTGGTGGACAGTCTGGGTAATGTTTCCTTCGTTAGCACAGCAGTGACACCTGCTGGCTAATTAGGGCAATGCACAGAGTGTGGTTTGTCAGTGGAACAGCAGGGACTGTGCATTGCCTGTGGCTGCTGCTTCACTAAGGAATAAAATCTGACCGTAGAGCTGGGCACTGGGAGCCAGGAGTCCTGGTTGCTGTTATGAGCTCGATGTCTATAGCTGTTGTGCAATCTTGAGCAAGTCACTTTCCCCCTGTGAAAGGGGGAATCCTGATCCTTTGCGCCTAGGTGGCGAGTTATATTCTTTTGTGGTGCCCGGGCTCCAGGAATATTCAGGGCCAGGGGCTCAGCTCCATCGATATTTGGAGCCGGGTCTCCCCACCCCACCCTAGCCCTGCCTGGAGCAGGCCCCGGCCCCCGCCTGCCACTCCTCCCCCCCGCATCTCCCCCCGCCCTGCCACATCCCTGTTCGAAAGAAAGCAGCATGTGGTGCCTCTCCGATGCCTGCTTGTGCTGCCAGAGTAGTGCTGCCCCAGGGTCCCAGTGCCCCCCAGCCACTAATGGCAGTGCAGGCTGCCCTTACCATGCCCTTCCACCCTAGACCTGAGACTCTCCAACACCTCAAACCCCTCAGCCCCAGCCCTTATCCCCCTGCACCCTAATCCTCTGCCCCAGCCCTGAACCCCCTCCTGCATCATGAACCTCCCCACCCTCAGCCCCACAGCCCTCACCTCTGCACCTCCTCCTATCCCCAAACTCCCTCCTAGAGAGTGCACCCCCTCTTCCTTCCCACATACCCCCTCCTGCTCCCAAACTTCCTTCCAGAGACTGCACCTCCTCCCACCCCCCAAACTCCTTCCCAGAGCCTGCACCCCTCACCCCCTTCTATGCTCCCAGCCCCAGCCCAGAGCCTGCACCCAAACTCTGTCCCAGAGCTTGCACCCCTCACTATCCCCTGCACACCGACCCCCTGCCCCAGCCCAGAGCCTGCACTCAGCATCCAAACTCAATCCCAGAGCCTGCACCTCAGACCCCCTTCCCCACCCAAACTCCCTCCCAGAGCCTTAGGCAGGTGAGGGGAGGAGTTTGGGGTGCAGAGTTGTGGGGGCGGGTTCTGGGCACCACCAAAATTTCGACAAACCTGACCTGCCTTTGAGGTCAGTGGCACAAATCCCACCAGCTCCAATGGGAGCAGCGCTGTGCCCAGAGAGGGATCACGGGGTTAAGTCATATGTAGAAACCTCTGTGGTGAAAGGCTCAGGAATAGCTCGTTATTGGGCAGTAATTATGGGGCTGTGAGAGCAAGACAAATAGTTCACAAGACAGTGAGAAATCCTGTGTGAGGGGAGAGGGGACCTTAACTTTGTCCTATGATTTAAGAACAAACCTGAGTACGTGACTGGGAGATTCTTCCCCTGAGACTCAGGCTGCAGGTTTCTGGGATTCCCAGACCAGCCTGGACTCTCTTCACTTTCCTGCTGGGTGTTACATGAGGTGACTGACGTCTCACACGTGTGATTCGCTGCCTCTCACCCTCTCTTTGCACTGTGTGTGCAGTGGGCTGGTTCGTTGTGGGAGGTGTCACAGGCTTGTCGGCCCTTTAAGGCAAGCCAAGCTCAGCCTGGCCTGTGAGCTAGCAGCGAGTCCCCAGCTGGGGGTGACAGGGCAACTTAATGGTACTTTGTGACCCCAGCTGGGCCAGGGCCAGGAAACCACAAAGATAGAAAGAGACATGGGAGGGGGAACTCAGTTGAGGCAGACCCAGGAGAGAGGGCGCTCTGTGTGTGTGTGTGTGTGTGTGTGTGTGTGTGCAGGGGCGAACATCTGGTTAATTATGGAGAACCCAGCTGCAGCCAGAGCTGTGGTGTGAATACCGATGCCCCACAATTGTGTCACTCACACAGGAACTTTGTGACCCCAGCTGGGCCAGGGCCAGGAAACCACAAAGATAGAAAGAGACATGGGAGGGGGAACTCAGTTGAGGCAGACCCAGGAGAGAGGGCGCTCTGTGTGTGTGTGTGTGTGTGTGTGTGTGTGCAGGGGCGAACATCTGGTTAATTATGGAGAACCCAGCTGCAGCCAGAGCTGTGGTGTGAATACCGATGCCCCACAATTGTGTCACTCACACAGGAATCCGGCTTTGGTTCTTGGCGGGTCATTCAGCTTAGCATGGTTCCTTTCATGCCTGCGATACTGCCTGGGCCTGCGAACCTCTGGCTCCCAGGGATCCTCTTGGAAGCTGTCTCCACGGGGGAGCAAGTAGGAGCTGGCAACAGCAGGAACCTGTTTTGCTGCGCAGCGGGTGTCTGTGCTGTGCACCGAGTGTGTCTGGTCTGTGCACGATGTGTCTGTGCCATGCCCTGAGCGTGTCTGTTCTCTTCACTGTGATCTGTGCCAGGCACCCAACATGTCCGGTCTCTCCACTGTGTGTCTGTGTCACGCCCAGAGCATATTTAGTCTCTGCATTGTGTGTCTGTGCCGTACCCCAAGCACGTCTGATCTGTGAACTGTGTGTCTGTGCCCTGCATTGAGCGAGTCTGGTCTCTACACTATGTGTTTCTGCCCAACATTTCTCATCTCTGTATCGTGTGCCTGCAACATGCTCTGAACATCTCTGGTGTCTCCTCCATATGTCTGTGCCATGCCCTGAGTGTGTGTGCTCTGTGCACTGTGTCTGTGCAATGCACCGTGTCTGGTCTGTGCACCGTGTCTCTGTGCCCTGCCCCGAGTGTGTGTGCTCTGTGCTCTGTGTCTGTGCCATGCACCAAGTGTGTCTGGTCTCTGCACTGTGTGTCTGTGCCATGCCCTGAGTGTGTGTGCTCTGTGCACTGTGTCTGTGCAATGCACCGTGTCTGGTCTGTGCACCGTGTCTCTGTGCCCTGCCCTGAGTGTGTGTGCTCTGTGCTCTGTGTCTGTCCCATGCACCAAGTGTGTCTGGTCTCTGCACTGTGTGTCTGTGCCATGCCCTGAGTGTGTATGCCCTGTGCACTGTATCTGTGCAATGCACCGAGTGTGTCTGGTCTGTGCATTGTCTTTCTGTGCCATGCCCCAAGCATGTCGAGTCTCTGTATTGTGTGCCTGCACCATGCTCCAAACATCTCTGGTCTCTCCTCCTTGTGTCTGTGCCATGCCCTGAGTCTGTGTGCTCTGTGCTCTGTGCACTGTATCTGTGCAATGCACCGAGTGTGTCTGGTCTGTGCATTGTGGTTTCTGTGCCATGCCCAAGCATGTCGAGTCTCTGTATTGTGTGCCTGCACCATGCTCCAAACTCTCTGCTCTCGTCCTCCTTGTGTCTGTGCCATGCCCTGAGTCTGTGTGCTCTGTGCCGTGCACGAGTGTGTCTGGTCTGTGCATTGTGTTTCTGTGTGCCGAGCATGTCTTTCTGTGCCATGCCCTGACATGTCGAGTCCTGTGTCTGTGCATGCTCCAACATGTCTGTCTCTGCCCATGTGTCTGTGCCATGCCCTGTGTCTGGTTGCCTGTGCGTGCAGGCACAGTGTGTCTGGTCTCTGTGCTGTGTGTTTTTTTGCCCGCCCAAGCGTGTCTGGTCTGTGCCTGTGAATCTGTGCCGTGGCCCGCTTATCTAGTCTCTGCACTGTCTATCCGTGCCGTGCCCCGAGTGTGTCTGGTCTCTGCACTGTATCCGTGCCGTGCCCCGAGTGTGTCTGGTCTCTGCACTGTGTATCCGTGCCGTGCCCCGAGTGTGTCTGGTCTCTGCGCTGTGTGTCCGTGCCGTGCCCCGAGTGTGTCTGGTCTCTGCACTGTGTGTCCGTGCCGTGCCCCGAGTGTGTCTGGTCTCTGCACTGTGTGTCCGTGCCGTGCCCTGAGTGTGTCTGGTCTCTGCGCTGTGTGTCCGTGCCGTGACACGAGTGTGTCTGGTCTCTGCACTGTGTATCCGTGCCGTGCCCCCAGTGTGTCTGGTCTTTGCACTGTGTGTCTGTGCCGTGCCCGAGTGTGTCTGGTCTCTGCACTGTGTGTCTGTGCCGTGCCCGAGTGTGTCTGGTCTCTGCGCTGTGTGTCCGTGCCGTGCCACGAGTGTGTCTGGTCTCTGCACTGTGTCCGTGCCGTGCCCCGAGTGTGTCTGGTCTCTGCACCGTGTGTCCGTGCCGTGCCCCGAGTGTGTCTGGTCTTTGCACTGTGTGTCTGTGCCGTGCCCCGAGTGTGTCTGGTCTCTGCACTGTGTGTCTGTGCCGTGCCCCGAGTGTGTCTGGTCTCTGCACTGTGTATCCGTGCTGTGCCCCGAGTGTGTCTGGTCTCTGCACCGTGTGTCCGTGCCGTGCCCCGAGTGTGTCTGGTCTCTGCACTGTGTGTCTGTGCCGTGCCCCGAGTGTGTCTGGTCTCTGCGCTGTGTATCCGTGCCGTGCCCCGAGTGTGTCTGGTCTCTGCGCTGTGTGTCCGTGCCGTGCCACGAGTGTGTCTGGTCTCTGCACTGTGTCCGTGCCGTGCCCCGAGTGTGTCTGGTCTCTGCACTGTGTGTCCGTGCCGTGCCCTGAGTGTGTCTGGTCTCTGCGCTGTGTGTCCGTGCCGTGCCCCGAGTGTGTCTGGTCTCTGCACTGTGTATCCGTGCCGTGCCCCGAGTGTGTCTGGTCTTTGCACTGTATGTCCGTGCCGTGCCCCGAGCGTGTCTGGTCTCTGCACTGTATGTCCGTGCCGTGTCCCGAGTGTGTCTGGTCTCTGCACTGTGTTGCTGGGCCCTGCCCTGAGCATGTCTAGTCTCTGCACTGTGTGTCCGTGGCCGTGCCCCGAGCGTGTCTGGTCTCTGCACTGTGTGTCTGTGCCGTGCCCCGAGCGTGTCTGGTCTCTGCACTGTATGTCCGTGCCGTGCCCCGAGTGTGTCTGGTCTCTGCACTGTGTTGCTGGGCCCTGCCCTGAGCATGTCTAGTCTCTGCACTGTTTGTCTCTGCCATGCACTAGCGTGTGAGTATGTGTGTGTGTGTGTGAGAGAGAGAGAGAGAGACAGAGAGTGAGTCTTGCTGCTGTCCCCTGCCAGGTCTGGGGTGTATGTGTGTGTTATATGTCCACACTGTCACCTCCTGATTCCATGGTGACATTTAGGGCTGGGTGTCCGCCTGGAAACACGCTGGGGGGGGGCACGTATCTAGGCCCTGCTCTGTCCCTCCCCTATTACCCACCACAGCCTGCTCATGCTCGGGGTGAGGCCCTGCCCTGCTTCCTCAGCCAGCTGCTGCTTTCACTTTCCCTTGCTCGAGACAGAGCTGGAGCGAGGGCCACAGGAGAGAGCCAGGGGCACAGACAAAGGCAGGCAGAGGAGGCCTGGCAAGGGGTGGGGGGGCTGGCAGGAAGAGGGGGAGCGAGGAGCCCACAGACGGTGAGAGAGCAGCTGAGACACTGGGGCGAGACAGGGGTGAGCTGTGCCCACAGATTGCTGCCCCTTCCCGGAGACCATCAACCCCATCTGAGATCAGCCCAGCCTGGGGGGAGGTAAGAGATTCCCCTTGCTTGGGATTTTACTGCCCCAACACCTCCAATTCCCCCCTCCCTTAGTGATCAGCTGCAGTGCTGCCAATTTAGCTGTTTTCCAACCCCCTGTACATTGGCACGTCCGCTCTCCTGTCAGTCCCTGGGGAACACGCGGCCTCTGAGCCTCCTTCCCTCCCCCACTGGTGCTGCTGTGTTAGGGGCAGGTGCTAGGCTGCCCTGCAGAGGAACTCGTGCTGGGGAAGGTGTCTGGCCTGTGGCCCGCGGGCGGGTGGATCAGATGGGCCCCAGGGCAGTCACCTTCCAGCTCTGCAATCCATGAATCTGCATTTTTCACCTGCAAAAGTTGCAGCTGAAAAACCTGTGCCCAGCTCTGGTTCCTCAGACTCTCCCTTGGCTTCAGTTGAAATAGCCGGGCTCCAATTCCTCTGTTCCTGTGCGCGGAGCTAGGATGGAGTACAAGAAAGCCGTGCGCTCCCCCTCTTCCTGCCAGGCCTTTGGGACAAGTGAGAGCAGCTGCAGGGCTCCCTGCAGCTCCTCTGAGCTAGAGAGCAGCCAAGGGAGAAGGCTGGGTCTGCGCATGGCTCTGCCTGTTCACAGACGATAGATCAGTGGTCCCCAACGCGGTGTCCACAGGCACTGTGGTGCCCCCAGGTGCCATGGCGCCAGCTGGGGCATTTATGTGTGCCCGCCTAGTGCCCAGCAGGGGAGAGAAGCCGCGGCCCCCTGCCTAACAGGGACAGAGAACCCCAGGGCTGCAGGCTGCGGGCGCTGGCGTTCTCTGTCCGCAGCAGGCGCAGAGCCCACCTAGTGCCCAGCAGGGGAGAGAAGCCGCGGCCCTGCGCCTGCCAGGGACAGAGAACACCGGGGCTGCAGGCTGTGGGCGCTGGTGTTCTCTGTCCCCGGCACGGGACCCACGTAGTGCCCAGCAGGGGAGAGAAGCCAGGGCCCCATGCCTGCTGGGGACAGAGAACCCCTGGGCTGCAGGCTGTGGGCGCTGGTGTTCTCTGTCCGCAGCAGGCGCAGGGCCCACCTAGTGCCCAGCAGGGGAGAGAAGCCGCGGCCCCGCGCCTGCCAGGGACAGAGAACCCCGGGGCTGCAGGCTGTGGGCACTGGTGTTCTCTGTCCCCGGCGCGGGGCCCACCTAGTGCCCAGCAGGGGAGAGAAGCCAGGGCCCCACGCCTGCTGGGGACAGAGTGCTGTGGGCGCTAGTGTTGTCTGTTCTCGTGGCCTCTCTCAGGCTTCTCTCTGCACTGCTCAGAACTGCTGCCAAAAAAACCAACTCTCTGTCTCTGCAGAATGGACCGAATGTTTATGATATTTATTTTGTAAAGACGCCTTAATTTTTCTTTCAGATAGATTAAAAAAAGAGTAAATTCACATGGTAAGGTGAAAGAGTAATTGCCGAATAATTTAATTAATACCTTTTACATGTAAAATTACCTTTATTATCTTATGGATTCATATATTATGTACAATTAAATAGGATGTTTTTCACATTATTTAATGTACAAATACAAAATAAGCCTTGAAAAATTGTTGGCGCCTGCCACACTCTTCTGAAAACATGAATGAGCTACTGGCCACAAAAAGGTTGGGGACCACTGTGATGGATTGTCCCTGTCAGCAGCAGTGCGCTGGGCTGGCTTGAAAATGTCCCTGCTTATTTCTGAGAGTTCATGGGAGCGGAGATCTTGTGAAAATTCTCACCTGTGGGTCTGCGCAGTGCTCAGAATAATGGAGGCCGTGATCTCAGCCAGGGTCTGTGCAGCACCTGACATAATGGGGGCCTTGATATCGGTCGGGGTACGTGCAGTGCCTGGCACAATGGGGTCCCGATCTTGGTCAGGGTTTCTACGCACTATACTACAAATAATAAATAATAGTTAAAATCAAAGAACTTCCATTTTTTCCACACTGCCTCTGCCTCATTCAGTGCATGGGTCGGATACACAAAGGGGCAGAGTTAAGGTTACATGGGCCACCATAAATGTGCTTTTTCCTAACTTTTGAGGGCTTGACACAGCGCTGTCAGTGCAGGATTTTCCAGGGGAAGCCTTGACAAGGAGCTGAAATGTTTCTTCTTCTCTGCTGCAGACTGAGCACCATGGCTCTCGATGAGTTCAGAACCGCTGTCCATCATGGGAACCTGGCTGATGCGATTTCTATTGTGCAGCAGAGACCACCACAGTGGTTTAACAGCCACACCCTCAGCATTGCTGTTACGGGGGAATCAGGCTCCGGGAAGTCCTCCCTCATCAACGCCATGTTGGGGCGACATGCTGGTGATGAAGGCGCCGCTGAAACCGGGATGCTCGATACCATGACGGAGCCGATGGCTTATCCAGATCCCTTCCTTCCAGGCATCACATTCTGGGACATGCCAGGGATGGGGACAGCCTATTTCCCTCTAAACACCTACTGTGAGCAGCTCAATTTGAGCCGATTCGATTTCTTCATCATTGTCGGCTCCCAGCGCTTCCGCTCCGAACACGCCAGGCTGGTCCATGAGATCCAGAGAATGGGCAAGAGGTTCTACTTTGTGCGCTCCAAAGCCGACATGGACCTGGACGCTTCCAGGAGGCAGCGTCCCTCCAGCTACAATGAGGAGAGGATCCTGGAGCAGATCAGGGAGGACTGCAGGGGAGGCATAGCAGCTGAAGGAGTGGGCCACCGAAAGGTTTTTGTTGTGTCCAGCTGGGAACCCAACCGCTATGATTTTCCCCTCCTGCGGCAAACTTTGCAGACGGAGCTGCTACACCTGAAGAGACACGCCTTCCTGCTTAGCCTGACTGCTGTCGCCTCGCCCATCATCAACGAGAAAAAAGCCACCCTGAAGGGGGAGATTTGGAAAACAGCCCTTTTCTCATGTCTTCTCGCTGTCATTCCTATCCCAGGCCTCGCTTTCTTGTATACCTTCTTCAGCTTCAGGAAACACCTCTTCCAATACTACAGCAGCTTCGGAGTGGACGACAGGGCCCTCTCTGCTCTCGCCCGGCAGGTTGGGAATCCCGTGTGGGAGCTGACAGCTGTGATGACGTCCTTGGGAACAACCCCCATGACTGCTCTGAAGCTGTTGGCGGATTCGGTGGGGGCTGCCGTGATGTTAGCGGAATATTCGTGGAAGCGCCTCCCGGTATTTGGTGCCATGGTGTCTGGAGGGGTGGTGCTGGTTACCACGTACTTCATGCTGCGGAAGTGTTTGGCCTCTGTAGCTGAAGACACCCAGCGGGTTTTGAGCAAAGCTCTGGAAGCAGAAAGGGAAAAAGCCAGCTAGGATTTGGTGTTGCGTTGGCTGAGCCTGCTGCTGTCTAGAAGATACAGCCTTGACTTCAGGCAGGGAAGATTCATGCTTCCCCATCCAGGAGTTGCATGTGTAGGCCAAAAACCTAGTGGGAAGAAATTGCCTCAAGTAAAATTTTGCTTATTTTGCCTTATTCTCCATTTTGCCAGCTTTGAATTAGTACAAAGAAATTGTTCTGAGTTTATTTTTTGCTGATTGTGTTAACATTTGTTCTTAGAAGGATCGAAGTTTTATGGCCGTAAGTGCTGTTTGGTGTGAGTGAAGAATGGATGGTAATTAACTGAGAAAGGACAACTGGGCCGGATGGTCAAGAAGGGAGTTGGAGGTAGGGTGACCAGACAGCAAGTGTGAAAAATCAGGACAGGGGGTGGGGGGTAGTAGGAGCCTATATAAGAAAAAGACTCAAAAATCGGGACTGTCCCTGTAAAATTGGGACATCTGGTCACCCTAAGTGGAGGAGTCGATAGACACCAACTTTACGATCAATCACTCGGATGGCAGATTGACGACCCTAAAACAAAGGCAGACGCCCCAAGGACGAGTTAAGGAGTTGAGCCACAGGGACGAGATGAGAAACAGCTGCAGATCCTTCCAGTAACAACTCAAAATAATGCTAATTAAGAGCAACCTTGAATACCTTGTGATTGACAGCCCCGGTGTGACACAGCAAGTTCCATAGACTTGTCTGGGAACTTATCACTCTAAAAGACGGGTGTATTGCCATGGGACTTTGGGTTCGTTCTGCATCAACATCGGAGCTTCGAACACATTTGACCAGCTCCCCTCCCTTGTGTGCAGGTTCAGCAGGCCACAAGAACTGACCGAGGAACACCAAGGACTAGTAAGTGTGTGTGTGTGTGTGTGTGTGTGTGTGTGTGTGTGTGTGTGTGTGTGTGTGTGTGTGTGTGTGTGTGTGTGTGTGTGAATGGAAGCACATGCTGATTTTAATTCTTAAATTGTACTCTCAATAAACGCGGCGTGTTGCCTTATCCCCTTTAAAAGATTCTGTGTGATTCCTATAAGCATAACACATGTTCAGACCCCATAAACCATCTGGGGCATCGTTGCACACCAGTCAAAGTGCCCATAATGAAGAAGACAGGCTCAGCGACAGCTCAGTACTCCTGAGGTTTTACCTCACAAGGAATGAAGCAGCTTCCTTCTGGACATTCATACAACAAAAATAAAATTATATTAATCAGGTTCTATCAACCTCGGTCCCGCTGGGCTCCTCCATCACTTTGGTATCTGAGCACCTTACAAACATGAATGGAGCAGATCCCCGCACTGGGGCAAACCAGCTGTCACTCCATTGGAGTCAATGGGGCCAGACCCCAGCTGGGGTCAATGGGCTGTAGCTCCATTGGGGTCAGTGGGGCCAGATCCCAGCTGGGGTCAACGGGCCATAGCTCCATTGGAGTCAATGGGGCCAGACCCCAGCTGGGGTCAATCGGCTGTAGCTCCATTGCAGCTTAGAAGCTGAAGGTCTTGTCCTCATGCAAAAGTTTTTCGGTATAACCTTAGGCAGAAGCATTACTTTTTTTCAGTTTCGTTGATGTCACTTGGGAGAGGGGTTAAGCTGAGCCGGAGAATGTCACTGTTCTACCAGCACAAAAGCGTCCATGGGGCAGGAGGTTAGAGCCGCGGACCCAGTACACCTGGCCTTTGAAGACAAGGCCTAAAAGCCTCATTAAAATCCTGCCCTTGGAATCTGGTCAGTTGCATTTAACTGCAATGCTGGGGCAGTGGGTTTGCTGCGTGTGTAGTTTTTCATGCTGACCAGTATCGTCTGGTTCTTTCCTTGCACTTTTTCTTGGCCTGTTTGTGAATCTACCTATTGTCAATAGTCTTGCATTCTTCCAGGAGGGCCTGTCTTTGTGTTAGATCTTCGTACAGCACCTGGCACAATGGGGCCCTGGTTTCTATTTGCTACCATAATACAAAGAAGTCACAATAATTGACCGGGGACCGTGTGCCTTCACCATATAAACGGACTGACAGTCAGTATGGATTCTAATCACAGCGTCTTGCGATCATGTGACGCTTTATTGACTCAGTCACTCCCTACACAGCTGGGAACGCGCACCCATCTCTAGAGCCCTGCAAATCCATAGGGATCCACTAAATATCTTGACCAGTTTTGTGATACCAGGGTTGATGCGAATACAAATTTTGTATCTGCACAGGGCTCTGACAGTAAAAGCCGCGTGGGCAGCTGTGAGGATCCGCGGTGTGGACCCCCCAACTGCCCTGGGCAGGAGGTCTGGGGGGCAGGGTTCATGGACGCTGAGCGAGGGCTGCTCAGGCCTCCCACCCAGGGCAAGTGGAGGGACCCAGGTTTCCCACAGCTGCCAGCGTAGCTCTCCCTGGCCCGGCTCCGGTGGCTGGGGGAGGGAGGGGGTTGGAGCTGCAGCCTGGCCATGTTATCCTTCTAAGAAGCACACAGGATCTTTTTCAGGGGAAAAGGCAATATGCCGTCTTTATTGGAAATACAACAATTAGCATGGGCATTCAGTCACACCACACACACACACAGACACACACACACAAACACTGTCCTGCCAGTCGATGTTATAGTTAACAGTCCAGAGTCTGGATCAATCTAGTGGCCAGCTAGGTTGATCACGGGTAGGGAGAAGCCGGGTTCTGTCAGTTGCGGCACGATGGTCCGGGGAAGCCTTGGCAGGAGGAATCCAAAGTTTCATAGCAAGGCCCCCTGTTTATATAGAGATTTTCCTTCATTGGGAGCAATGAGTTTTGTACCGTCCTGCTGTAACCAATCGTTGTTTGATGAGTGCTTGTTTGGGGTTGGGGGGGGGGGGTTAATTAAGTTTTTTAGGGAGTTATCCCATGATGGTTTTGATTACAGCTATTCTGTCCCCATTGAGAGGTGCTTGTTTTATTTTTAGAGTTGTTAATTTCCCCTTTTTTGACATTTTAATAGGGGCGTGTGGTGATTTTCTGGTGCCCTTGCGTCTGTCCTCGGTTCCTCCCTAGACCATCTGGTTGGGTGATGGCCTTCACACTTACTTTCTAACACACACATTTCGCATTCGCGCACAAAACAGAATTGATTTACACAGACCATTTGAACAAGAACATCAAATTGCAATGCAAGAGAAAACAATCACGGCATTCTCTTACTTATTTTAAAATGCTAAACCCACAACAAAGTGGTGATCCTAAAAGGTCTGTTACTGACTTGAAATCAGCTCAGACAGATTCTGGCTAATGCATCTCTACCAGTGCCCGGTTAGGCCATTCCTTTCTGCTACGGGTCTCGCAACTTACGTGCATTTAACATGCGCGATTTCAGCTTTAAGCTGAAAGGCCTGGAGTCCGGGAGGGGGCGTGGCCTCAAGTAGAAGAGGCGTGGCCTCAAGATTTAAAGGTCCTGGGGCACCAACTGTGGCTGGGAGTCCCAGGGCCTTTAAATCACCCAGGGGGCTCCCAACTGCAGAGGTGGCTGGTAGCCCCTGGGGCAAACTAAAGGGCCCGAGACTCTAGCCACAGTGGAGCTTCGGGCCCTTTAAATGCCAGCCCCAGCCTGGCTGCCCAAAGCTGTGGGCGGGATTTAAAGGGTTCCTCTGGGCTCCTCACCATGGCGGGAAGCCCAGCGGAGCCCTTTAAATCCCGCCTGCAGCTTTGTAGCTGGGCAGGGGCAGGGGAGCCCTTTAAATCCCGCCCGCAGCTCCGGCGGCCAAGTGGGGGGTGGGGGGAGCCCTTTAAATTCCACTGGAGCTGCGGGCAGGATTTAAAGGGCTTGGGGTTTTGACTATATGCAGTTTTCGCTTTATGCGATAACCGGAGAACGGAACCCCCGCCTAAGATGCGACAGACCTGTATTCAACGAGGGTGGCTGGCAGGATATAATCAAATCATACACCGATACATTTAATACGTGCTACATTATTATCTCATTATTGTTCATTCTAAATTATATTAAATGGAAACATAAAATCCTACTGCTACATGTCCCCTTTTGACCCCTCGAGAACAATTCTTGACTGGGTCCTATTTTATACAACTATTTCACAGCAATTTACTGAGAGGCCATTTGAGCGTGTGGTTTTAATTTTAACGAATATCCTTTTTGTCCAACAGCACGTACAACACATTCCTAGCAAGCAAACACAGGAGACTATTAACACAACTAGTAATGTGTGAAACATAATAGACGATATGCCCTTAGATGTCAGGGACCAGACTGTAAAAACGTTGATAGGCTGTCAGGTCTTTTTGAGACCTAGCAATTTTTAGCATGTCTCCATTTGCATGTAATATTTTAATGACACGCTGTGACGAAGTGGGGAGTTTGCTTGGTTTTTTTCATGTTTTCCAGGGGGTTGCATGCAGAGGGAGTGGGACTCAGTGTGCCCGTATTTCCTGGTTTAATGAGGTGAGAGGACAGGGAGTTTGTTGTTACAGAGGACCGGAGAGGGAGATGGCCTGGAGGATGGAGACCCCAGCGACTGGTGACCTGACGACCTGGAGACCCAGCTCAGGAGTCACAGCTGGTTCTGGCAAGTGCGAGAAAAATGGGATGCGAAGAGAGGACCCCGGTGACCGGACCAGCCGGTTCCAGCCAGAGGGGGGCTGAGAAGAGACAAGACCCAGGCCACCCTGTTTACAACCGTGTTTACCTGGAGAGAAGACAATGGAGAGAGGGGGAGTTGGTGCCAGGGATATCGGAGGCCCACCTGGGAAGCAGGGGCCTCTGGGCTGGAGAGGGGGAGCAGGCAGAGCCCACCTGGATGCAGGGGAGACTGGGATGTGCTGGGCTGAGGGTGGCCAGGCCTGAGGCCCTGAGAGTTTCCTATGCTGTGTTCAACCCTCAATAAACCCTCCTGTTTTATGCTGACTGAGAGTCGCTCCGGTCTAGAAAACAGGGGGCATCAACCCCTTTGGGGGATGGAGACCCCGGGGATCCAGAGCGAGTTGACTCCTTGAGGGGGCCCACGGCGAGAGACAGACAGACATGCTAAGGCTCAGAGAGGTGCGGCTCCAGGAGATGGAGGAGCCGAGCCCTGAGAGAGAGTGGATGCCCGTGAAGGGCTGTCACACTGAAAGGGGCACCCCCCACAGACCGCACGGGGCCACAGGTGGGCACGATCTGTGAGGCCGTGTGTCATAAACGGATAGTTAAGGGTTAATAGAACAGGAGGACTTCATGTCTCTTTTGCCTGTAAAGGGTTAACAAGATCAGTGAGCCAGGCTGTCACCTGACCAGAGGACCAATCTGGGGACAGGATACTTTCAAATCTGGATGGAGGGAAGTTTTTGTGTGTGCTGTTAGTGTTTGGTGGTTGTTCTCTCTGGGTTCTGAGAGTGACCAGATGAGCAACCAGGTTTATCTCCATCTCTCTGATACAGGCTCTTATAGATTCAAAATAGTAAGTACTAGGTGATAAGGCAAGTTAGGCTTATGTTTGTTTTCTTTATTTGCAAATCTGTATTTGGCTGGAAAGAGTTCAAATTTGTATTTTGCTGAAAGGATTTTAATTTGTACTTGTATACTTAGGCTGGGAGGGTATTCCCAGTGTCTATAGCTGAAAGACCCTGTAACATATTCCATCTTAAATTTACAAAGATAATTTTTACTGTTTTTCTTTCTTTAATTAAAAGTTTTTCTTGTTTAAGAACCAGATTGTTTGTTTTTTTTATTCTGGTGAGACCCCAGTGGACTGGGTCTGGATCCACCAGGGAATTGGTGGGGAGAAAAGAGGGAAGGAGGAGAGAGCGGTTATTTTCTCTCTGTGTTAGGATTACTTTTTCTGTCTCAGGGAGAGTCTGGGAGGGGGATTGAGAAGGAGGGGAAGGTGAATTTTCCTCTCTGTTTAAGATTCAAGGAGTTTGAATCACAGTAATCTTCCAGGGTAACCCAGGGAGGGGAAGCCTGGGAGAGGCAACGGTGGGGGAAAGGGTTTACTTTCCTTGTGTTAAGATCCAGAGGGTCTGGGTCTTGGGGGTCCCCGGGCAAGGTTTTGGGGGGACCAGAGTGTACCAGGCACTGGAATTCCTGGTTGGTGGCAGCGCTACAGGTTCTAAGCTGGTAATTAAGCTTAGAGGAATTCATGCTGGTACCCCATCTTTTGGACGCTAAGGTTCAGAGTGGGGGTTTATACCATGACACCGTGACACACGCTTCCCTACATCCCTGTGTGTTTGTTGTAAAAACGGAGTCACCTTGGTTTCTGACAACAAGTGATCAGTTAGATCTTGCCAATCAAGACCAAGAGTAACAGAGAAATTAACCAGGGTAGCAGTTATCCTGCTCTGTGCTTTTTCTCTTTTTGGTAAATAGTACGTGTGATTGCTAGCATATAATACACGGGCATTACATCCACATTCATGCACTGCGCGTTGGCTGATACTTGCATCCTCCCAAAATACTGTTTTCCAGGTTAAAAGAACAGGAGTACTTGTGGCACCTTAGAGACTAACAAATTTATTTGAGCATAAGCTTTCACGGGCTACAGCCTCACTTCATCAGATGCATGTAGTGGAAGATATATATACACAAAGAACATGAAACAATGGGTGTTACCATTCACACTCCAAGGAGCGTGATCAGTTAAGGTGAGCTATTATCAGCAGGAGAGAAAAAGAACTGTTTCCAGGTTGTAACACAGACACGTTGTCCATTGTACAAAACGCGCGTCAAATTCTCTAGTTCATCCCATACACGTTTCCAATGATGTATCTCTGCTATATGGTTCTGTAGTGACAGGTAGGGGACAAGCACACGCATTTCTGAGGGCTCCACTCCGTACACCCTCGGGTGTCCAATAATTTCTCCTCTTTCTCAGCCCACTTACCCCATAACCCAGGGTAGCCAAAAGGATCCCATGGTCAATTTTGGGAGCAGGGTCACTTTCCATATTTTTGTTTCCACAGACCGTTGGTGAGCAATTTTAACAAGAATTTCACTTAATAAGAAATCAGGCTTAACCATGCTGAAAACATATTGCATTCATTCATGTCTATGAGTGTCGAACAAGGCCCTTGTCTGTTGTTTTAAAAGATGCCCAAACCTTCCCAGATATTACCCAAAACATTTCGTGCTCCAGCGATGCTAAACTAAGAATTTGCATCTCAGTACATCCCATGCCCAAGGCAGTTCTAGTCCCTAATTCTGTTTGTTGTTTATACAGAAGCCAGGAGGTGGTGTTCAGCCACCGCCACATATTCCATAGTGCTTTTAGGTTTCCCAGATCTATTTGTACCAAGTCCACGGTAGCATCTGCCTGCTTGGGAATGAGAGTATCCTGCAGTTGTGCAAGAAACTTAATTTAGTCTTAATTACCTCCAGCTCTGGAGTATTCATAAGCCCTGCTCCAGAAACAATCTACTGCATCTCATTTTGCTCGGCCATTGGGGTGTTGAGGTATTTTTATTTGGGCTGTTATAATAGGAAGGGAGGAGGGGGAACATTTGGGTTCCAATTTTGACATGTTTGGCTGAGTTCAATCCGTACCAATTTTTGTTTTTACAAATAGCGGATTTAACAAGACTTTTACTGGGTTACTTTGAGTCACAAACAATTTTGGTTTCTTTATTTTATTTGCGGTGCCTCTTTCGAATGCATCGTCCCTGGTCCAGGTTCTGGTGCACGTGTCCGGGAACCGTAAGTTCAGTTCACTATGGGGTATTGAACAGTACTCCACAATAACCGTTAGTATTGTTCCTGTCTTAACAGGCTTATCCCATTGATATGGTAATTGTGGGTAGCTGGAATGCCAGGTGGTATCCCCACAGGGACCTTCTATTTTAACCCCTAGTTCCCAGTGGTTTGGTATTTCTGTGGCGTTTATAAGGTACATGTTAATTCCAACTGCCCCTTTCCAGACATATACATTGGTATTTCCTAAGGGTCTTAAGTAATAGCTAGGAGGAGAGATAGCTCAGCGGTTTGAGCGTTGGCCTGCTAAATGCAGGGTTGTGAGTTTAATCCTTGAGGGGGGGCATTTAGGAATCTGGGGCAAAAATTGGTCCTTCCAGTGAAGGCAGGGGACTGGACTGGACTTGGTGACCTTTCAAGGTCCCTTCTAACTCTATGAGATAGGTATATCTCCATATATACCCTTCCATGAGGATGAAAGCTAGGAATCCATGGTTTGCTAGCCACAGTTGGTGCCCCAGGCCTTTGGGGAAGGGGGGGGGGTTGGGGCAGAGCAGAGGTGGGGTGGAGGCTTTGGGGAAGGGGTGGAGTAGGGCTGGGGCAGAGCAGAGGCGGGAAGCAGTGCGGCTGGGGGCAGGTCCAGGGGCCATGGGAAAGAGGCAGGGCTGGGGCTGGAACAACACGCAGCTGTGCAGGGCTCCAGGAGCTTTGGTGCCTCAAATTTTCTGGTGCCCTACGCAGTTGCGTACTTTGCGTATGGGCAGGGACGGCCCTGCAGGCTGGGGACCGACTGGCTAAGCAGCAGTTCTGCAGAAAAGGACCTGGGGGTTACAGTGGATGAGAAGCTGGATACTAGTCAGCAGGGTGCCCTTATTGCCAAGAAGGCTAACGACATATTGGGCTGCATTAGCAGGAGCATTGCCAGCAGATCAAGGACGTGATCATTCCCCTCTATTCGACACTGGGGAGGCCACACCTGGAGTATTGTGTTCAGTTTTGGGCCCCTCACTACAGAAGGATGTGGACAAATTGGAGAGAGTCCAACGCAGGGCGATGAAAATGATTTGGGGGCTGGGGCAATGACTTATGAGGAGAGGCTGAGGGAACTGGGGTTATTTAGTCTGCAGAAGAGAAGAGTGAGGGGGGATTTGTTAGCAGCCTTCAACTACCTAAATGGGGGTTCAAAAGAGGATGGAGCTCGGCTGTTCTCAGTGGTGGCAGATGACAGAACAAGGAGCAATAGTCTCAAGCTGTGGGGGGAGGGGGTCTAGCTTCGATAGTAGGAAACACTATTTCCCTAGGAGGGTGGTGAAGTACTGGAATGGGTTACCTAGGGAGGTGGTGGAATCTCCATCCTTAGAGGTTTTTAAGGTCAGGCTTGACACGCCTCTGGCTGGGATGATTGAGTTGGGGATTGGTCCTGCTTTGAGCAGGGGGTTCGACTAGATACCTCCTGATGTCCCTTCCAACCCTGAGATTCTATGATTCTCACACGATTGCTCTATTTGGACAGTGAAAGTTCCCAGAAGCTAGTAAAGCCAAATCTTAACACTGGAGTCTCATTTTCTGTGGATTAAAATTGTGGTGGTTAAGCAGCACCTTGTGCTCAATTCTGGGAAGTCCTTTTCTGTGAAAATCACTGTCAGCATAAATATACACAGGCCGTGGGGAATTTTCATAGTGCCTTAAAACTTGATAAATTGCGTGGAACTTGGCACGCTGAGCTGATCCATGGTCTACACGCCCCTGAATGACTTCCTCTTCTAAGTTAATGGCAGCGTATTTTACACATTTTTTTCCCTTTTACTACCATTGCACTCCTGTCAATAAACTAAATGTGCTTTTCTTGGCCCACGGTATCTAATTCTTCCAGTGGGGGTGCCTCTACCAAGGGAATTCTTTGCTCCAGAATGACCTCTGGACATTCAGGTAGGTTCCTTTTTTCAATTAGGGCACGTGTTAGCAAGTCTGACATGGACACTGTTTCTGTGATCACCCCTCTGTTAACTAAAGTAAGTGTCCATTGGGCCATTCGGTTGTTTGAGATTGTACCTCCCATCAGTTCCCCTGATGAAATGTACTTGAGGGGAGAGTGGGTGCTTTGGATAGTAATAGGGGCCGTTCCTGTGAGTGGCTCAAAAGATTGTACAAAAGATGGCTGCTAGACACTCACATTCACAGGGAACAACATTTATTTCTGCGCCTTGTAATTGTCTAGATTCATACGCTACTGGCACTAGTTTTTCCTTTTCATTGATTTGTAACAGTGTGGCAGCCGGTATTAGCTGCCAAACAAATAACACAAAGTTGTGATTCATCAGGGAAAGGCGGGGCTGCGACTAAGGGCCTTGTGTTTCAGCAGGGTTAACGCGGGGTCCTGCTCTTTTCCCCGTTCCCATTTTGTCTTTTTCTTTAGGAGTTTCCGCAGTGGGTGAGTGATTCCACGTATTTATAAACGTGTGGGCTAAGGAAATGGAATCCTTTTAGCAGAACTTATTAACATTTCCTTTATTCCAATGTTTAATATTAACATCAAATTTAGACTTTAGCACTGAATACACATACAAAAAGAATATTTGTTCTCCTTAGGGTTAACCTGGTTTTGTTTGTTTGTTTTAGGTTTGACTCCTTTTCCCACCTTCTTCTGGGGGGTCAGAATTTGAGCCTTTTGGTTTCAGGTAATTTGTTTGCTGACCAGGTGTGTCCTTTATCTGCAGTTTCTTTGTGCTGCCACAAAGTTCTCTCCTTCGGTTAAGTCAGTGGCATGAACAGAGAGGCTTTCTGGCTTGCTTCTGGATCCAAAGCCAAGCAGCTCAGAGACTGTGTTTTAAAAGAGACCCAATCAACTTTCACCAGAGTTCTGATTACTTTTAAAACTTTGAACTCCTGCTTCCAAAACACACAGCGCTCCGAAAAAGAAAACACAATCTATTGTGGCTCCCTTTGGAGCCCTAATAGGATTTTAATTAAGTGGCATGTTTTGTTTGCATTTCTTGTATCCCTTCTACAATATACACTGCATCCGGCCTGGGGAGAATGCACATTCCTTTCATAGTTTAACTTCTATAACTTTAGCCGTATCAGTTTGTAGATAAGGCGTAGCTGTTTCTTTTGTGCTTACAGAGTTTTCAAGTACCCTTATCACAGTGACAGTCTGATTACTAAAGGCTCAGTGTTTTTATGTTGCCTTGTGCACCTCACCCCTGCTGGTGCTCCAGAGGGGCACTGTCTTTTTTTAATCTTATTATTTTACTACAGTTTTTATTTGCTATTTTGTTACCACAAAACAAACCCAGAATTTCTTCCCATTCTTCTGGTTCTGGCTACCCTGCTGCAGCCACGACTTTGGTCTTTGAAAAGATATTGAACATTATAAAGCATTGAGGTACCTCAAGGATTAAATGCTAAATCCCAAAGCCAAACAACCCTAGTGACCTGTTTCTGGCAAAAAGTGTTTCTCAGTCATGCAACTTTGAATGAAAGATTCAAATGGATGTTAGTGGTATTATTTCAAAACCAAACCAAACCAATTCATCTTAAACCTACACAACAAGAGTTTTACAAACCAGGAGTGTAGATTTAGGTCAGGGGTCGGCAACCTTTCAGAAGTGCTGTGCCAAGTCTTCATTTATTCACTCTGATTTAAGGTTTCGCGTACCAGTAATACATTTTAACGTTTTTACAAGGTCTCTTTCTATAAGTCTATAATATATAACTAAACTATTGTGTGCAAAGTAAATTAGGTTTTTAAAAATTTTAAGAAACTTCATTTAAAATTAAATTAAATTGCAGAGCCCCCGGAATGATGGCTAGGACCGTGGGCAGTGCGAGTGCCACTGAAAATCAGCTCGCGTGCCGCCTTTGGCACACATGCCATAGATTGCCTAACCCTGGTTTAGGTAGGTCCTAAACACTCCACATAGTTACACAATCTATTTATACGCACAGATACATACATACTCTTTTGCTCAATTCCATTGCTTTAATTTTTACACAGCTGTACATAATTACATTTGTAGACATTTGGGGGCAGTTTAAGTTCCAGTAGAAAACCCCTTATGTTCTTTTAGTGAATTTGACTAAATTGTTCATGGTCAGATGATTTCAATCAGATTGTCTCTTTGTCTAGCTTATTGACAGACCTTCCTTTGGAAAAGGGCCCATTTTCCCTTCAGAATGGCTGCAAAGAAACCAAGAATTCTCTCTCTTTAACACTTATAAAAATACAAACATACATTTGTTCAACGTTCAGCTGCTTATTTCCCTCCAGCCTCTGCAGAATTAACGTCTCACTCTCTTTCCTTAAATCACCTATTTTCCAAAAAGACTCCTCCATCAGCCAAGATTTCACCATTCCAAGTATCATGCCAGGGATCTGAAATCCCCAGGCCTGCACATACTGCTTCCCTTACTCCTGCCACTATATGCCCCTCAGGACCCCTAACCTGTTTTCCAATCTCTATTTGCTGCCTGTCTGCTTCTCAGGGCCCGATCCTGCTTTCCTCACTCATGGCCGGCTCTAGTCACCAGCAAACCAAGCACGTGCCTGGGGCAGCACGTTTTTAAGGGCGGCATTCTGGCCATCTTTTTTCTTCTGCTTCTTTTTTTTAATTATTTATTTTTATTTTATTTTTTGCTTCAGGTAGCAAAAGCCTAGAGCTGGCCCTGGCAGCAGCAGAGCGTGGTGCGCGTGGGGTGCCTTGGACCTACTGCGGTTTGCGCCATGAGGGAGCAGCGCCCGCACCTTGTGGCTGGGCCAGGCAGGCTCCGAGCGGGGGACACTTGGGTTGGGGGCCGCCCTGCGGGGCACATGGGGCCATCTGCAGGAGCTACAGGGCAGCCACTCCCCAGCGCCACAACCCGAACCGCCCAGGGACTGCGGCAGGGCGGCCAGAAGCAGCAGCGGGGCCATAGAGGGCGAAGCGCTGCCATGCAGGGGCCGTGTCCCGCTCTCCGGGGCTCCGCTCCCTCTGGGGCTACCTGTCCTGGCTCCTCAGCCCCCTGCCGGGGCGGTCCCCCGGCTCTGCCCTCCTGGGTCTCCACCGGTCCTGGAGGCAGGAGCCCTGGCTGGAGGTACCTGGGCTGAAACGTGGCCTGGGAGCCCCGTTGCTTACCCTGACCCTGCCAGCCTGGGCGGGCTGGAGGCAAGGGGGGAGCAGACGGAGTCAGCATTGGTGGGGGATGGGGAGCCCAGGGCTGGGGCGGCAGGGGTTGCGGGTGGAGGGAGTGCACTGGTGGGGGAGGGCGAGAGCCCAGGGCTGTGACGCAGGACAGCCAAAAATGTTTTTGCTTGGGGTGGTAAAAAACCTAGAGCCGGCCCTGTCCTCACTGAACCGTCCCTTCCACGGACACGGGCTTTGTTCCACTACCAGTATAGCAAGGAGGGTGGGTTCCTCAACTAGCCCCCACCCCTCCTGGTCCCTTTCCTTAAATATTCCTCTCAAAATTGTGAAATCGCCACAATATCACTCACAAAAATACTACACTGCCCAAACTCCTACATCCTTCAGAGGTGGGTCTCTCATAGAAAATATCACTTGAACATTTATTTTTCCTACCCTTATAACTTTTCCATGCCCAGCTTGTGCTGGGACTTACACAACACAAAACGTCTCTACCCACTAAAAACTCTTCCTGACAGAGCAGGATGCGGGGAACGCTAAGCCCCCTACCTTTTGGGCTCAATCCTGCTATGACCGAGGATATATACACCTATGCAATTTTTCCCGGACAGACAGGTAGGAGCCAGGACTCTAATCCTCTCCCTTAGGGCCCGGTACTTTACGACCAGGGTGTATATACCTAGACAGTTATGTACAAACAGTTGACACATATCTCTTATCTGTATAGTTTTCCCTGACAGATGGGTCGGAGCAAAGTCGCTCATCCTCCCCGCATTGCCCGGTATCTCTACGACCAGGGATGTGCACGCCTGAAAGATTGATCACTTTATACCTATGAGATACCTTTTAGCAGCATTTTCAGCAGCATTTTCAATAATCATGCTGCATGTCTTTTCCCTTTCACAATTCTCCACCAAAAATGTTATGCTTATAAGCACCACACAGGATCTTTTTCAGGGGAAAAGACAATACGCCGCGTGTATTGGAAATACAACAATTAGCATAGGCAAGTCACACACACACATACACACACACGTTGATGTTATAGTTACTAGTCCAGCGACTGCATCAATCTAGTGGCCAGCTAGGATGATCACGAGTAGGAAGGAGCCGGGTTCCATCAGTCGCGACACGATGCTCCAGGAAAGTCTTGGCAGGACGAACCCAAAGTTTCATGGCAAGGCACCTTGTTTATATAGTATCAGAGGGGTAGCCGTGTTAGTCTGGATCTGTAAAAGCAGCAAAGAATCCTGTGGCACCTTATAGACTGAACTGACCTCGTTATCTCTAGCTTGCTTGCTAGCATATATATACCTGCTCCTGGAAATTTCCATTACATGCATCTGAGGAAGTGGGTATTCACCCACGAAAGCTCATGCTCCAAAACGTCTGTTAGTCTATAAGGTGCCACAGGATTCTTTGCTGCTTGTTTATATAGACATTTTCCTTCATTGGGACCAATGAGTTTTGCACCGTCCTGCTGTAACCAATTGTTGTTTGGCGAGTGCTTCTTTTCTTAAATTGTTTTTCTTATTTTTAATTACGTTTCTCTGGGAGTTACCCCAGGCTGGTTTTGATCACGGCTATCTTGTCCCCATGGATAGGTGCCTGTTTTCCTTTTAGAGTCGTCAATCTGCCCTCTTCTACATTTCAATAGGGGTGTGTGGGAATTTTCTGGCGCCTTTGCCTCTGTCCTCAGTTCCTCCCTAGAACATCTGGTTGGGTGATGGCCTTCATACTTATCTTCTAACACACACGTTCCTTATTCACACACAAAACAGGATTGATTTACACAGAGCATTTGAACAGGAACATCAAACTGCAATGCAGGAGAAAACCATCACTGCATTCTTTTACTTATTTTAAAATGCTAAACCTACAACAAAGTGGTGACCCTAAAGGTCTGTCACTGCCTTAAAAATCAGCTTCAGACACAGATGCCGGCTGATGCATCTCTACCAGTGCCCCATTAGGCCATTTCTGCTATTCTAAAAGGGTGGCTGGCAGAATATAATCAAATCATACACCGATACATGCTACATTATTATTCTTTATTCTTCTTTCTAAATTATATAAAATACATAAAATCCGACTGCTACATTGGGCTCTCAGCAGACTCAGGCAGCATCACGGATTTCAATGGAATCTCGATGCCTAAGGTGACTTGCCCCAGCCCATAGAGGAAGTCTGTAGTGCAGCAGGGAAACTCAGGCAATTCTAAGTCCCAGTCTAGTGCCCAATAACCACTGGCCCATTCTTCCCCTCTAGCTGGTGTTTTCAAACTGTGGATCTCAAAGCAATTCACAAAGGTCAGTATCAATACGCCCATATTAGACAAGGGGAAACTGAGTCACAGAAAGGGACTCAGCCAGCAGGCAGGAATAGCACCTGAAATGAAAATGTCAAAATAAGTCATATAGACACTTCCCCCCACCCCCCAAATCCACACATCCCCACTGAACATTTTGATTTAGACGAAATGGCCATTTCCAACAGACAAGAGAACCTACTTCAGGGTTTTCTGCCTGGCAGTTGAGCTAGAGCAGATCTCAGAGGTACAGTAGTTTTCCCGACCTTTGCTAGGATCTGTCAGGTGATTAAATTCAGAGCCTATTATCTGAAACCGATATGAAGTGGGGGGGGAGGGGGGCTACAGGACCATGGTGAGCTCCAGTGCGGAAAGGACTGAAACACTCCAGCCTGTTCTCTGTATGTATAAATATCTTCTGTCTGTGTGTTCCATTCTGTGCATCTGAAGAAGTGAGCTGTAGCCCACGAAAGCATATGCTGAAATAAATTTGTTAAGTCTCCAAGGTGCCACAAGGGCTCCTGTTCTTTTTGCAGATACAGACTAACACAGCTGCTACTCTGAAACCTGTCATCATAAAACCAAGGTGCCCAGAGCAGGAAAATTGAGCTCGTTATGGGAATCTCCAGCAGGAACCATCCCTCTGCTCAAACCATGAGACCCATCAGACCTAACACTATTGGTGAGGATGTGAGTGTAACTATAGTTGTAACTTGTGCCTAGAATTGCGATCAGCTTGGTTAATAACTTTAACTGTAACTTTAATAAATACTATAAAACAGACTAGACCTTGTACTTGTGAATGTCTGTGTGTTCTCTACCCTTGGTCTTTGTGTTCCTCAAGATTCTATATCGGGGTAGACAACCTATGTCACGGGTGCCGAAGGCGGCATGTGAGCTGATTTTCAGTGGCACTCACACTGCCCGGGTCCTGGCCACCGGTCCTGGGGGCTCTGCATTTTAATTTAATTTTAAATGAAGCTTCTTAAACATTTTAAAAACCTTATTTACTTTACATACAACAATAATTTAGTTATATATTATAGACTTATAGACATAGATCTTCTAAAAACATTAAAATGTATTACTGGCGTGCAAAACCTTAAATTAGAGTGAATAAAAGAAGACTCGGCACCCCACTTCTGAAAGGCTGCCAAGCCGTTCTACACCTAAAGCACATAGCAGGGGTGGCTTTCACTCTGTTAAGCTTGAAACGGGAGCTGCTAGATCTGAACCCACGGTGGTGTGATACGTTACAAAATTCACGTTCCATTAAATAAAAGGCCACACTGGTGTGCAAACTGTCCTCCTAGGTCCCTACTTCGCGTTTCTTGCTGCTGAGTTGTAATAAAAGTGAAACCTCGTCCTCTCCCAGGTGTAAGGTGCTGCCACCCTGGCTGCTGCTGGCGGCAGCACTGCCTTCAGAGCCGGGCGGCCAGAAAGCTGTACCCACCCCCGCACCAGTTCCCCTTTTCCTCTGACAGTGTCCTTCAACTATTGTACCCCCAGGTCTCAGAACCCCCCTATAATAGCCTTGCCACCCCCTTTTGGGTTGGGACCCCCAGTTTGAGAATTCCTGTTCTAGAGAATAAATGGCCATCGCATCCCCGCTATACAATGGGAATGGCACAGAAAGATTCCTACATGCCACTTATTTCTACAGGGTGGATTTACTAAAAATCATTTCTGTAAAACTCTTCGCATCACCTCTGACCCTTGTGGTTTGAACCAGGCAATCTGTGACCCAGGAAAATCTGGGGCTGTGCAATCCGGCCACAAATGCTGTAGGTTCCCCCTGCCCCAAGACTTTCAGGAAAAAATTACCCAGCCCCAAATCAGACTGAAAAGTCCAATGCCTCTAGTATTTACATGAGAAAATCTTTTTCTTTAGTTCCAACCCCTCAAGCAGTTTCCTTTCAATCGTTTTGAAATATCTCATCTCAAGTTTGGACCTTTGCCCCCTTAACGTGTGAATTTGCTCAAATTTCTAAACAAAAAGTTGTTTCAACTGGGAATAAAATTAAGCTTTGCAGTGCAACAACGTCCAACCCGGTACAAAAAAATTGGGAGTCAGGCATTTCCAAATTTTGTTTTCTACATTTTTTGGTAGAAAATCCCCTATTTTGTTCCTGTCTGAGTTTAAACCTGCGAGCCAAGTTTTTAGTTTTTAAGGGCCTGTCTGGCTTTTGTTATGTGATTGCCAAAGATTAGAGAGGCTGTTTACCACGTAATTTCTTCTTCAGCAAACAGTTTTATTATCAGCTCTTTCACATGTCCTTGTAATCTCCTGGTACAGAAGAGAACCATGAGCCGTTTCTTCATACTGAGCACTTATCATAACCAGCTCTCATAGCAGTTTACAAAATATAAGCTGCATTATCTCAATTCTAGGAGGCTGGGAGGAAGCAACTGAGTCACGGGGAGGTAAAAGTAACTTACCTAGTCACACAGTGACTTGGAAATAGAACCCAGGAGTCCTGGCTCCCAGTCCCCTCTGCTCTAACCACGAGACCACACTTCCCTTCCAGAGCCAGGAGAGATGCAAGAGTCCTGGTTCCCATCTCCTGTTGTATCCCACTGGATCCCACTCGCCCCCGCCCCCAGCGGGGCTGTGGACAGGAGCACAGCTGTTCTCAGTGGCACGCTCCACACCACTTCAGAAGTCCAGGTCCCGTGGGCCCCTCAGTTCCTGTTTGCCCCACAGCTCCTCGTCTCTCCCCAGCTCCCCTAGAGGCACCTGCTCCTCCGGCGGCTCCTCCTCGGCCAGAGCCCCCAGGCGCCTGCGCTCCTCCTGGGTGAGGGGCTGCCCGTCCTGCAGCTTATCCCGCAGGCGCCGGTGCTTGCCGATGCCCAGCTTGGGCAGGCCGCGGTCGAGCCCCTCCAGCAGGACGCAGGCCTTGCACAGGGGCTGGCTGGCCACGTAGCCGCAGCGCTGGCAGGTGCCGCGGGCCGGCATGCGGAGGTCGGAGCGCAGCGAGAGCCGTTCGCCCGAGTGGCCCAGGTCAGCCACAGCACTGGGCCGGGCGGCCTCCAGCTCCTTGAGCAGGGCGCGGGCGTAGCCGCGGTAGGCCTGGGGGGCGTAGACGCACTCGGTGCTGAAGTAGTCCAGGCCCTGGAAGTAGGCGTAGAGGACAATCTCCTTCTCGTAGGCGTGGCGCAGGGGCTTGCAGCGGGGCACAGCCCCCTCCCCCCCTGCTGGCCCTGCTCCTGCCCCCCGACGCAGCCGGCCCACGTCGCCCCGCAAGAAGTTCATCAGTACCGTCTCAGCCACGTCATCCGCGTTGTGGCCTGTGAGAGAGCGCGGAGGAGGAGTCAGGCCAGAGGGGGCCCCACCGAGTCGGACCCTGCAGTGACTCTTCCCCCCCAGTACAGAGCCCCCCAAAGCAGACCCCATAGCACCCCCTCCTCCAGCACAGAGCCCCTCCAAAATAAGACCGAACGCCGCCTTCTCCCCAGCAGAGCCCCCTCCCTGCAATTCAGCTCCCTCTGCCTCCATCGCACAGGACCCCCCCCCACGCACACCTAGGGAGATGTTGTGCATGCTGAGCAGCAACCCTCTAGCTAACACCCCACCCTACCTGCCCTCAGGGCAATCCTGGCCTCACCCCTGGCCCCTGTTCTCCCATGCCACACACTCCCCGTGGGCTCTCCTGCCCCCCCCGGGGCCATCTTGCCCCTCCCAGCAGCAGGGCCCCCGGCCGCTCCCCCTCACCTGTGGCGATCTTGTCAGCACCCATCAGCAGGGCGCCCCGGTCGAGGGCCTGGCGCCGGAAGACGCCGCAGAAGGTGCAGTTGTTGCGGGGGCCGAGGTGGCGGGCGATGCGGTCCATGCTCCAGCCGTAGAGCTGGCGGTAGGAGACCACGTGCAGGGGCAGGCCGGAGCGGTGCTGGTGGCGGCGCACGGCAGCCAGGGAGGCGTCGCGGTACCCGGCGATGCCCTCGTCCACGGAGAGCAGCAGCAGGCGCAGGCCATAGCCGTGGCGCTGGTCAAGGAGCTGCAGCAGGTGGGCCAGCACCGTGGAGTCCTTGCCACCCGAGGCACCGATGGCCACGGTCTCGCCGGGCCGAAAGAGCCGCCCGGCCACGATGGCCTGGTGTGTCTCCTCCTCGAAGGCCGCCAGGAAGCAGGCGCGGCACAGGGCGTGGCCCGTCTTGGGGCGCCGCAGGGCAGCCGGGCTGGTGCCGCAGGCAGAGCAGGTGGCCGGCATGGTTGGGGGGCTGGGAGAGATGAAGTGAGGGTTAGAGGGGGAGTACCCAGGCCAGACCCCCAACTCACCCAGCCCCCCACTGCCCCTGCTCATCCCCCACCTCACCCATCCCCCCACTGTCCCCTGCCCATCCCCCTCTCATCCACCCAGCTCCCCACCTAGCCCTTCCCCCACCTCCACCCAACCCCTCATTGCCCCCTGCCCAGTCCCCCACCTCACCCAGCCCCTCCACCCTCCCCACCCGGTTCCCACCCAACCAAGCCCCCTAGCCCCTGGCACAGCCCCACCACCCACTCCCCATCCCCCGCCATAAACAGCCTCCCTCCCCTCAGCCCTCCACCCCTCACCCCTCCTCTTAGCCCCCGCGCCCAGCCCCTGCAAACCACCCCCTCCCCATAGCGCCCCGCCCCAAAACTCTCCCAACATCCCACCCCTTGCCCCCCACGCCCAATCAAGTACCAGCCCCGACCCTCCCGCGGGTGCACAAGCAGAGCCCGGGGCTGGGGGAGGGGGGGGCCCTGACTCACCCACTGCCGGAGCTGGACTCTCTGCCCCTCCTGCCCCACACGCCGGCAGCGCACACTGGCCAATTCCCAGCATGCACCTGCCTACAGCTCCCAGCATGCACCTGGCCAGAGCCTGTAACTCCCAGCATGCACCTGCCTACAGCTCCCAGCATGCACCTGGCCAGAGCATGTAACTCCCAGCATGCACCTGCCTACAGCTCCCAGCATGCACCTGGCCAGAGACTGGCACCCCCTCCCCCAGCAGAATAATAACTCCTCTCCCCATTGTTTCGTGCGCATGCCAGCCCTCCCTGCGCCCCACCTGCTGCTGCCCCCCAGCCCAGGGCCGTGCCCCGCAGCTCAGAGGTCTTCTGCCCTCCCAGTCCCTTACTCAGCACTAGGGGATGAGATGGTGCCAAGGGGCGTGTCTGTCCTGCCCAGACCCCTGCTGACCACACCTCCCCTCCCCAGTTAACATCCTTCCTGTCACAATCACTGCAGGCCCCCATGCCCCTGTGCAGTGCTATGGGGTGCCAGGCCACAGGAAGTGGGGCAGGGGACCCAGCAGGGGGCGCTGGGCTGCAGGGAGCAGGCAAGGGGCTCAGCAGGGGGTGCTGTGATGCAGGGAGCAGGATGGGGGCTCAGCAGGGGACGCCATGCTGCAGGGAGCCGGTGGGGGGGGCTCAATGGGGGTCAGTGCAGTTTTGTGCGGCTGTCAAACAGCTGCCCCTCCCCAGTGGTAGCTGCATTTCAGAACAGTGCAATTCCTATTGTTCCATTCACAACATTGCCCCATAGCACCGTGCTGGGGCATCAGGGCCAGCCCTGACTGCCAGGGGAGAGCGCCCTGCCCTGCTCCCTGCAGCACAGCATCCCCTAAGGCCATGCTGGGACATCGGACTGGTCCTGACCCCCCGACCCCATACACACACAGGGGGCAGAGCCCCCCCACTGAGCTGCCCCTATGTGCACAAACCAACCCTAAACTAAAGTGGTGTCTGGCCACATTCAGGCTCTGGAAGAAGCAGGCCTGGGTGGGAGATGCAGGGTGAGTCTCTCGCCAACTGTTTATAAGAAGCACATGTGGGACAGAGCTGTGTGTGGGAAGGGGGTTGGGGGGGATAGCATTTTCTCCGCCCTCTGGATGCCAGAGCGGTCTCTGCGGTGGGTAGGAGCATGAGCCACGTGGAGCAGAGCTGAGATGTGGGGAGCTCCAGGGCAGGATCTCACCCACCCAGGGAGCAGACAAAGCCACATGCCCTGCACCACTCGCTCACACAGCCTCAATTGGGATGGGATATTTCAGGGACAGGGATGTGGAGACATAGCCCAGATCAGAATAGACCCTGATCTTTCCCTAGCCCAGACAGATGTGAGGGAAATACAGCCAGCTTTGGAGCGGGGCAGCTGGGAAACCCACATGGGGATGGTTCGCCCAGCACTGAAGTGCAGCCAGCTCTGGGCAGGGCAGCAAGCGAACAGCCACACATAATGCCGCATGAGGATGGCTGGCCCAGCACTGAGATGCAGCCACCTCTGGAGTGGGGCAGCTCGGGAACAGCTGCACGGCAACGCTGCCCAGTAATTAAGTACTGGAAGTGAGGAATATGTGAAACTCCCTGCAGGACGGGCCCCCTGCTGAATCCCCACTCTGCTCCCTTCAGCATGGCACCCCTTACTGAGCCCCCACCCTGCTTCCTGCAGCACAGTGCCCCTTCGGAGCCCCCACTCGGCTCCCTGCAGCACGGCGCCCCACCAGGACACTGGGGTTATTAGCACTGAGTGGAGGAGGGAGTCTCTCTATCCCTGGCCAGCTGGCATCATATCCTGCTGCCTCATGAGTCTCCCACATGCCTCATCTGTGGGGCTGGGGACCAGCTGGTTTGCAGATGCTTCCTGTTGTTCCTTCATCTCCCTGGCCCAGGGCCGGGCTGGCCTCTCATTTCCACCCCTCATGGCCTCAAGCCGGGGGATACTGGGGGCCTGTGTGATTGGAATCAGGATGGGGGTCACCACGGTCAGCTGCAGCTGCGGGGGATGGCGGATGTAGCTCCTCTCCACAGCAGCCATGGGATGAGATCAAGATGCCAGTTTGGAGGCAGCTGTCGCCGTGGGGCCAGGAAAGAGATACCTGGCTACCACGGCTAGACGGGACCATCTTCTAGTCGGCCCCCCTGGCCTGGGAACTGCCCCCCAAATCGTCCATCAAGCCAATCTTTTTGAGCAACACCCCGAGGGGATTTTAAACCTGCCAGTGATGGAGAATCCCCTGCGGCCATTGGGAAATTATCCCCATGGGGAATTTCTCCCACACTACTAAAAAAATTCCCTCTTATTTCCCATCTGGATTCATCTAGCTTCAAATCCCAGGGGTCGGCAGGTGTTACAGGTGCCCCTGCTGGATTGAAGAGCCTGGTATTAAATATTCACCCCCACGCAGATGTTCACGGACAGGGATCAGGTCCCCTCGTAACTTTCCCTTTGTTCAGCTCAACAGGCAGAGCTGCTGGAGTCTCTCGCCTTAAGGTGGGGTTTCCAACCCTGAAATAATTCCCCCTGGATTCTTCTCTGGCCCTCTCCCCAATTCATCGGCAATTGGGGGCACCACTCTAGGCCTGGTTTGCTAGCCCAGTCACCCTGGGGCCAGATCCAGAGGGAAAAAAATCTTTCTACTCCCACTCATGCCTCCCCAGTTTGTGCACCCCAGGAGTGCCTCAGCATCACCCTGGGACTGTCGTGTGCAGCCGCTGAACCCCCACAGCCCCCCTGATCTTTCTCAGCAGTGCCGGTCCCCAGGGGGGAGTCCCCAGCATGTGGGTCTGGCCGACGCGCTTTGCTCCAGCAAATTGGGGATTGTCGCAGTATTTTTCGCCAGGCCACTGCGTGCCTCAGTTTCCCCCGTGTTTGGCACAGCTTCCCCGGGTGGCGGGTGATAGGGGAGGAGAGGGAAAGGGGCAAGGTGGAGCAATGGGCCTGAGCAGGCGGTAAAACGTCCACACACACACCCGCCCCGCCAGCTGTCAGGTACAGCCCCCCCCTACTACCGCCCCGCGGAGATAGTTGGTCTCGCCCCCTACCCCCTCCCAAGTTGGTCTCTCCCTCCTCTGCCCCTGTGGATGGTCTCTCCGAACCCTCGCCCGCCTCTGACCCTCCGGCCCAGCCCCGCCCCCTGTGCCGGCCAATGGGAGCCCAGCAGGCCCCGTGACGCGAGGAGTCCCGCCCCCGGCGGGGCAGGGAGGAGCGGGGGCGCGCAGCGGGCACGTGCCCGGCCCGGCCGCCCGGAGACAGAGCGAGAGGGTGAGAGCGGGGGTCCGCGCCCCGCTCCCCGCGGGGAGCCCCCTCCCCCTCCCCTGTGCCCCCCGGGCTGCCCCCCGCCCCCCGCGGGGAGCCCCCTCCCCCTCCCCCTGTGCGCCCCCGGGGTGTCCCCCGCCCCCCGCGGGGAGCCCCCTCCCCTGTGCCCCCCCGGGGTGTCCCCCGCCCCCCGCGGGGAGCCCCCTCCCCCTCCCCTGTGCCCCCCGGGCTGCCCCCCGCCCCCCGCGGGGAGCCCCCTCCCCCTCCCCCTGTGTGCCCCCGGGGTATCCCCCTCCTCTGCGCCCCCCCGGGGTGTCACCCGCCCCCCTCCTCTGTGCGCCCCCAGGGTGTCCCCCCCCGGGAACCCCTCCCCCTGCTGCTCCCTCCCCTCTGCGCCGCCCCCGGGGTGTCACTCGCCCCCCTCCTCTGTGCGCCCCGGGAGTGTCCCCCGCCCCCCCATGGGGAGCCCCCTCCCCGCCCACCTCTGTTCCCCGCCCCCTCCCCCTGTGCGTCCCCGGGGTGTCCCCCGCCTCCTGCGCGGAGCCCCCTCCTCCTGTGCGCCGCCCACAGAGAGCTGCCTGCTCTGTGCGCCCCCGGGAGCACCTCCCCCCGCTGCTCCCTCCCCTCTGTGAGCCCCCGGGGTATCCCCCTCCTCTGCGCCCCCCTGGGGTGTCACCCGCCCCCCTCCTCTGTGCATCTCTGGGGTGTCCCCCACCCCCCGTGGGGAGCCGCCTGCCCTGTGCGCCCCCGGGGTTTCCCCCCCCCACTGCTCTGCGCCCAAGTGGTGTCCCCCGCCCACTGCTCTGTGTGCCCCCGGGGTATCCCCTGCCCCCCACAGGGAGCCGCCTGCCCTGTGCGCCCCCAGGAGCACCTCCCCCTGCTGCTCCCTCCCCTCTGTGCGCCCCCAGGGTATCCCCCTCCTCTGCGCCCCCCCGGGATGTCAGCCGCCCCCCTCCTCTGTGCGCCCCCAGGGTGTCACTCGTCCTCCTCTGTGCGCCCCAGGGATGTCCCTCCCCCCTGCTGCTCCCTCCCCTCTGCACCGCCCCCGGGGTGTCACTCGACCCCCTCCTCTGTGCGCCCCCGGGGTGTCCCCCGCCTCCCCATGGGGAGCCCCCTCCCCGCCCCCAAGGTGTCCGCCGTCCCCCTCCTCTGTGCGCCCCCAGGGTGTCACTCGGCCTCCTTCTCTGTGTGCCCCAGGGGCGTCCCTCCCCCGGGAGCACCTCCCCCCTGCTGCTCCGTCCCCTATGCGCCCCTGGGTATCCCCCGCCCCCGTAGAGAGCCTCCTTCCCTTGTACACCCCCAGGGTATCCGTTGTCCCCCTCCCCTGTGCACCCCCGGGATATACCCCCCCGGGAGCACCTCCCCCCTTGCTGCTTTCTCCCCTGTGCACCCCTGGGGTATCCTCTGCCCTGCCCCCCTCTTCTGTGCACCCCCATGGTGTCCCCCGCCCCCATCCACCTCCCTGTGTGCCCCTGGGGTATCCCCCGCCCCCTGTTCACCTCTCCTCTGTGCGCCCCTGGGGTGTCCCCTGCCCCCCATGGGGAGCCGCCTGCCCTGTGTGCTCCCGGGGTGTCCCCTGCCCCCCATCCACCTCCTCTATACACCCCTGGGGTATCCCCTGCCCCCTGTTCACCCCTCCTCTGTGCGCCTCCCGCCCCTGCCCCCACCAGCCTGTCCCCCACGGGGAGCACCCCCTCCCCCTCCTCCGTGCACCCCTGGGTTATGACCCGCTCCCCACAGAGAGCACGCTGCCTCCCCTGGGTACCCTCCCACCCCTGCTTCCCCCAGCCTGCCCCCTGTGGGGAGCGCCCCACCCTGCCCCCTCCTCTGTGCAGCCCCAGGGTACCTCCTGCCCCCTGCTCTTCCCAGCCCATCCCCCATGGGGATCACTCCCTCCTCCTATGGGAGTACGTGGGGGAGGGCATGTGCCCCCCCCCGAAAGGGTAATGAGCTGGGGTGCTCCTCGAACCCCATGTGCTTAGCGTTCAGCCCTGCCCCATGGGGCTCCACATGCCAGCCCTGCCCCCATGCCCGTTGGAGGGCCGGATCGGCCCTTTGGGCCCCTCCCTGCCCCACTGGGTCAGACCTCACATCTAGCTGTATCTCACCCGCTCCATGCCCGCCCCCCTCACAGCCCCTGGGCCCCTTCAGCCTGCTGCCCCCGTCCTCTCGGGCTGGGCTGGGAAGCATGGCGGTGTCTGGCTGTCGGCACTGGGGGGGTCTCCGGGCGGCAGGGGAGATGCTTACCCAGCCCTTGGGGTGCTGGGCTATAGAGTTGCAGGCCTGGCACCCCTGCTACTGACCCCCCTCCCCTCCCAGGGCTTGGATAGAACTCAGGAGTCCTGGTTCCCGACCCTTCTCCTTCCACCCCCTAGATCCCACTCTCCTTCCAGAGCTGGGTCCTTCTACGTCCAAGTCCCGCCCGCCCAGCAGGAGGCAGTGCCGGCTGTTCCAACAGAAGCTGCCAAGCCCCTTGTTATGCAGCAGCCTGTGGAACTCACTGCCACTGGAAATCCCTGAGGCCAGGAACAAAGTGACTCTCCGAACGGACGGCGCCATGTGCACAGGGGCTTTTATTCCTTCCTGACCCAGTTTCATCCGCAGACGCTGCTGAATGCCAGCAGTGCCCAGTTCCGGCGTCTCCCTCCCGGTGACTGACAGGCCAAGCCGGTCTCACGAGCTCATCAGGACTCCTGGGTTCTGTCCCCAGCTCTGGGAGGGGAGTGGGGTCTAGTGGTTAGAGTAAGGGGGCTGGGAATTAGGACTCCTGGGTTCTCTCCCCAGCTCTGAGATGGGGAATGGGATCTAATGCGAAGGTGGGGAGATGGGATAAGACTCCCAGGTTCTGTCCCTATCTCTGGGAGGTGAGCGAGGTCTGGTGGTTAGAGTGGGGACAGATGAAACTTGGACTTTCCCAGCGCTGTCAGTCCCAGCATGCAGTGGGGTGGTTCTTTGGCCTGTCGGGTCGGTTCTGGTGCCGAGATTTTTGCGGCCGAGTTTCCACTGGCCTCTGCTTTTCGCCAGCGCTTTCTGGATGACTTTTCCCTCTGTGTGTGGTAGGGTGAGGCCAGCGCTGTGCCTGGTCGGGGGGGTGGGGGAGTGCTGGTTGACAGGGGCGGAGGACAGACCCCGGCATGATCGCGGGACGGGAGACGAGGCCTGGTAGCGAGCTGTCGCAGTGAGGACGGACCAGCGATAGTCAGGGTGCGGGGAGGAAATGGGAGGCTCGTCGATCTAGCCAAGAGCCAGTGGCTGGAGATTAAAGCTGGGCAAATTCCACCTCAGGCTTGGGGTGGAACTATGGGGCCGTGTCGGGAGCTGGCTGGGCCCCCAGCGTTGCCGCACCACAGCCCTTTGTAAAGCAGCTGGAGAGCTCAGCGCTTTATGCAAGAGGGGAAGGAGAGTTACCTCTGTTGGGGAAACTGAGGCACAGAGCAGGCGAGTGGCTTGGCATTGCTCGCCCAGCTTCCCTCCCTCCCCCGTGGCACCCACCCCCTCCCCCACATTCCACCCCATGCCTGCACTGCCCCCCCCCCACACTGGTCTCACCTTCGGAGCACAGGATCTCCCTCCCCTTCCCCCGAGGGCTGCTCCCCTGCCCCAGCAAAGGGGACAGACCCCCAGGGCTAGCTCAGCACTGCCGGGACCTCCCATCTCCAGCTGAGGGTCCCGGGACTCCCACCACGCACCCCGTGGGCTCCCGTTAGCCGGGCAGGTACTGGGTCTGGGCGTGGACCTGGCCCTGTCTCTGAAAGGGCCTGTGTCGGGCCGTTGGTCTGAGCCTGGCTCTGTGCCCCTCCTGGGCGCAATCCCCATGCGGTGCCCAGCTGGCTGTTAATGAGCCATTGTCTGGCGAGGAAGCCGGCTGGCTGCAGGGGAGGAGTCGGTGGAGCAGAACCCATCCCTCCCTCTGGGGATGGATCAGGGCCAGCACCCACTGGGGGAAAAGAGCCCCATTCCACCCCCCTGAGCCAGGCGGTCCCCTGGCCTGGGGCCAGATTGGGGTGCAGGGGTTGGCATGGCTGGGGTGCTGACTGGCCTCGCTGTGCGGAATGGTGCCAAGGGCCATGCTGTTGGCTCATGTCCATCCCCCTGACGTCAGGTCTGCGCACGGCCAGCGCTTGTGTAAATGCCACATTAGTGCCGGTGCACGGGGGAGTCAGCTGAGCTACCTCGGGGTGCTCAAAGAGGTCACCTATGGTAGTGAGTTAGAAGGTGGGGTGGGGCTGGGAGCCCAGACTCCTGGGTTCTATCCTTGGAAGAGGAGTGGGGTCTAGTGGTTAGAGCGAGGGGGTTGGGATGTGTTGGGGACCAGGACTCCTGGGTTTTATCCCCAGCTCTGGGAGGGGAGTGGGGTCTAGTGGTTAGAGCTGCGGGGGCTGGGAGTCAGGACTCCTGGGTTCTATCCCTGTCTCACATGCCCATTCCTTCGCTACAGACTTGCAGTCCTTGTTGGGGTGGAGCGGGCTAGGGAGGGCGGGGGGTTGAGGTCTCACATGGGAGTAGTGTTGGCTCGTTTCACCTTGTGGCTTTATTGATATTTGTGTGTGGTGGAGCACACAGCTGGTTCCCTGCACAGACAGAGGTAGAGCAACCTCGGACTTCGATCCTTCCCCGTGTTTCCCCTCTGGGCACATTGCCGTCCCAAAACCGCAGCGTAGAACAAAGAGAGGCTGGGCTTGCACTAGGGCACGGAAACTCGCTCGTCCTGCGCTGCTGACGTAAATCCACCCCCAGCTCTGTGGGGTAAAGGGGAGGGGCACAGGGTGGCTGTTCCCCGGCTGCCCCACCCCAGAAGTGGCTGCATCTCAACACTGGGCAAGTCATCCCCACATGACATCCGCATGGGACCTTTGTAACCCAGCCAGGAACTCAAACACGCTAGATCCTGCTTTCTTCCTCTAGCCGCAGGCTGATTGCTGCCGGCGGTGGGGTGGGGGGGTCTGGTCACACGCCTCACGCTGTAAGGAAGGGGCGTCTGGCGGGCACCCTGTGTTGGGGTTTGCTGCTTTCCAAACCTTGGGCCCTTTAAGAGGGATGAGGAGTAGCTGCCTGGCAACCCCTGGTTGTCTAAGCAACAGGACGCTGGCTCGCCCAGCAACGGGGGGCGGGTGCTGAATCCAGCGGGCTCTGTGCCTGCCCCCTGGGATCCAGGCTGGGTTTCTGGGGCCCTGGCACATCCCATGCCCACCTTGGGGTGAGAGCCCAGGTGCCCTGGCATCTCTCGCTGTGCAGGGCTGGGGTCCAGGTCATGGCATGGATGGGAGACCTGCAGAGAGCGGAGCTGGGGGCTCTGTGCTGTGGGGAGCAGGGCGGGGGCTCAGTAGGGGGTGCCATGCTGCAGGGAGCAGGGCAGGGGGGCAGCCGTGCTGCAGGGAATGGGGCAGCTGAGGGGCTCATTTCCTTTTCCCTTAGGAACCCCAATTTCCACAAGCCCTGCTCCATTTCCCCTTGGATGTTTTTCTCTTTAACATCCTGGCGCAGCGTTGTTGGGGCCGTGGCCAGCTGCTGCGCTCTCCGCCAGAGGTGGCTGCATTTCAGCGCTAGGTAAAGTGGTGGGATGGGAAAAGGGGGTGAGTCTTTTGTCTCAGCCCCTATTCCACTCCCCCCGCCCCCGCTTCCCTCCTGTATCCTTCCTGCTTCCTCTCACACTCGCCTCCTCTTCCTCCCCCCAGGCACCCCACGGACAGAGCCCAGAGCCAGCTGCAGGGAGTGAGAGCCGTCCCGGTGGAGCGGACTGGGGGGGCGCTGTCCATCTCAAGGTAAGTACCCCGGATTCTGCTCCCCCAGGCCAGGCTGGGCACTGGAGAAAACTGGCGGGGGTTGGGACACAGGGCCTTTACCCTGTAGGGGGGCGCTGGCTCTGATCCAGCCCCGTGGAGGTGGGGTTGGGAAGTCCCTGGACCCCTCCTGCCCTGGTGTGGGCAGAGTCTGGGCACCAGCGTCAATCCAGGATACGGATCAGAGCAGCCAGGCCCTGGAATTGCACAAGGCTGGTCAATCTGGAGAAACCAGTTCCCAGACCTAGGGAGCGGGGGCAGGGGACACCATGATGGGTAGGGGCTGGGAGCCAGGACTCCTGGGTTTTATCCCCTATCCCCGGGGAGGGGAGTGGGTCAAGTGGTTAGAGCAGGGGAGGAAGGACCTGGGAGTTAGGATGCCTGGATTCTGTGCTGGGGAGGGGAGTGGGGTCAAGTGGTTAGAGCGGAGGGAGGAGGGACTGGGAGCCAGGATGCCTGGGTTCCCTTGGTGCTGTTGGTCTTGCTGCTAGAATGATCCCCTCCCCCTTACAGCAGCAGGCCCAGGGACAAAGGGTTCCTGCAAAGTATGTCAAACATCCAGCCCCCGGGGCACAGGAAAGCAGCTGCCTTCCCCGGGCTCAGGGCCTGGACGCTAGGCTAAGTGGAGCCGAATCCCAGCAGGGGAGCACCCCACAGCCAGGACCCAACCAGGCCAGCCTCAGCACCAACCAGTGCATCCCACTCCCAGAGCAGGGGATAGAACCCAGGAGTCCTGCCTTCCGCCCCCACACCCCTCCCAGAACAGGGGATAGAACCCTGGAGTCCTGCTTTCCGCCCTCACACTCCTCCCAGAGCAGAGGATAGAACCCTGGAGTCCTGCCTTCCGCCCCCCCACCCCTCCCAGAGCAGGGGATAGAACCCAGGAGTCCTGCTTTCCGCCCCCACACCCCTCCCAGAACAGGGGATAGAACCCTGGAGTCCTGCTTTCCGCCCTCACACTCCTCCCAGAGCAGAGGATAGAACCCTGGAGTCCTGCCTTCCGCCCCCCCACCCCTCCCAGAGCAGGGGATAGAACCCAGGAGTCCTGCCTTCCGCCCTCACACCCCTCCCGGAACAGGGGATAGAACCCTGGAGTCCTGCTTTCCGCCCTCACACCCCTCCCAGAACAGGGGATAGAACCCTGGAGTCCTGCTTTCCGCCCTCACACCCCTCCCAGAGCAGGGGATAGAACCCAGGAGTCCTGCCTTCCACCACCACCACCCGCCCCCCCGGGCAGGGGATAGAACCCAGGAGTCCTGCCTTCCGCTCTCCCACCCCTCCCAGAGCAGGGGATAGGACCCAGGAGTCCTGCCTTCCGCCCCCACACCCCTCCCAGAGCAGGGGATAGAACCCAGGAGTCCTGCCTTCCGCCCCCACACGCCCTCCCAGAGCAGGGGATAGAACCCAGGAGTCCTGCCTTCCGCCCCCCCCACTCCCCCAGAGCAGGGGGATAGAACCCAGGAGTCCTGCCTTCCGCCCCGCCCCCCCCCCCCCCACTCCTCCCAGAAGGGGGGATAGAACCCAGGAGTCCTGGCTCCCAGGTTCCTCCCCTTCCCAACCACTAGACCCCACTCCCATCCCAGAGCTGGGATAGGACCCAGGAGTCCTGGCTGGCTCCCAGCTGTCGGGTGGGAGGGGTGGGGAACCTGGGCGGAGACACTTGTTGAGCCAGGGGCTGGCTGGCTTTTGTCTTTCCTGATTTCCCAATTCCTGCCACGCCTCCTGGAGCAGCATCTGACTCACACCTCAGGCAGGTGAGGTGGTGAGCCGATATCCAGGACGCCTGGGTTCTTCCAGGACGCCTGGGTTCTTTGCCAGAAGGTGAGTGGAGGCTAGGGGGCTGGAGCTGGGAGCCAGGACTCCTGGGTTCTCTCCCCTGCTCTGGGAGGGAAAAGGGTCTAGGGGGTTAGAGCAGGGGGGCTGGGAGCCAGGACCCCTGGGTTCTGTCTCCTGCTCTGGGAGGGAAGAGGGTCTAGGAGGTTAGAGGAGAGGGGCTGAGAGCCAGGATTCCTGGGTTGTCTCCCCTGCTCTGGTAGGGAAGAGGGTCTAGGGGGTTAGAGCACGGGCGCTAGGAGCCAGGACAGGTTCTTGGGGAGCAGTGGGTTTGGTTTACAGATGGCCCAGGGGCTCATGCTACCTCCCTCCCCCCGGCCTGTCCCCAGGACGCGGGGCCGTAGCCGTCTCCGCCCGCCCGCCGGCCATGGCTAGATGATCCTGGCCCCGCGCCATGCTGCAGTCCCGCGCCCGGTACCTGCTGCTCCTGCTGGGGGTGCAGCTGGTGGTGATGGCGTTGCTGTACCACGAGGGCTACCGCCGGCGGGTCGCCTACTTCCTGGGCATCTTCTACAAAGGGGGGGCCCCAGCTGAGCTGGGGGGACCACAGGGTGCCACCCACAACGCCTCGCTGCCCGGCGACGTCTACGCCAACCTCAGCCTCATCGCCCGGCCCCCACTGCGTCCCGAGGAACTGCCCTACTGTCCTGAGACCTCCCCGTTCCTAGGTAAGGGGCGCTCAGAGCCCTGGCTTCGGGGGTGAGGGGGGGAATGACGACGGTATGGGGTGCTGGGCTCAGGACAGCTGAGTTCTATCCCGTCTCTGGGAGGGGAGTGGGGTCTAGTGGATAGAGCGAGGGGGTTTGGAGTCAGGACTCCTGGGTTCTCTCCCTGGCTCGGTCGGGAGAGTGGGGTCTAGTGATTAGACCAGGGCAGCTGGGAGCCTGGATTCCTGAGTTCTGTCCCTGGCTGTGGGAGTGGGACAGAGATTTGGCGGCTCCCATGGATTTGAAGCCTCTCTGTGGAATATGGGGGGCGGCCCCCCAGAGTTGTGAACCTCAAGTTTGCTAAGGCTCAGATGTTTACCCTGCCTCTCTGCCTTGCAGGGGGCCCGATCCGGGTGACCTTCCCCCCAGGGCTGACCCTGGAGGAGATTGTGCGCAAGAACCCCTACGTGACGGCCGGGGGCAGGTACCAGCCCCCCGACTGCGACCCCCTGCACCGCACGGCCATCATCATCCCCCACCGCAACCGGGAGCAGCACCTGCGCTACCTCCTCTACTTCCTGCACCCCTTCCTGCAGCGCCAGCAGCTCAGCTATGGCATCTACATCATCCACCAGGTGCCCTGGGGGGCGGGGGGGGGGTTGGCTCTTGGGGGTTAGAGCAGGATGGGCTGGGAGACAGGACTCCTGGGTTCTATCCCGGCTCTGGGAGGGGAGTGGGGTCTAGCGGTTAGAGAAGCATGGCTGGGGGCCAGGACTCCTGGGTTCTGTCCCGGCTCTGGGAGGGGAGTAGGGTCTAGTGATTATAGCAGGGAGCCTGGGGGCCAGGACCTCCTGGGTTCTTTCCCGGCTTGGGTCGATTAGCGGGGCATATAGGTTAGAGCAGGTGGGCTTGGAGCCAGGACTCCTGGGTTATATCCCGGCTCTGGGAGGAGGGTGTGGGCTAGTGGTTAGAACAAGGGGCTGGCAGTAACCCTCCGTTGTCTCCCCTTCCCACCCGCCAGGCAGGGAACTACACCTTTAACCGGGCCAAGCTGCTGAACGTGGGGTTCAAGGAGGCGATGAAGGATGAGGACTGGGACTGCATTTTCTTCCACGACGTTGACCTCATCCCTGAGGACGACCGCAACCTGTACACCTGTGACCGCTTCCCCAAGCACGCCGCTGTCGCCATGGACAAATTCGGATACAAGTGGGTCTCTGCACCCCACCCCAGAGGTGGCTGCATCTCCATGCTGGGCAAAGGGTGCCCGGATAACCAGCCCGCCACGTCTTCACCCCGGGCGAGGATAACCAGCCCCTGAGCACCACCCACAGAGGTGCAGTGTCTCCCTGCCAGGCGAGGGGTCCCTGGATAAGCAGCCCTGCACCCCACCTCAGAGGTGGCTGCATCCCATGCTGGGCGAGAGGTCCTCGAATAAGCACGTCCCCCCAGAGGTGGCTGCATCCCATGCTGGGCGAGAGGTCCTCGAATAAGCATGTTCCCCCCTCCCCCCAGAGGTGGCTGCATCTCCATGGTGGGCGACGGTGCCCAGATAATCAGACCGCCATGACTTCACGCCGGGCAAGGGATCCCTGGATAACCAGCCCCCGAGCCCCACGCCAGAGGGGCTGCTTCTTGCCAGGCAAGGGGTCCCCGTATAATCGGAGCTCGTGCCCCGCTCCAGTTGTGGCCACATCTCCATGCTGAGCGAGGGGGTCCCTGTATAACCAGCCCCCGTGCTCCACCCCAGCAGGGCCGCATCTCTGGCAAGTGTGATTGACAGCCTGGATTCCCCTCCCCCAACATCACTGCCCATCTGGAGTGCCCCCCGCTGATGCTGCCCCCTCTTCCCGGTAGGTTGCCCTACAAGACGTACTTCGGGGGGGTGTCGGCTTTGACCCCGGAGCAGTACATGAAGATGAACGGTTTCCCCAACAACTACTGGGGCTGGGGGGGTGAAGATGATGACATCGCTGTGAGGTAGGGGGTGGGGCTGTGGGAGAGGGGGCGGGGCTATGGGAGAGTGGAGTGGGGCCTTGGGCAGCCTCACAGCCAATCACCCCTTTGAGTTCTCCCACCTGGGGTGGGCAGGGGTGAGGATTCTCATATGACACCTGCTGGGCTAGCCCAGGTTTATGGGAGGGGCTACATAGTGTATTATACAGGTGGGGAAACTGAGGCACATGTGCGGCATAGCCAGGGAGAGAACCCAGGAGTCCTGGCTCCCAGCCCCCCTGCCGCAAGTCTGGATGGGCCTGTGGGTGTGATGGGCGGGGGGACGACAGGATCCCAGGCTAGATGGGCCCATGGTTTTTAACCCTGCCTCCTCTCCCTGCAGGGTGGCGCTGAGCGGGATGCTGATCTCCCGGCCCTCCATCCAGCACGGCCGCTACCGCATGATCAAACACGGCCATGACAAGGGCAACGAGCAGAACCCCAGGAGGTGACGGGGGCAGGAGAACAGCAGGGGGTGGGGGGAGGGATCCCCTCAGTAGGAGAGGGGAGTGGTGTTGGGAGCTCGGGGAGCCTGGCAGCGGGGGAGGGGAGCAGTGTGGGGGTTGAGGGGGGGGTCCTGGCAGCAGGGGAGGGGAATTGGGTGGGGTTTGGTGTGTGGGGGAGATCCTGGCAGCAGGGGAGGGGAATCGAGTGGGGCTTGGTGTGTAGGGTGGGATCTTGGCAGCAGGGGAGGGGAATGGAATGGAGTGGGGCTTGGTGTGTGGGGGGGATCCTGGCAAGGAGGGGGATACTGGCAGCAAGGGGGGGGGGGATGAGGTGGGGCTCGGTGGGGGGGTCCTGGCAGCGGGAGAGGGGAATAGGGTACTGCTTGGTGGGGCGATACTGGCAGCAAGGGAGGGGAATGGAGTGGGGCTTGGTGTGGGGGGGGGGATCCTGGCAAGGAGGGGGATACTGGCAGCAAGGGGGGGGGATGAGGTGGGGCTCTGTGGGGGGGATCCTGGCAGCGGGAGAGGGGAATAGGGCAGTGCTTGGTGGGGGGATACTGGCAGCAAGGGGGGGGAATGAGGTGGGGCTCGGTGGAGGGGATCCTGGCAGCGGGAGAGGGGAATAGGGTAGTGCTTGGTGGGGGGATACTGGCAGCAAGGGAGGGGAATGGAGTGGGGCTTGGTGTGGGGGGGGGGATCCTGGCAAGGAGGGGGATACTGGCAGCAAGGGGGGGGAATGAGGTGGGGCTCGGTGGGGGGGATCCTGGCAGTGGGAGAGGGGAATAGGGCAGTGCTTGGTGGGGCGATACTGGCAGCAAGGGAGGGGAATGGAGTGGGGCTTGGTGTGGGGGGGGGAATCCTGGCAAGGAGGGGGATACTGGCAGCAAGGGGGGGGGGATGAGGTGGGGCTCGGTGGGGGAGATCCTGGCAGCGGGAGAGGGGAATAGGGCAGTGCTTGGTGGGGGGATACTGGCAGCAAGGGAGGGGAATGGAGTGGGGCTTGGTGTGGCAGGGGGGAGATACTTGCAGCAAGGGGGGGGAATGAGGTGGGGCTGTGGGGGGGGCTTGTTGGGGAGAGGAGATCGTGTGGGAATTGGGCATCATCCCAGCAGTGGGCAGGATTTGGAGGGGGGAGGGTCCCTTGTCCGGCTAACCCTGTCCCCCACCCCCCCCAGGTTTAACCTGCTGGCCAAGACGCGTCGGACCTGGCGCCAGGACGGCATGAACACGCTGGACTATCAGCTGCTGGCCAGGGAGCTCCAGCCCCTCTACACCAACATCACCGTCGCCATCGGCACGGAGAAGGGCCTGCGCCGCCCCACGTGACCTCCCCGTCCGCACGGGGGCTGGGACTTGGGGGGAGGGGGCGTGGCTGGCCCCTGGACTGGACCCCCTGATCCACCCTGGACTGAGCAACCAAAGATGCCCAGCTGGAGGGGGTGGGGCCTTGGGCTGGTACTGCAGGGGGAGGGGGAGAGATTGGGCCCCTGAGCAGGGGCAGGGGATGTGGGGTGGACCAGGGAGTGGGGCCCTGATTGTGGGGGAATTGGGCCCCCAAGCTGGTTGGGGGGGGGGGGTGCAGGCACGGGAAGGGTCCCCTGATGCCCCTGCTCCTAGAGGGCGAGGGGGGAGGGAATCAGGGCCTGACTCCCCCCAGAGCCATTCACCAGGGCTGTTTTTTTATACAGATGTCTCTTGGGGGGCGGGGTGTCTCGGGGGGGCGGGGTTTGCTGTCCTACCCATAGAGGGGGCTTCCCCCCCCCCTCCGTGCACAGACTCTTTCTTATTAAAGTGCAATTTATTTTACTGCAGCTGTGTTCCCCTCCCCCAGGCTTGTTTGTTCTTGGGCGGGGGAGGGGGTATTGGGCAGGGCCGGGCCACCTGGCTGCTGTGGGGGCCACCGGCCATGCTGGGCCCATGGGGAAAGGGAGGCATTAGTCATGCCACGTCCCCAGCTCTGATTGCCCTGGGGCTGCCAGCACCTGTGTCCCTCTTCTCTGCCCCCCAGGTGCTCCCCATAAAGCTGGGCCCCAGCACCCCCAGTGCCCAGCTCCCTCCTACTGCAGGGAGTCTGTGGGTCTGGGCCCCCTGCTGCAATGAGAGCCGCTGGAGACCCACTCTCCCCTGGGCTAATGGGACGAGTTGCAGTGAGAATCTGGACCCCCTTCCCCCACAGCTCCCCATGCAGTGCCCAGGGCTTGGGGCTACCTCCCCAAATGTAGATGGGGCTCCTGGTCATGCAGCCATAGGTGGGGGAGGGGATTGAGGGGCACCAGCAGAGCTGAGTGGGGAGGGGCAGGAGTGAGGGGAGCCCAGGGCTGGTTTATCTAGGGGCTGTGGATAGGGATTGAGGGTCACTGGTGGAGCTTGGGGCCGGGGGGACAGGAGAACTTATATCTGGGTTTATCCAGAGGCTGCGGGTCCCCCCGTGTCACTGCAACCCTACACTGACATTCTCTAGCAGAGCTCATTCCCTGTTTGGAGCGGGGGCATCTCCAGCAGCCGCTTCCTCCCCCTCTCCCAGCTGAAAGAAGTGAGAGCAAAAAAGAACAGTTAAAAGAAACACACATTTCCCACCCCACCCCACCCCCACCCCGGCTGCAGGAAGACCTGGGGCCCATCACCCTGGCCTTGGGGGTGTCTCCAGAATCTCAGCCTTCAGTTGAAAATACAGTTCTGCTTCGAACCCCTGCAAGCGGGGAGAAAAGCTGAAAACTCTGGGGAGCTGTCCTGGGGTACAAGCGACACTGCCTGAGTCTGCTGAGAGCCTGAGCCCAGTGCTTGGAATGGGGGGAGAACTGTCCCAGGTGTGAGCAGTGCTGCCTGAGTCTGCCAAGAGCCTGAGCTTCACGTGGCAGAGCTAGGCCAGGTCCTGGGGGGGAGGAGAGGGGGTGTCACTGGGTCCAAGTCTCGTAAAGCTGGGCCTGATCCTCGGCTAACTCAGCAGGCAGAGAAAGTTCCTGGTCTTCCAGCCCAGCAGCATTTCAGGGACTTTGGGTGTGGCCGCCCTGCCTGGGCCCCTGGTGTCTTCCCCTGCTCTCCAGTTGCCATCAGAGCTGCCACAGGCCTTGTGCACCTTCCTAGCTGGGGGTGCCCAGAGAAAGCTGCGGGGTGAGGCTGGCCAGGGCCTCCACGTAGCCTGTTCGCCTGGGGGAAGGGGAAGTAGCCAAACCAGGAATAAAGCCCAGGAGTCCTGGCTCCCATCCACCTGCCCTGGCTCTGCCCACTAGCCCCCACTGCCCTCCCAGAGCTCCCATAGAACCCGGGAGTCCTGGCTCCGAGCCCAGGGCTTGAGCCCTCCCTCTCAGCCATGCCAGGGGGCCCATCATCCTCACCCCAACGGGATGCCAAGCTGTTGGGTGGGGTCGCCTGGCCCCATGCCTGTTAAACATAACACAGCCTGGGGTGAGAGCCTCTTCGATTCTTTCACTCGCCTGTCGGGGCGGGGCCTGTGCTCCATCCAGAGAGGGCCGCGTGCCAAGGGGGGGTCCCTGGGGAGTTTAGCTGCTACCCTGGGGAAAGGGGATTTGAATGGCCCCGCTCCGGTAACCCTCCCACGGGTCGGGTTTGCTCTGCGATCGGCGCTATCGCAGCCAACCACCAGGTGGCGCTGCTGTCTCCTGTCGCCTCCAACTCTCGAGTTCTCTGCTGGGGGGTTTAGGGCTTGTGCGTCGGGACTCCTGGGTCCTGTGTCTGGGAAAGGGAGGGGGGCTGGTGGGTTAGAGCAGAGGGGCTGGGAGCCAGGACTCCTGGGCTCTGTGTCTGGCTCAGGGGGTGGAGGGGGATCTGGTGGGTTAGAGCAGAGGGGCTGGGAGCCAGGACTCCTGGGATCTGTGTCTGGGAAAGGGAGGGGGATCTGGTGGGTTAGAGCAGAGGGGCTGAGAGCCAGGACTCCTGGGTTCTATCCCTGGAAAAGGGAGGGGGATCTGGTGGGTTAGAGCAGAGGGGCTGGGAGCCAGGACTCCTGGGCTCTGTGTCTGGGAAAGGGAGGGGGATCTGGTGGGTTAGAGCAGAGGGGCTGGGAGCCAGGACTCCTGGGCTCTGTGTCTGGCTCAGGGGGTGGAGGGGGATCTGGTGGGTTAGAGCAGAGGGGCTGGGAGCCAGGACTCCTGGGCTCTGTGTCTGGCTCAGGGGGTGAAGGGGGATCTGGTGGGTTAGAGCAGAGGGGCTGGGAGCCAGAACTCCTGGGCTCTGTGTCTGGCTCAGGGGGTGGAGGGGGATCTGGTGGGTTAGAGCAGAGGGGCTGGGAGCCAGAACTCCTGGGCTCTGTGTCTGGCTCAGGGGGTGGAGGGGGATCTGGTGGGTTAGAGCAGAGGGGCTGGGAGCCAGGACTCCTGGGTTCTATCCCTGGGAAAGGGAGGGGGATCTGGTGGATTAGAGCAGAAGGGCTGGGAGCCAGGACTCCTGGGTTTTGTCCCTGGCTCAGGGAGTGAAGAGGGATCTGGTGGATTAGAGCAGAGGGGCTGGGAGCCAGGACTCCTGGGAAAGGGAGGGGGATCTGGTGGGTTAGAGCAGAGAGGCTGAGAGCCAGGACTCTTGGGTTCTATCCCTGGGAAAGGGAGGGAGAACTGGTGGGTTAGAGAGGAGGGGCTGGGAACCAGGACTCCTGGGTTTTGTCCCTAGGTCTAAGAGGAGAGTGGGGCCTGTGGGTAGAGCAGGTGGCACTGGGGCCAGCATGTGTGTGTGAGAGGAATCATGCATGCATTGTTGTTGGTCTCTGTGGGCCTGTGCATGCAATTTTCCTCGCATGTTGCAGCTGAAACATGTGGGTGTGCTTTTGCACGTGTGCATTTGGCGCTGAGTGTGCAGCTTGGTGCATGGAGGGGGTGCATTTTTGCACGAATCCATGTACATGCATGTCACAGATCCACAGGAGAGCCCTGCAGTGGGGACGGATCTCATGAGCCCCTCTCCAGTAGGACCCACTGCCATAATAGTAGGGGTAGGTGAAATGTACTTTGTTGCTGGTGGACAAATACCCCAGACTGCAGCGGTTTGCAGGAACACACGAAATCTCCCATCCGTTTGGCAGAAAGAGAATCTCAGCAATGCAAAGCCTGTCTGTCTGGTTTTAAATGAAAGTTTTCATACTTCAGGTTAAGCAAGGAATAGAAAGAGATTTCCTGTCTAGTATGACAGGAGTGAAAGTGTGTTTGTACATGGCTTAAGCAAGATTTGTTTGATTCTTTCAGTGAGAAAAATTGTGTCTGAATTCTGTTTATATAGATCATATCGCCACCCACCGGTTTTATGCTGGTTTTTTTAGCAGCGTGGGGAAATCTGTCTTTTTTGCGGGATTTGCAGGATCGAAGATTTCTGGGATGAAAATAGAAGAAATGCGGGAGCGGGTAGGAGCAGGTCTTGCAGGTGGGACGTGCAGGGGTCTGTCATGCGTGTGTTGCTAGCGGCCCATGCATGAATTTTTGCTTGCATGTTGCTGTGGGACTGTGTGGGTGTGCGTTTGCCTGTGTGCATTTGGAGCTGAGTAGGCATCTCAGTGCATGGGGGGGGATGTATTTTTGCACGGATCCACGTGTGCATGTGTCACAGATCCAGGGGGTCAGCCCTGGGGAGGCCCCCTTCAGCGTGTCAGTTCCCCCCCACACACACGCTAGGAGCAACCACCTGGCTTCACCGCCTCCTGGGACCTAACCTCGGAGTCTTCCACCCCCCTGTGTCACGCCAAGAACAGAAAGTTATGGCCTGGTCCATCTGGGGCAGTCTGGAGTCTTCTGACCCTGCTCTAACTCCAGTCCAGACGCTACTCGCTTCCAGCAGCCCCACAAGTAACAACCCACCAGACCCCTCCTCAGCCCTTAGTTCCCCGGCTTGTCAGACCCTCCTGGCTCCCTGCTGCGGGGTCCATCCACGGGTATTAGCTGCTAGGTGCCAAATGACCAGGCAGTTGGTATGGCCACTATCTTCTCAGAGGCTCCATGGGTGTGGGGCCCAGGCAGGTAAGTGTCAACCACATGAGGCTTTCTGCAAAGAGTAAATAACCTTTTCCCACCTCCTGGGGAACCATGCACCACTTAGGGGAAACTGAGGCACACGCCACATTCCCACAAAATATGTCAGAAAAGTGCCCCACTGTCCCAGCGCGTTGCTGCAGCTGCATGGCTGTGGGCGTGCATTGGTAAGATAAGGCTGCAGAGGCAAATATTTGTGCTTTGGTGCACCACTTTGTGTGCATGCACGCACATGCATTGCAGTACAGGCATTTGTGTGGGCAGGTGCATTCATTTGTGTGCTGTGCATTTGCAGAGGGGGATGCGTACATGCAGTTTTCTTGGTGCCTTTGTGAAAAAGGTATGTGCATGCATCCCTGGGGGTGTATTTTTGTGAGTATATGTGTGTGTGTATATTTGCAGAGGCAGCTGTGCACAAAGGTGTGTGCTTTTTTTTACTGCTTTGCGTTTGTGTGTGTCGGGGATCTCTTATCCCAGACGGCTCAGGTTTCCTTGTCCGACCGCAAAGAGACAGGCAACGACCAGCAAGAATCCCACTATCAAGTTCTTTATTGTAGCATGCCATGCAACAGAGAACTGCCCATCTCACTCCATACAGAACCAGCCCCCCTTCACAAATTCAAACTGCTTTTTATTAGCTATTCCGCCGCGTCATCACTTACGTCCTGTCATCACTGCACCTTCCCAGCATTTGTTCCCAGCATACAAAACAAAGAACAACTGTTACTTCTTGATAACTTCATGCTTAGTACAAAGAAGAATACATGTTACTTTAAACAGTGTCTGTAAGCATTTTTCTTTCCCAGCCTCTACAAGCATCTCTTATCTAGCAAGGTCACACAGATGTCTGTGCTGGCCTGTCTACCCCAGCCAGTAAATTAACCAGTAGCCCTTGCTGTGTTGGTGCTAAGCTGAACTAGGCCAGAACCACACTCATCAATTCCCCCCTTTGTTCCTAGAGGACCCACTAAGGGGACTCGAGGAACACAACTTAGATTACATGATAAGGTAGCATACCCAACACGAAATGTTACTCAGTGCTGGCATACGGGCTTTCATTTCATGAGCAAAGCGAATAAAGGCATTATGTTCATATCCCCTAGTTAATCCAACCACCACAAAAGAAAAACAACGAACAATGCACAACTGGGTCCACCAACTCCCCAGGTGACTATTCGCTGCCATTCCTTGGAGAATGGGCACCAGTATACTTCTTCTGGAGTTTTAGCCTCAGGTCGCCCAAAGGGGTAGCAGTCTATGTGTCCTGGGCAGGGAGGTCGTCTGCTTCTGACTCACCCAGGTCACAATGGGGTGAACGTGCGTGGCTCCCTCGAAGTCTGACGCTGTCTGCTTCTGGGGAACCCTTTACCAGGTCGGGCTCCCTAGCGAGGCTGCGTTTGACTCTGGTATGATGAATCCACGTGGGAAGTTCCTTGACCCGAACAGCAGTAGGGCTCCCCAGGATCGTCTCGAACGGTCCTAGCCACTGGGGTTGAAGTGGAGTCTCTCGGTGAGCTTTGATCCACACCGGGTCATCTGGCGAAATAGAACAAACAGCTTCCCCCAATGGTAAAGACAGACTGTGCTGAGTATTGTTGTAATGCAGTTAAATGCTGCTGCAAAGCTTTTATATAAGTTTCTGTTTCACAAGTCAGATCAGTGTCGCTAGGTATTAAAACCAGAGAAGTAAAGGAAGGTGATACATGTCCAAAAAGTATCTCAAAGGCGCTAGCTTAGTCCTAGATTCGGGGGGTGAGGGGGTGGACAATATACTTTAGACCATTTCATCTTAAGTTCCTGACACAGCTTAGTGAGGGTGAGGCTCCACCTGGCCTGAGCTCTGAGGGTGCCGGGGGCATGAAAAACCCATTTTGTTCCAACCATCTCAGTAAGTTCCTTGCGAATTTTTGCTGTAAAATGTGTTCCCTGATCAGAATCAATTTTTTCAGAAGGGCTGAATCTTGGCATGATCTCTTTAAGAAGCACCTTGCAAGCTGCTTTGGCTGTGGCTTGGGCAGTGGGAAAGGCCTCTACCCATCCTGAAAGTTGATCCATGATCACTAACAGATGTTTCTTTCCTTCTGAAGAAGGTAAATCAGTCAAATCAATTTGAATGTGTTGCAGGGGCCTATGAGCCCATTTGCGCCCACCAGGTGGCACTTGTTGGCGTGTTCCCTTAGGATTACATTGCTGACAAAGAATACAACTTTCCACTACTCTTCTAGCCATTTCACTTAATCCAGGGGATACAAACTGCCTAAGAATGATTTGAACCATTTTATTCGCTCCTAGATGGGTGTTAACTGTGAACCTTTTATAGCACCTCACGCTGATAGCTTCTGGGTAGGATAGGACGACCATCACATTCCCAGATTCCCACTGAATTAGGTTGTGCACCCTACTTTTCCCATGTTGCCTTTTCAGTATCTGAAGCTTGTAATTGCCATTGAGCTAAGGGAGAGATCAGGTCCAATTGGGCCCCTCGGAAGGCTGCTGCCTTGGCTGCCCTGTCAGCCAAGCGATTTCCCATTGCGACTGGATCAGTCTGCCTGGTATGAGCTTTGCAGTGGATCACCGCAATCTCCCTAGGAAGCAGTTCAGCAATTTCTTTTCCGTGGGCAATCTGAGCTCCAGACGAGGTAATGCAACCTCAGTCCTTCCAAACTGCACCCGTGGCATGACACACCCCAAAAGCATATTTTGAGTCTGTATAAATATTAACCCTTTTCCCTTTAGCATAGAGGCAGGCTGCAATCAGGGCTTTCAACTCTGCTGCTTGGGCACCCACCCCGGGAGAAAGAGCTTCCCCTCTTAATACAGTCTTGCTATCAATAACTGCATATCCAGTGTATCTAATTCCCTCACGGACAAAGGCAGATCCGTCCCCAAACAACTCCATTTCAGGGTCTTGGAGGGGAACACCAGTAAGGTCGGGGCGAGGGGTGGAAATTAATTCCAAAACCTGCAAACAATCATGCACGTGTCCACTACTTCCCTCCTAGGGCAACAGAGAAGTGGCACATGGTTTGAGGGTTACCCCATGAGTCATTAGGAGAGCAATTTCGTATTTTGACAATCGTTGGTCAGTCAGATGCTTATGTTGTTGTGAATTTAACAAGCTGGCCACAGCATGAGGCTTATGCTGTGTTATTGCTAAGCCGAACTGGGGTGCTAAGCAGAACTTGGCCAGAATCACACTCATCATGTGCATCTGTTTGTGTTGGCAGGCGCATGCATTTGTGCCTGAAGGTGTGTGCACCGTTGATGTGTTTGCATCCATTGGGGATGTGCATTTTGTGCAGGAGGGGTGTGGGCATCTGGTGTGTGTGCCTTGTGCATAAGGAGTGTGTATTTTTGCCTACCATTATGTGTGGATTAGCTCAAACACATTGTGTGTATGTGCGTCTGTGGGCATTTGTTTTTCTCCCGTACGTGTGGTGCTTTTGTGCTGGACTCCGTGTTCATGTAGCACGGGTGCGTTGCTTTTCACAGGCACCGACAGGTATTTTGCACGTGTACTGGTGGCTGTGTGCAACCTCACGCATGCTTTAGCACTAGTGGGTGTGTGTGACGGGTGTGTTACTGCTCACTCCCTTTCTCCTCCACCCCACCCCCCCAGTGGCACGGGTGGAGGAGGGGTGTGGGCGTGGAAGTGGCTGCAGGTTTCCGGTGACCAGGCTCAGTTCCCAAACAGGGAGGGGCTTGGACTAGGCTCTGCCTCCTCTGGGGCAGCAGGGGGGGAAGGGTGTACAGTAATGCAAGGCGCAGTGGGTGTGTTGGGACAATGCTTGGCAGAATGGGGTGTCTGGGGGGCAGTGAAGTGTGAGGATGCAGTGAGGTGCAGTGTGGGAGTGGGGTTCAGTGGGGGGATGCAGTGGAGCGCTGTGCAGGGGCAAGGGGGTGAAGTTCCGTGGGGATGGGGGATGCAGTGACTGGTGCAGTGTAGTAGGGTTGGATTATGGGTTATAGTGGGGTGTAGTGGTGCAGTGCCCTGTGCAATTAGGCATGGGGGTGCAGTGATCAGTGCAGTGTGGTGATGCAGTGCCTAGTACAGTGGATTACAGGGAGGCATGGGGTGTAGTGCCCAGCACAGTTATGCATGGAGGTGCAGTGAACAGTGTAGTGTGGTGATTCAGTGCTCAGCATGGGGGGGGCAGTGAGGCCTGGAGTGCAGTGGGGTGAAGGGGTGCAGTGCCCTGTGCAGTTTGGTATGGGGGTGCAGTGATGTGTGATGCAGTGCCTAGCGCAGTGGAGTACAGGAAGGCATGGGGTGCGGTGCTCTGTACAGTGGGTTGCAGTGGGGCGGAGGTGCAGAGGTTAGGTAGGGGAAATGCAGTGCCAGGCACAGTCTGGGGGTGCAATGACTGGTGCAGTGAGGTGTGGTGATGCGGTGCCCAGTGCAGTGGAGTACAGGGAGGCATGGGGTGCAGTGCTTTGTACAGTGGGTTGCAGTGGGGCGGAGGTGCAGAGGATTGCAGTGAGGTGGGGGAGGTGCAGTGCCAGGCACAGTGGGTAGGCAGTAGTTAATGCCACCGTAGGGGCGGGCTGTGCACTGCGGTGTCTCACCCCCCCCCCCCCCCGGCCGCATCCCTTCCTCTTTTCGAGGATTTCCTGTCCGTGCTGTCGCTTGGCTCCGTCCCCAGCACCCGGCCCCTCCCGCAGGGACCCCAGCGCCTGGCAGACACCTTCGCACCCCAGCACCATGGGACCTCCGGGCCCCCCACCCCTCCATGCCCTACTAGGCTTGGCCTGGGCACTGCTGGGTGAGTCTGACTCCCCCCCCCCCGCCACAGCTCTCCCAAACCTCCCCTGCATTGCAGCTCCCCCAGATCTATCCCCTCCTTGCAGCCTCCCTAGACTACCCCACCAATCAACAGCTCCCCAGCACCCCAGAGGAGCGATGCCCATGGGATGCTGGGGACCCATCCGAGGCTGGGGGGCGGTGGGGGCAGGAATGATGGTCCCAGCAGGGTCCTGTCTCGTCCTCCACCCTGCCCACCCCTCTGCTGTGGGCTTCCCAACCCCCCTCCCCCCAGGGCCTCCCCTTCTGCACCCCCTGCTGCTTCCCCTTTCTAAGGAGAGACTCTGCAAAGAACAACATGACGGGGTCGGGCAAGGCCAGGACACCTGGGTTCTCTCCCTAGCTCTGGGAGAAGAGTGGGGTCTAGTGGTTAAAGCAGGGGAGGCTGGGAGCCAGCTAGGAACAGGAGTGTGCGGGTTGGGACAGGTAGCCATGGCTCCTGGGATCCACCCATGCCGGGCCTTGATCAAGTCCTTACCCTTCTCTGTGCCTCAGTTTCCCTTGGCTGAGTGATGTTAATGGGATGGCACAGATGAAGCTAGCAGTGGAAGTGGGGGAGCACAAGCTATCTGAGTGCCCTGTGGGGCTCAGGCTCCTACTTATGGGTCTCCCCTCCCCCTACACTTCTCTGTATCCTTCCTCCTTCAATCTCCAGCCGTAATGTGCTTAAAAATACTCAGCCACAAGACTTGAGCTTCCGGCCGCCTCAGCCCTGGCACACCCTGGTCACATTAATGCAATGGAATCCAAGAGTCCAGGTGCCAAGCCCCCTCTGCTCTAACCACTAGACCCCACTGCCTTCCCAGAGCCAGGGAGAGAACCCAGGAATCCTGGTGCCAGCCCCAGGGGTCTATTGTACATGGGCATCATTGGTACAGTGCCCCAGTGGCATGGTGACCTCAGGGTGTTAGACACAGCTTAAGAGGGAGATGGGGGGCAGGATCCTGCTGTCCCCCAGTACAAACACAGAGCAGAGGCAGGCCTCAAGCAGAGAAACCAGAGCTGTGAAACTGACCACGGGTGGGGCCTGCAGCAGCTAGGGCCAGGCAAACTGATTGGAAACACTTGCAGGGGGGCTGGGGGAGGAGGTGTCATTGCACAGATAGCACATGGGAGCTGAGATCAGAACCGAACCCTGCCCCCGCTGCAGTCAGAGGTGACTCCGGATTGACCCTGGGGAGCTGAGATCAGACCCCAGCCCTGCCCCCGCTGCAGTCAGGGGGTGACTCCAGATCGACCCGGGGGAGCTGAGATCAGACCCCAGCTCTGCCCCTGCTGCAGTCAGGAGTGACTCTGGATTGACCCTGGGGAGCTGAGGTCAGACCCCAGCCCTGCCCCCGCTGCAGTCAGGGGGTGACTCCGGATCGACCCCAGGGAAGCTGAGATCAGACCCCAGCCCTGCCCCCGCTGCAGTCAGGGGGTGACTCCGGATCGACCCCAGGGAAGCTGAGATCAGACCCCAGCCCTGCCCCCACTGCAGTCAGAGGTGACTCCGGATCGAACCCGGGGGAGCTGAGATCAGACCCCAGCCCTGCCCCTGCTGCAGTCAGGGGGTGACTCCGGATCGACCCCGGGGGAGCTGAGATCAGACCCCAGCTCTGCCCCTGCTGCAGTCAGGAGTGACTCTGGATTGACCCTGGGGAGCTGAGGTCAGACCCCAGCCCTGCCCCCGCTGCAGTCAGGGGGTGACTCCGGATCGACCCCGGGGAAGCTGAGATCAGACCCCAGCCCTGCCCCTGCTGCAGTCAGGGGGTGACTCCGGATCGACCCGGGGGAGCTGAGATCAGACCCCAGCCCTGCCCCCGCTGCAGTCAGGGGGTGACTCCGGATCGACCCGGGGGAGCTGAGATCAGACCCCAGCCCTGCCCCCGCTGCAGTCGGGGTGACTCCGGATCAACCCGGGGGAGCTGAGATCAGGACAGTCTCGCAGCTAGGACCTTCGGAAGTGACTTTGCCCCAGGTCTCACAGTGAAACTGGAGCCGTGTCCGTCCCAGGCGGATGTTAGCACAGAGGGCTGGGGAGGGAACATTGGTATTGGATCAAGGTGTGCCAGGGAGCGACAAGTGAGCCAGGGAGCCGTAGGCCCCTGGAAACGGACCTCGTGGAGCTCAACCGCTCGGCTCAGCCCAGCAGCCCCATGGCCCATAAGAGCAATTCCCTCCCCTGCCTGCCTCCTCATGCTAATAATCCAATTTACACAGCAGTCTGGGGCAGATCTGGGATGAGAACCCAGAAGTCCTGACTCCTGCCCCCCCCCTAACCACTAGCCCCCACTTCTCTCTCAGAGCTGGAAAGAGAACACAGGAGTCATGGCCCCCAGACCCCTCTGGCAGAGATGAAAGGAAGCCGGTCCGGTCCGGTATGGCGTACCAGCAAGAGCCAGTACACTGTGCTGGACCGCACCGGCTTCCACGGTGAGGACTGAAAGGGCTCTGGGCTGCCCACGTCTTTTAATCCCGGCCGTGGTTCTGGCAGCCAGGCTGGGGCTGGGATTTAAAGGGCTCAGAGCTCCCCGCAGCTGTGGGCAGTCCAGAGCCCTTTGAATCCCGTCTGTGGCTCTGGCGGCCGGGCAGGGGCTGAGATTTAAAGGGCCTGGGGCTCCCATCAGCGGCAGGAGCTCTGGGCCCTTTAAATCCCCGCCCCAGCCCCGCAACGCTTGGGGTTCCCCCCGGTGGCCGGAGCCCCGGGCCCTTTAATTTTCCCCTGAGACTCGAGGGGCTCCCAGCCACCTCTGCAGCTGGGAGCCCCTGGTTGATTTAAAGGCCCTGGGTCTCCCAGTCACAGCAGATACCCCAGGGCCTTTAAATCTTGAGAGGCCACGCCCCTTCTGGATGAGGCCACGCCCCCTCAGGACTCCTGCAGTACCCATAAATCCTGTAAATTACTTTCACCCCTGCCCCCTGGTCTAACCACTAGCTCCCACTTCCCTCCCAGAGCTGGAGAGAGAATGCAGGAGTCCTGGCCCCCAGACCCCCCTGCTCTAACTGCTAGCTTCCACTTCCCTCTCAGAGTTGGGGAGAGAACCCAGGAGTCCTGGCTCCCAGCCCCCTCCTCCCCCGGCTCTAACCGTTAGACTGAGGATCCTTTTCTTTGTCTTGCAGGTCCTGTTAACGCACAGAGAGGTGAGGAGCCGCCCCACACTTAGGGGCTGGAACTCGGGGTGCTGGGGTCTGGCCATGCCCCCTGACTCGAGGGGGTTTCCATGGTTTCCAGTTTGGTTCAGTGGCTCTCAGCTGCCCCCCACACTCCCACTGCGCAAATTGTTCCAGCGCCCTGCCCCACACCCCATTCTGTCCCTTCCCCCCAGCTCACTTCCCTGCCCCCATGTCTTTACTCTCCACTCCCTGCCCCCACTGCCTCTACTCCCCCACACCCCATTCCTTCCCTGCCCTCTGCATCTATACTCCCGCACCCCCTCCCTGCCCCCCACTGCCTCTACTCCCCCACTCTGCCCCACACCCTATTCCTTCCCTGCCCCCCCGCGTCTCTACTCCTCCACCCCCTCCCTGCCCCCCACTGCCTCTACTCCCCCACCCTGCCCCACACCCTATTCCTTCCCTGCCCCCCTGCATCTCTGCTCTTCCACCCCCTCCCTGCCCCCCACTGCCTCTACTCCCCCACCCTGCCCCACACCCTATTCCTTCCCTACCCCCCTGCATCTCTACTCTTCCACCCCCTCCCTGCCCCCCACTGCCTCTACTCCCCCACCCTGCCCCACACCCTATTCCTTCCCTGCCCCCCTGCATCTCTACTCTCCCACCCCCTCCCTGCCTCCACAGCCCTTCTGTGCCCCACCGCTCTGGTCTCAGCCCTCTGCTCCCCACACCCCTCGCCTTTTTCCTCCTGCCCCAGCTGGCGACCCTCCATTTTATGCCCCCTTTGCCTTCTCTCTCTGCCCGCCACCCCACCGCAGTCCCACACAACCTCCAGCCTTCCCCTCATGGCCCGCTACTCCCAACCCCACTCTCCTTCTCTCCATGGCCCCCCCAATCTCCTTACTCTCCTCCCCCACATCCTGCCCCTCCCCCACCCTCTCTCCTCTCCCGCCCCTCTCCCCCCCTGTACCCCACAGATCCATGGCTCGATGCCCATCTCTCTCTCTCCCCCCTGCCCAGATTGCACTGGCTGCCCCCAGCTGAGCGGGGGGCTGATTGCGGGGCTGGTCATTGGGGACCTGCTGCTGACGCTGCTCATCGCTCTGGCTGTCTACTGCCTGGCTGGCAAGATCCACCGCCATCGGGGGAGCGCACAGGGTACGGCACTGGGGAGTGGGCTGGGGCCAAGGGATGGGGTTGGGGGGTCGTACAGGGAACAGGGGGCACCCAGGGGATGGGGCAGGGGAGGAATTGAGGGGCAGCCAGGAGATGGAGCAGGGGAAGAGTTGAGGGTGCACAGAGTATGGGATTAGGGGTCATACAAGGAATGGGGGGCACCCAGGGGATGGAGTTGGAGATGATGTAGGGAATGGGGGAACCCAGGGGATAGGGTGGTGGAGGAATTTGGGGGGTGCACAGGGTATGGGGTTGGGGGTCATACAGGGAACAGGGGGCAGCCAGGGGATGGGGTTGGGGAGAAATTTGAGGGGTGCACAGTATGGGGTTGAGAGTCACACAGGGAATTGGGGGTCACCCAGGGGATGGGGCAGGGATGGAATTTGGGGGTGAACAGGGTATGGGATTGGGGGTCATACAGGGAACAGGGGGCACCCAGGAGATGGGGCAGGGGAGGAATTTGGGGGGTGCACAGGGTATGGGGTTGGGGGCATACAGGGAATGGGGTTTACCCAGGGGATGGGGTGGGGGAAGGATCGGGGCAGCCAGGGGATGGGGCAGGGGATGAATTTGGGGGTGCACAGGGTATGGGGTTGGGGGTCATACAGGGAACGGGGGGCACCCAGGGGATGGGGCAGGGGAGTAATTTGGGGGGGTGCACAGGGTAGGGGGTTGGGAAGCATACAGGGAATGGGGGTTACCCAGGGGATGGGGCAGGGGAAGGATCAGGGGCAGCCAGGGGATGGGGTTGGGGAGGAATTTGAGGGTGCACAGGGTATGGGGTTGGGGTCATACAGGGAACGGGGGCCACCCAGGGGATGGGGTTGGGGAGGAATTTGGGGATGCACAGGATATGGGGTTGGGCATCACCCGGGGATGGGGCGGGGGAAGGATCAGGGGCAGCCAGGGGATGGAGTTGGGGAGGAATTTGGGGGTGCACAGGGTATGGGGTTGGGGGTCATACAGGGAATGGGGGGCACCCAGGGGATGGGGTTGGGGAGGAATTTGGGGGTGCACAGGATATGGGGTTGGGGGTCATACAGGGAACAGGGGGCAGCCAGGGGATGGGGTTGGGGAGAAATTTGAGGGGTGCACAGGGTATGGGGTTGAGAGTCACACAGGGAATTGGGGGTCACCCAGGGGATGGGGCGGGGATGGAATTTGGGGGTGCACAGGGTATGGGGTTGGGAGTCATACAGGGAACGAGGGTCACCCAGGCGATGGGGCGGGGGATGTATTTGGGGGTGCACAGGGTATGGGATTGGGGGTCATACAGGGAGCAGGGGGCACCCAGGAGATGGGGCAGGGGAGGAATTTGGGGGGTGCACAGGGTATGGGGTTGGGGGCATACAGGGAATGGGGTTTACCCAGGGGATGGGGGGGGGAAGGATCGGGGCAGCCAGGGGATGGGGCAGGGGATGAATTTGAGGGTGCACAGGGTATGGGGTTGGGGGTCATACAGGGAACGGGGGGCACCCAGGGGATGGGGCAGGGGAGTAATTTGGGGGGGTGCACAGGGTATGGGGTTGGGAAGCATACAGGGAATGGGGGTTACCCAGGGGATGGGGCAGGGGAAGGATCAGGGGCAGCCAGGGGATGGGGTTGGGGAGGAATTTGAGGGTGCACAGGGTATGGGGTTGGGGTCATACAGGGAACGGGGGCCACCCAGGGGATGGGGTTGGGGAGGAATTTGGGGATGCACAGGGTATGGAGTTGGGCATCACCCGGGGATGGGGCTGGGGAAGGATCAGGGGCAGCCAGGGGATGGGGTTGGGGAGGAATTTGGGGGTGCACAGGGTATGGGGTTGGGGGTCATACAGGGAATGGGGAGCACCCAGAGGAAGGGTTTGGGGAGGAATTTGGGGGTGCACAGGGTATGGGGTTGGGGGTCATACAGGGAATGGGGAGCACCCAGAGGAAGGGTTTGGGGAGGAATTTCGGGGTGCACAGGGTATGGGGTTGGGGGTCATACAGGGAATGGGGAGCACCCAGGGGATGGGGTTGGGGAGGAATTTTGGGGTGCAGAGGGTATGGGGATGGGCATCACCCGGGGATGGGGCGGGGGAAGGATCGGGGGCAGCCAGGGGATGGGGTTGGGGAGAGGCCAGGGACACCCAGGAAAAGGGGGGGCTCCCAGCGAGAAGGGTTGAGTGGGACTGCATGGGAGGCAGTGTCTGTGCTGCCACCTGCTGGCAGGATGGGCCCTGCTCTTTCTGTGTCCGTCTGTCCCTGCTCACCCCCTGCACACACAGACGGACATTCATTTCTTACCCCCCAGGGGAGGTCAAGAAGCCCCCCGCCCCTGAGACGGAGTCGCCGTACCAGGTGAGCATGACCTGCTGTTTCCACTGGCCCCCCGCCCCTCAACCCCACAATGTATCACGACCAGGCTTGTCTCAGCCACGTGCCAGGGCCCCGCACTGACCAGAGTGCCTGGGGATTTGCCCTCAGTTACAGCCACTAGCTGGCAGGGATCTCGGCTTTTGACTGCTATGAATGATCCTTGGCACCATCACTTATCCTCCCAGACGCTGCACAGGGAGGGGAATAGCATTAGCCCTGTTTGATATGATTGGGAAACAAAGGTACAGATCAGGATGTGATTTGAATTGGTGGCAGAGCTGGGGATAGAATCCAGGAGTCCTGGCTCCCAGCCCCCCCCAACCACTAGACCCCACTGCCCTCCCCATGCTGAGGTAGAACCCAGGAATCCCAGCTCCCAGCCTCCCCCAACCACTAGACCCCACTGCCCTCCCCACACTGGGGTAGAACCTAGGAGTACTGGCTCTCAGGAGCCCTCTCTGACACTCTCCGTTTCTCCTCTTGTAGGAGCTCCAGGGTCAGAGATTGGATATTTACAGTGACCTGCAGAAGTCGGGAGCCAATTATTAATGCCCTATCTCCGTCCCACGCCCGCTCTGCACCCAAGCGGCTGGTGCCAGGGTGTCAAAACCATGCAGCTTTCGTTGTTTAGCTCCGTGCCACCCGCTCTGAGCACCATTCCATGCAAACATGCAGCCCCCCTAAATCTGCAGCGTTGATCCCACCCCACATAGGTGCCGACTCCGTGGGTGCTCCGGGGCTGGAGCCCTGACAGGGAAAAATTGGTGGATGCTCTGCACCCACCGGCAGCTTCCCAACCCGCCTCCGCCTCCTCCCCTGAGCACGTTGCCACGTCCTTCTTCTCCCCCCTCCCTCCCAGTGCTTGTGCCGCACAACAGCTGTTTCACCTGGCAAGTGCTAGGAGGGAGGAGGAGGAATGCGCCACGCTCGGGGAAGAGGCGGAGCCAGGGTGAGAATTTGGGGAGGGGTCCAATAGGGGCAGGGAGGGGGCGGAGTTAGGGCAGGGCCAGGGCAGGGTGGGGGCCGCAAGCTCCCATGGGCGCCAAGGAAAGTTCTTTTCAGAGATGCATCTCCTCTCTGCTGGACTCATTTAATCTCCAGTTGAAGTGTCCTGCTTGTGTCCGGGTGAGGGGGTCACAAAGACCCTGACCCTGGTCCCTGGTTGTGGGTTTTCGATCTAAACAAAGTTTTTGGACTGGGAATTTCCTTCCTTGCTGGGTTTTCTCCTCAACGTTATTGGTACAATTTCAGCTTTAACAATGTCTTTCCCCAGGGAATTTTCTTAGTCGTTTTTCCTTCACTGACGTTATTGCTACAATTTCAACGTTAGCAACGGGTTTTTTGCTTGGAAATTTCCTGACTTGCTTTTTTTCCGTTAAAGTTCTTGGGCTGATGTTAACAAAGTTTTTTGGCTGGAAATTTCCAAAGTTGCTTTTTCACAATTCTTTGTCCTGTTTCTATTTAAATGAATTTTTTAGCTCGTGAATGATCATAGTTTTTTCTCCATTCCCTTCCTGTTGCTATCACTGGCCCTAGGTCAGTGTTAAAGGATTTTTGACTGGTTAAAGCTTGGTTGCCATTTTTTCCTGGTTAAAGCTATTGGGCCAATTTCCACATTAAGAAAGTTTTTTTGGCCAGGAATTTCTCAAATTTGTTGTTTCTGTTCGGGTTGAAGTGCTTGGTACAATTTCAAGTTTAATAAAGTTTATTTGCTGAGAGTTTCCTCAGAGGCAGATGCATCTGTTGACAGAACAAGGAGCGATGGTCTCAAGTTGCAGTGGGGGAGGTCTAGGTTGGATATTAGGAAACACTATTTCCCTAGGAGGGTGGTGAAGCACTGGAATGGGTTCCCTAGGGAGGTGGTGGAATCTCCATCCTTAGAGGTGTAACCCTTTTGCCCCTCTGAGTTGGCTCCAACAAGGGCCGGGTTCAGTATCCAGGGGTTCCCTTTCAATACCACAATCATAACCGGCTCGAGCCCCCACCCAGTGACCTGGGACACTTACATACCTCCCCCGGCCGCCTCTAGGAGGCAATACTTCCCCACTCGCAAGCACAGAGTCTGAGTGTAGCAAAATCCTTTTAATAAAGGAGGGAAACAATGCGGCATCACATTGGGGAAACACCACAAACAGGATTATAACACAAACCATAAGAAAAAACCCACCTCCAAGTACATTTAGCAATGTCCTTTCCCCCTTAGGGCCTTAAGTCCAAACACCCCAAAGTCCAACAACTCGAAAGTCTCTGGTCAGTGCCACTCCAGAGTTCAAAAGTTTATCTGCAGAGTTTTACTCCCCCCCCCCCCAAGACTGGGTGGAAATGTGGGGGGGCACACACAGGGTATTAAGGGGCATCTTACGTGGGCCAGGGCCAACTGCTCCGCCTCTCCATGGAGTTCTGCTGCAGCCTTCACCACGACCAGCTCCACTCCACCAGCTGTGCCGCTCCTCCAACCGACCCGTGAGCCACTCCAGCCGGACCCGCAAACCGCGCCGCTCCGCTCACTGTTCCATGAGCTGCTCCAACATGCTGCAAACTGCTCCGCTCTGCCAGCCGCTTAGCGATAGATCTTCAGGCTCCCCCACTAGTTAACCCAGCACTCAGTGATCGCAGCTCAGGAAGCTTAGCTCTTTTAGTGATTTCAGCTTGTAGTAGGGGAGCCCCAGTGGTGCACCATTGGCCCAACGTGAATTCAGCTCAGCAGCCTCTAGATGGACTCCTAATGGAATTAAAATTAGCTCTACTCTTCAACAGTGGAGAGAGGAGGTGCTGCAATTGGTGTTCCAGACCCTCAAAAGGGGCCCATGCCATCAGGTACACACACCAGTCCCCAACCTCTCTCATTTCAATGGGTTTTGGCACCCATGTCCCTTGTCTAGCAAGTGCTACTTAATTGATAGAGACATCTCTGTCATAAAGCAGTCTCTTAGTTCCTCATTCACATAATCAGAGTGACAACACTTTATTCCTCCTGCCCCAATAACAAAGAAATTGGGGATCCCAGAGCTGTCAAAATAACCATCCCAGGCTCCCGTGGGCTATGCTAGGTGGGGTGGGTGTGCCAATGAAAATACCTAAAATTCCTTTCCACCCTCCCCATAATTCACCACCAGATATCAGGGTAGAGCTCATCCTGACTCTGCTTACAGAGGTTTTCAAGGCCCAGCTTGAGCAAGCCCTGGCTGGGATGATTTAGTTGGGGTTGTCCGGCTTTGAGCAGGGGGTTGGACTAGAACCTCCAGAGGTCCCTTCCTACCCTGGTATTCTATGATTCTATCTCAGCACCTGGTGAGCCATCACCATGAGGTGTTATGTGAAGCTGTTACCCCACTGCCTCACCCCAGAGATGGCTGCATCTCAGCACCGGGTGAGTCATGCCTGTAATTAAGATCGCTAAAGTGCTAGCGCCCCCTAGAGAGGGAAGGCCCCGTGTCCCATTCCCTGCACCCCTGAGCTAGCCAGATCCAAAGGATGTGAGCTGGTGACCCCAGAGGGGAAAGACCTGGTGTCCCATTCCCCACCCCCCCTAAGAGCCAGCCAGTCACTGCCCTGGGGCTGGACTGGAGCCAGCGACCCCTAGAGGGGCACTGAGCTGCAGAGAACAGGGTGGGGGCTCAGTAGGGGACACCAGGCTGCAGGGAGTCGCAATAAAGCACCACTGGAGTCAAAATAAACAGGCCCCATTTGTTTTAATGGGAAAGCTGAAGAGAAGCAGTGAGGCGGCTTATAGCTCCAAATCCTTTGACGCTTGGGGCTGATGGGGGTCGGGTGGGGGCAGAGGTGGGTGTCTTCTGTTTCCTCCCATCCCTGGGGGTGGCTGGGTAGCACCCCCAAAAGTTGACCCTCCCTTAGCGTTAGCCCAGGAGCTCACTGGCTCCCTTTCATTGCGCCCCCAATGTGAGCCCCCCCACAGATCTGGGGTGTCCCTCTGGCAATCGGGGTGTTTCCCCCACCGATCCAGCCCTTCCCCTGCTCAAAATGGAGCTAAATTCTGCACCCCCTGAGCTGGTTCCAGAGTCCCCCCTCCAGGGCTCAGTCCCCCCCAAACTACAACCCCCCACAAGGGGAATGTGAGCCCCCAAATCGACTGCCTTTACATTCACCCCCAAACTGGGGAAAGCCCTTGGGATTGGCCATGAAACTGGGAACCCCAGGCTACACCCAAACTGGGGCTAGGGCATGTGATTCTGTCACCAAACAGCAGGGGGCACTGGGGAGCCCAGAGTCCACCTGACTGCACCCCAAATCCCTGACCACATCAGCTCCCCCCAAGCTGGCACCCCCTAGAGGGGAAAGCCCCCGTGTCCCATTTCTCAACCCCTCCCTTGGTGCCAAGCCAGCCAGTCCCCCGACCTGGGACTGGATTGGAGCCAGCACCCCCAGAGGGGAAAGGCCCCATGTCCCATGTGTTGGGGCAAGGAAGTGCTGGTATCTGCAGAGAATGTCTCTCCCCCGGTGGCAGGGATGGTGTCAGTAGTGGGATCAGCAAGGTACTTGGGGGGGGGGAGGAGGGTCAGTTGACTCTTCCAGGCATGTTCATATAAACCTTCTGGTCTTCTGCAGAGTGAGACAAGCGAAGGGCATCGGTTAGCAAACAGCCAGTCTGATTCGGGAGGAGGGGAAATGGCGGCGGAGCAGGGGGTGGGGGTGGGGATCCCAGCAACAGGAGAGGGGGTGGCATGGGGGGGTCCAGTGAGGAAGGGGGTGATGTGGGGCACACAGGCTGGTGGGGATCCCAGCAGCGGGGGAGAAGGCAACCGGCTGGGGGGATCCTGGCAGTGGGGGAGGGGTTGGGGGGGGATCCCAATGGGGGGGAGGGGCAGTAGGCTGGGGGGATCCTGGCAGTGGCAGAGGGGGTGGCATGGGGGGGATCTCGGCAGGGGGGGAGGGGCAGTAGGCTGGGGGGATCCTGGCAGTGGCAGAGGGGCTGGCATGGGGGGGGGATCCCGGCAGGGAGGGAGGGACAGTAGGTGGGGGGATCCTGGCAGTGGCAGAGGGGGTGGCATGGGGGGCAATCCTGGCACGTGGGGAGGGGTTGGCATGGGGGGAAATTCTGGCAGGGGGGAGGGGAAGTAGGCCAGGGGGATCCTGGAAGTGGCAGAGAGGGGGTGGTATGGGGGGCAATCCTGGCAAGGGGGGAGGGGGTGGCATGGGGGGGATCTCGGCAGCAGGAGAGGGGCAGTAGGAGGGGGGATCCTGGCAGTGGCAGAGGGGGTGGCATGGGGGGGATCCTGGCAGGGGGGAGGGGCAGTAGGCAGGGGGATCCTGGCAGTGGCAGAGGGGGTGGCATGGGGGGAAATCCTGGCGGGGAGAAAGGGCAGTAGGCAGGGGGATCCTGGCAGTGGCAGAGGGGGTGGCATGGGGGGGATCCCGGTAGGGAGGGAGAGGCAGTAGGTGGGGGGATCCTGGCAGTGGCAGAGGGGGTGGCATGGGGGAAAATCCTGGCGGGGAGAAGGGGCAGTAGGCAGGGGGATCCTGGCAGTGGCAGAGGGGGTGGCATGGGGGGGATCCCGGCGGGGGAGAGGGGCAGTAGGCAGGGGGATCCTGGCAGTGGCAGAGGGGGGATCCCGGTAGGGAGGGAGAGGCAGTAGGTGGGGGGATCCTGGCAGTGGCAGAGGGGGTGGCATGGGGGGAAATCCTGGCGGGGAGAAGGGGCAGTAGGCTGGGGGGAGCCTGGCAGTGGCAGAGGGGGTGGTATGGGGGGCAATCCTGGCAGGGGGTGGCATGCGGGGGATCTCGGCAGCGGGGGAGGGGCAGTAGGAGGGGGGATCCTGGCAGTGGCAGAGGGGGTGGCATGGGGGGAAATCCTGGCGGGGAGAAGGGGCAGTAGGCCCGGGGGAGCCTGGCAGTGGCAGAGGGGGTGGTATGGGGGGCAATCCTGGCAGGGGGGGAGGGGGTGGCATGCGGGGGATCTCGGCAGTGGGGGAGGGGCAGTAGGCGGAGGGATCCTGGCAGGGGGGGAGGGGGTGGCATGGGGGGGATCCCGGCAGGGGGGAGAGGCAGTAGGCAGGGGGATCCTGGCAGTGGCAGAGGGGGTGGCATGGGGGGGATCCCGGCAGGGGGGGAGGGGCAGTAGGCGGGGGGATCCTGGCAGTGGCAGAGGGGGTGGCATGGGGGGGATCCCGGCAGGGGGGGAGGGGCAGTAGGCGGGGGGATCCTGGCAGGGGGGGAGGGGGTGGCATGCGGGGGATCCCGGCAGGGGGGAGGGGCAGTAGGCAGGGGGATCCTGGCAGTGGCAGAGGGGGTGGCATGGGGGGGATCCCGGCAGGGGGGGAGGGGCAGTAGGCGGGGGGATCCCGGCAGGGGGGGAGGGGGTGGCATGCGGGGGATCCCGGCAGGGGGGAGAGGCAGTAGGCAGGGGGATCCTGGCAGTGGCAGAGGGGGTGGCATGCGGGGGATCCCGGCAGGGGGGAGGGGCAGTAGGCGGGGGGATCCTGGCAGTGGCAGAGGGGGTGGCATGCGGGGGATCCCGGCAGGGGGGAGGGATGGGGCATCTCCCCCCCAACACTCACCGCTGTTGTCCGTGGGTTTGCCGCAGCGTTTGGTGCAGTGATACACCACGAGGATGAGGACCAGGGTGAAGACGAGGTCTCCGATCACCAGGCCGACGATGACGGGCGTCTGGATCTGGTAGCAATCCCCGCACGGCTCTGCAGGAGAGCGGCTGTGAGCCCCGAGCGCAGCGCGGCATTAGGGGCACCGGGCTGCGCGGAGCGGGGCAGGGGGTCAGCAGGGGGCGCTGGGCTGAGCGGGGTGGGGGCACTCAGCAGGGGGCGCTGGGCTGCGCGGAGCGGGGTGGAGGGGCCCAGCAGGGGGCGCTGTGCTGCAGGGAGCAGGGCGGGGGCTCAGCAGGGGGCGCTGTGCTGCGCGGAGCGGGGTGGAGGGGCCCAGCAGGGGGCGCTGTGCTGCATGGAGTGGGGTGGAGGGGCCCAGCAGGGGGCGCTGTGCTGCATGGAGTGGGGTGGAGGGGCCCAGCAGGGGGCGCTGGGCTGCGCGGAGCGGGGCGGGGGCTCAGCGGGGGGCGCTGGGCGGCGGGGAGCAGGGCAGAGGGGCCCAGCAGGGTGGGTGTGTTTGCCGCCCCCTGCTGGAGGGGCTGAGCGCTGTGCTATGGGGGGGCTCCCCCCCCGCAGTCCCGCTCTCCGTGGCTCGGCTCCGTCCCGCTCTCACTCACCCTGTCCCTGGGCGGAGACGGCGTCTGCTGCGGAGAGAAAGGAAACGGCCTGATCCAGCGCCAGCCCCACTTCTGCCCCTGTGCCCCCCCTGCCCCCTTCTGCGCCCCCACGCTCTAACCCCCCCTCGGGCCGCCCGTTCCCTGGGGGTTACTCAGTAACGATCAAAACCCCAAAGAAATTCCCTCCCCCAAAACTCCGTTCAGCTGCAATTCAATGGGCTTCCTTCTGCCCCCTCCCCACTGCAGCCCCCGCCCCAGGCCCCCTCACTCCTGACCCACAGCCCTGCTCTGGGCTCCCCACCCCCTAGCTCTGACCCACAGCCCCCCTTGCTGTACAGAGCAGTACCCAGTTTCCTTGCCCAGTTGTGGGGGGCTGTGGCTGTGGATATGTGGGGGCTGAGGGGTGGGGAATGGCCACTCTGTGGGGGGGAGCCAGGTGTGCTCACACCCCCCCAGGCAGCATCTGGTGGGGTTCAGCAGCGAAGAGGAAGTGAAAATGACGTTTTGAAACACTTCCCTGTCCCTGGTCCCAGCCTGGGGTTTGCACAAGAGGATGTGGCAGCAGCAGGAGCTCGACCGAACCTTCTTCCCTGGGGAGTTCGGCCCAACCCCCTCCCTGCCGCCCTCCCTGCCAGGGGCCATCCTCTGTCCCCCCCACACACACACACTCCCCTCGGGTCACAGCCCGCCATGCCCTCAGCTCCCCACATCTGTCCCCAGACCTTGGGAGCCCCAGCTCCTGGGTTCCCCCAGTGTTGCCAGTGGAGAGGGATCTAGTGGATTAGAGGGGAGGGGGCAAAGGGGCCGTGAGCCAGGACTCCTGGGTTCTCCCCACTGCTGCCAGCGGAGTAGGGTCTAGTGGGTTACAGTGGAGGGCGTGGGGGCGGGGAGCCCGGACTCCTGGGTTCTGTCCCCGGCACGGGGAGGAGTGTGGGGTCTGGTGGTTTAGAGCAGGGGGGCTGAGAGCCTGGACTCCTGGGTTCTGTCCCTGGCACGGGGAGGGGAGTGGGGTCTAGTGGGTTACAGTGGAGGGCGTGGGGGGGGGGAGCCCGGACTCCTGGGTTCTATTCCCGGCATGGGGAGGAGTGTGGGGTCTGGTGGTTTAGAGCAGGGGGGCTGGGAGCCTGGACTCCTGGGTTCTGTCCCTGGCATGGGGAGGGGAGTGGGGTCTAGTGGGTTACAGTGGAGGGCGTGGGGGCGGGGAGCCCGGACTCCTGGGTTCTGTCCCTGGCACAGGGAGGAGTGTGGGGTCTGGTGGTTTAGAGCAGGGGGGCTGAGAGCCTGGACTCCTGGGTTCTGTCCCTGGCACGGGGAGGGGAGTGGGGTCTAGTGGTTTAGAGCAGGGAGGCTGGGAGCCCGGACTCCTGGGTTCTCCCTACTGTTGCCAGAGGAATGGGGTCTAGTGGATTAGAGCAGGGGCGGAGGGGTTGGGAGTCAGGACTCCTGGGTTCTCTCCCCAGGCGCCAGGTGGACACTCACCAATGAAGAGACAGAGGAAGGGCAGGGCAGGGCCCCACATGATGAGCTTGCCCTGGGCAGGCCTACAGGCAGCACAGCCGGCGCTCAGCCACTCTCCCCTCCAGCAGCGGCCAGTCGATTGCTACATGTTTGTGACATTCTCTCTCGAGCCCAGCACCCGCCACAGTCACCCACATCCGGGGCTGGAGCACGGCCCAGGGAGACCATGGCAAAGACATACAGGATGTGGGGGAGTGGAGAGCGCAGGGGCTGAGTCACATTTGCCAGCCAGAGGCTGTTGCTATGCCCCCTCTGCTCTAACCACTAGACCCCCCCTCCCCTCCCAGAGCCAGGGAGAGAACCCAGGAGTCCTGGTTCCCAGCTCCCCTGCTGTAACCCCAGACACCAGCTGAGGGTCTGGCCCCATTGACTCCAACGGGGATCCGGCCGATTGCCGCCCACTGGGCTCTGCCAGTCTCTCCTCGCACCACGTGAGCTGAGCCCTTGTGCGGGCTGGGAGTAGGTTTCTGTTTAGAAACTGACTACCCCGAACGCGCCTCACTCGGCTGGCTTTGAAATTCACTGTGATCGTTCGCCCACCCCCCTCCCTGCCCCGTCACAGATACGCCCTGGTGCTGAGCAGGAGCCCCCACCCCTCAGACCCTTCACCTGCACCATGGACAGAACCCGGCGTTTGTGAACCGTTACTGCCCCTTTGCCGTGGGCTCACCCCATGGCAAGAAAACTCCCTGCCCCACTGCAGACACAACCTAGCCCACGCAGCGCTCCCATGAGACCCGCCAGCCCTCGCAACATACGTGTGCGCCCCTTTCCCCATACCCCACAACCAGGCAGGGGGCACAGAGAGTGGCTCACAGACATTCCCCACGGAGTGCAGGCCCCCCCCAAGATCACCCCATGCCCCAGTCACATCTCTGCCAAGCTGCTCCAACCAACCCACCTGGGGGCAAGGTGACCAGAGAGCAAGTGTGAAAAATTGGGACCCTTTTTTGTTTGTGGGTGGGGTGGGGTGGGGAGGGGATAGTTGTTCATTAAGACAAAGCCCCTAATACTGGGGCAATCCCAATATTGTCTGGTCACAATCCCAGGGGCAGAGTTAAGGTTACCTGGGTGTAACCTAGGTGGAGAGGAGAGGGGAGGGAAATCAATCCACTCCCCAGTTCTGTGCTGCAGAATTACTCTTGCCAGCTCTAAACTACTGATCTGCACAAGCCATGAATTTCTGTCCTCGCCAGAGACTCCGGCCGGATTTTCGATAGCAACCCTCGAAATCCAAGAGGTTGTGACTATTCTAGGAGCTGCTTCCCCTAGGCATCCCCAGAAGACAACTACCCACCCCGCACACTCCCAGAATGGCCTCTGGCTACGTAACTCGCCAGCGATCGCCCCTGCACCGAAGCCAGCCCAGCTAGAGGTTAGCGATTTGCCTTTCCAATGCAGAATAAGCCCTACAATATAGCGATTTCTGTCACCTTCCATAATACGGCCTGGGATCGGGACTCCGGAGAGTCGGAGATTTTCTGCTTTCACCTACGCTCACCCTGGGTGTTCTACTGACCATTAAATGCAGCGACATTCCTGCCCCTCAGCCGACTGGCCTAGCACCCGCACTGTTGAGGGCAGAGGTGTCGTCAAAGGAGAAAAACCGGGCCAAGAACGTCACGCCCTGTCTCAGCTCCGCTTACGTGATGCCTCTTGAAGCCAGGGGTCGCCGGCCTGCAATCCCTCCTGGCTGCTGGGTTTCCCGGACGGCGTCCCAGGAACATCTGCAAAACGCCCGATTCAGTCAGGGTCCCCCGGCGGCTCTGGTGAGGGGACTGGATCGGACCGGGGTGCACACCGGCCACCAGTTCCGTCCCACCTGGCAGCACACGCTGCTGAGCGCAGGGAGGTGGGGGGGGGGGCACGCAGAGACGCCTGCCCGTCATGGCAATGTCCACATGTGCAGTTTTTTTTAAAAGGCCAAAACATGAGAGACAAAGACGATTTTTCTAATGGGAGAAAACTGATTTTTTTTTTGCTCTTTGAAAAGCACCAATGGAATTAAAATGATGAGCCGGAAGAACAAATAATTTTTTTCCTCAAAATTTTCGAGCAGAATATCCCAAGAGGACTCTGCCTGGGAAGCCAGGAGGAGATTACTTACACTGCACATCCACTGAGACAGGTGGAGACTGTCTATAGCCGATCGCGTTCTGAGCCTCACAGCTGTAGCTACCGGACCGCTCCTTTGTGGCAGGGAAGGTCAGGACGCTCTCCTGGGTCTCCTGATAATGGGTGTCATCCTTGTACCACGTATATTCGGTCACCGGGGGGTTACTGCTGCCCACAAAGCAATCCAACATCACTGCGTCGCCTTCCCGGATGCGCTGGGGGTTTTGGAGGGTGATTCGTACCTCCTTGGGGGGATCTGGAAAAGAATCCAGGTCGGGATGTGTCTTGGTGTTCGGGGCGGGGAGGTTATAGGCAGGAAATAAAAAGGAGGGAAGTGCCCCAAGCATAGCCAAAGCCTGCCTGAGTCTGCAGAGAGCCTGAGCCCATTGCTCCGAGAGGGGGGATCTATCCGCGGGTGTTAACTCCCAGCTCCATTGCACTGAGGTCCTGTGTCCGAGCAGGGGCTCTGTGAGGCAGGAGGGGGAGAGCATCCCACCCATGAACTTGGGTGCTGAGGTACATACCGGGATCCCACCTCTCACACCAATGCTTCTGCAGAGGGCGGAAGGAGGTCCTAGAGGGAGGCTACAGTTCCTGCCCCTCCAGGATTCATGCTTGCTCTGCCCTGCCAAGCTGGAGTGCAGATCCTGGATACCTCACACAGCTGCAGCACCCCCTGCTGGTCCCCTGGCTACTCACACTGTACGTCGACTGTAATGGCTGGCGACTCCAACATCCCGACTCTGTTCTGAGGCTTGCAGTGGTAGGAACCGGACTGGTTGGGATGGATCTTGTCGAAGCGAAGCTCCTGCTGGGTTTGTGCTGGGATGTGCTGCCCGTTTCTGTACCATGTGTAGCTGCTGACGGGCGGATGAGCCTTGCAGGAGCAGCTGAGCACAACCGTGTTCCCTTCCTGGATCTGAGAGCCTGTCACCAGTTCAACATGCACGTCCTTTGGGGCATCTGGGGAATAAAAAGGCCCTGATTTAAATGGATTATTCTGTGGGAAACTCTAAGTGACTTGACCAAGGTTACCCGGAGACTCCAGTGGCAGAGAACAAACTGAACTTAGTTCCCTGGTGAACACCCGATGCACGGGCCCATCCTGTCTTTAGAGGTAGGGTGGGGAAACGGAGGCAGTGTCAATGCACAGCCCTGCCTGATTTGGGGAAATGGCCGTTATTTCTCTCGGGAAGTTTTGGAGGGTTACATCTGAAATGTTTGTGTTTTCAGTGAAAACGCCCCAGACATTTCCAGTGGAAAAAAAAATCATTTTCCGGTCTGTGATGGGGTGTTCACCCCACACTGGAAAGCAAGGGGTTAAAAGCAGCCAATCAGAGAGCGGCTGAACAGAGCAGCCAATCAGGTCTCAGAGGGCTCATATAAAAGTAGCTGCAGGGGCGGGGGCAGAGGCAGTCAGTCTCTGCAGGGTGCCCAAGGAGAGAGGACGGGGTTCCTAGCAGGCTGGGAGGCCCTGAGAAGAGGACGAAGGAGATGCTGGGACCATGAGGACGTGGCCCAGGGAACTCAAGCAGCAGAGACAGAGGTTAGAGGCGCAGCAGGTCTGCAGGTGGTGACGATGACGGGCGACACATCACCAAGAGGGGGCTAATCCCCCAGACGGCCAGCAGGAGGCACCGCTCTGGCGAGTGAACCCTGTCACACGGTCTCAGGAAAAGTTCAAAACCCTGAATATGTTTGGATTTTCAGCGGGCTGCACCCCACCCCCAGCCCACAAAACCAAACCAATTGTCCAGTGACACGAATTATCTGTCTGTGGCAATTTTCTGTCTGTCTCCAAAAGCTGCGGGGGCGGGGGGCGGGAAAGTGCTTTGTGGTCTGTGGGTTTTTTAGCACAATCCGGGACATTTCATCCCAAAAGTGAATATTACTCTTGCATTACACATTATTTTCTGCAAATGCCATGGACCAAGCATGAGTTGCCGAATTCATTCAGGCGCAAGACACTCTGGCTCTCCCAAGAGGTGACGGGTTGAAAAAACTTGCAAATGTTTGAAACAGCCGTGTCGCTTCTGCTTCAAAATGGGCAGATTTGGGGGGCAGGGGAAATGTCACATTTTTTAAATGACACATTTTCCATTTTTCTCCTGTTTGCCCCTGAGCGCAATAAAATAAATTGTTCCAGTGTTTGTGGTTTGTTTGTCTTGTTCTCCCAAGTGTGTGTGTGTGTGTGTGTGTCCTTGCTGCCCCATGCTGGAGAGGTTGAATCCTGCTCTGCGTGTGTAAGCACTCCCCTTGCTGGAGGGAATGGGTCAGATCTGTCTCTCTGTGTGTGAAACTAGGCACATTGCCCTCTGCTGGCTGGAACCAGAATTGTCACGCTGTGTGTCAGAGGCCTTGTACTGCTAAGAGCTAATGGAGATTCTCCTTTAACTTTAGTTCCTGTCTTTTCCAATGCCACAAGCCCTGCCTATTTCACCTCCTCTGATGACCACATCACAAGCATCTAGGGAAGAACCTCCTAGTCTCCCTCCTTGTGCTTAGCAGAGGTATCTAGTCTCAGGCAGTTCCACAGACTCTGCTTTCCCATCTGGCCCCAGTCCCCACACTCACACTGGACGTCTATTTGCAGCGTTGGGGATCGGATTAAGCTTATTTCATTGACGGCTTCACAGACATAGGAACCAGAATGCTCGTCCCCCTTGGCTTCAAACTCCAGCCTCTGTTCCTGCCCCTGGTGCAGCCGCTGTGAGTCCTTATACCAGTTGTATGTGGAGACGGGGGGGTTGCTGCCCTTGGTTATGCACATCAGCATGAGTCTGTCCCCCTCTCGGATGATCTCTCCAGGTGTCGCTTTCACCTGGACTCCCTTAGGGGCATCTGGAGCAAACCAACACGCAGGTGAACAGCTGAGATATGGACACTGTCCAGAGGTGGGGCAAGGAATGGGACACTGGGCCTTTCCCCTCCAGGGGGCGCCAGCTCCCATCCAGGGCAGAGACTAGCTGGCTCAGGGGGACGGGGAATGGGGCATTGGGCCTTTCCCCTCTAGGGGGCGCTGGCACTGACCCTCATGCCCATCCCTGCCCAGTGGGATGGCCCCACTCTTCCTTCAAAATACAGCCAGCTCGCACCCCATTGGCCAATCTGCTTCCACCCATCTGGACCCATATCCACCTCCCTGGTGCCCCCCAAGAAATGCAGCCCCTAGGGTGCTTATGGGTCAGTGCCAGAGCTACTGGTGGGGCTGGTGCTGTCAGACCCAGGGGCGCCCAGTTCAAATCCCCCCCCCAACTCACATTTCACGTCCAGCACCACACTGCTCTCAGAGCTCGGTGTCCCAGCCTGGGTGTTGAGCCGGCAGGTTACATTTGTCCCATGGTCCTGCCAGGTGGGCGTGAAAGTCAGTGTGTTCTCGGTCCTTCCACTGTCCGTCCTTGTGGTGGGCTCAGAGGTCCTATGCCCCAAACCGACCCACATCAGGGTTATGGGGTAGTCAGGGCAGTAATAGGCTATGGAGCAAACTGCCTGGGCCGGGATTGACTCCCTGAGCTCGCTGGGTGCTTTGATTTGAGGAGCTGGAGGTGAAGCTGTGCCAGGGGGACAAAGAGAAAAATTATTATGGAGAATACTTTATTATTAGGTGGTGTTAGATGTTTGGCTGCATGTGTGTGTTCTCTCTGTGTGCTGCCCCAGCTCTGCACAGACACCTTGAGTGAACCACCCAATGACCACAAGATCTGTTAAGGTATGAAGGCACCAGGCCAGGTTTATTGTCGACAAAGCATGATAGTAGCACCCAGAAGACGCTATGAGGACACTAAGATATGTCTGCCCATGACAATGGAGGCAGCTCAGTCCATGGTGGGACTTTCCACTGCCCCCTTGGCTGGCCAAAGAGTCTCCCTCTGAGGCTTTGTCTGCATTGGAACTTCATCGGCAAAACTTGTCATTCAGGGGTGTTAAAAAACACACACACCCCGAATGACAAAAGTTTTACCAACGAAAAGTGCTGGTGTGAACAGTGCTTTGTGGGCAGGAGCGCTATCCCGCTGACAAAGCCGCTGCCACTCCTTGGGGATGGAATTTTTTTGTCAGCAGGAGAGCTCTCTGCTGCCGACAAACAGTGGCTACACTGCACGCCTCTTAGCAGCAGGGCTGTAGCAGCACAGCTGTGTCGCTGAAAGGTGCCTAGTGTAGACAAAACCTTAGATACATCCTTATACTCTGCTATAAACAAGTTCCATACTGTCAGCCTGATCTGATCTGTTAGGAGGGGTCAGCGTGTTCCCCTTATCCTGGGGGAAGGTTTTTGTACCTTCCTTGGTACCACTTAATATCGGGCTGTGTTTGCGTGAGTGCTCTGTGCCTAGCACTTAGCAATGTGAATCTCTGCAAGATCAGCCCTGTTCTTGCCCCATTCTGTGAGCAGGGCCTGTCTCATACCAGGCCTCTGATACAAGGGCTCGCGTCACAGGCTCTCTTCCTAATGCATTAGGTACGTTACGGTGGAGTCCCTGCCCCAGGTGCGATCTGGGCCCTGTTATGCAGGGCGCTGCCCAGACACAGCGAGAGACAGTCCCTGCCCCAAAGAGACCACAGTGGAAACAGGCAAAGGATTATTCTCCCTGATTTTCATTTGGGGAAACTGAGGCATGGAGAGCTGAAATGACTTTCCCTGGGACACCCAAGGAAAAGGGAAAATATGAAATAACAAAACCCAACCCCCGACATCCTTCCTCGTGCTGCACTTGAGGTGAAAAGGGAATAAAAAGCAAGTCGAAAAGTGAAATTCAAGATTTGTGGGTAAAATATTTCAGGAGAAATGTGGAAAAACACCATAAAACCGAAGAAACTTAGAAGTTTTCCACCCAAACCATTGTTCTGTTTTGCTAGAGGCTCTGCTGAACAGCACAGGGATAACAACCTACTGCTTCTACTAGGTGAGGACCCATCTCCTTTAGCTCTACTAGCAGAGGTCAGTGCTGCTCTCGTGCAGACAGGGAGTTCAAGGCTGGCTGTAGCCCCAGACTTTAGTGAGAGTCGTTGCCTCATTAAAGGGATGGGACAGAGGTGGAGAAAATAGGAACAGCCAGCCTGGATGTCATCCCAGGCGCACTGAGCTGCGTCCCCAGTGATGGCTGCTACCAGAGCAGGGTCTAGTGTTTGCGGGGGCTAGAAGCCAGGACTCCTGGGTTCTCTCCCCAGCTCTGGGAGGGGAGTGGGGTTGAGTGGTTAAAGCAGGGGGGTGGGCTATGAGTCTTTAGTCTGTTCCTACAAGGAAGCCGAGGACTTTCCTTCTTACCCATCACATTCACACTGATCTTAGTCATCCACTTCTTCTCCTCCTCCTGTTTCCTAGGGTTCGAGGCGGCCAGTCTCAGCCCGTATGAGCCGTTCTCGCTGGCCTGCAGGTCAGACAGCTGTAGGCTGCAATCTCTCTCCAGGTCCCCCAGGAACCTCACACGCCCTGCAAAGGCCGGGCTGATGGCGACGTTGTGTTTATACAGGACGGTGCCATTGAAATCTTTCTTCTCCAAGACATACACAGGGTTCAGGTACCAGGTCAGGGAGCTGATGATCAATTTCTTTGTCTTTATGGAGTTCACGACACAGGATTTATAGCGGCACGGGATGGACAGACAGGCCCCTGTCCAAGCGATCAGGGACTCGGGGACCTCGACAGGTGGGTCACATTGACACAGGAAGCCTGGAAGCAGCAGAGTGACAGAGATGGCAGCGAGGGGCAGGCTGGCCAGGCTGGGTGCTTCCAGTGCCGAACTGGGACTCAGGAGATCGGAGTTTGATTCCCAGCACTAAATTCCCTGTTCAGCTCATGGTGTGGCTCTGGGCTTCAGTTTTCCCATCAGTACAATGAGGAGAACCCACGAGTCCTAGCACCCATTGCCGCCCCCCACTCTAATCATTGGACCCTGCTCCCCTCCCAGGGCCAGGGATAGAACCCAGGAGTCCTGAATCCTTGCTCAGCCCCCTATCATTGAATTGCATCAATCTGATGCAAGAGAAGTAAATCTCACAGAGGAACATCTGCCCCTGGGCTTATGACCCCCTGGCCGGGTCCCCAGGGCTCTGAGGGAGCCAGATGCTCAGGGCGAGGGGAAGGGGCCTTACCTGGTAGAAACAGCAGCCAGATGAGATGCCTCATGGTGACCCCAGGGCAGCCGTGGCACCAGGGAGCAGAGGAAAGAGCGAAGGGCTGGTTGGTTCCTGCGATGACTCAGAGCAACATCAACCACCTGGAGGGGAGAGAGACCAGCTAGAGGGGAGACTGCAGGGAACCTGCTACCTTCCCTAACCACTAGACCCTGCTCCCCCCCCCAAGGGTGAGAGAGAAGCCAGGCGTCTTGGGTCCCAGTCTCCCTGCTCTGACTAACCAAAAGGCAGATGAAATAGCTGCCGGATGGGTTTGTCGTGCATGGCGTGGTACAAAGGGCATCACATTTACATAGGGAGGGGAACCGTTACACACCCTGCTGAACTGGGTGCTGTTACTAGAGGTCTTGGTACAACCCCACCCACCCTCCCCAGGAGCTCACATCAGATGCCTCTAATCGGTTTGGGGGTGGGGGCTGGGAGCCAGGACTCCTGGGTTCAATCCCTGGCTCTGGGTGGGGAGCAGAGTCTAGTGGTTAGAGCAGCAGAAGAGCCCAAAACTCTGAGCCCACTTGTGAATGAGGGTCTTTCATTCACCCCCATGCCTCAGTTTCCCAGCTGCACAGCGGGAACCCAGCCACATGCCTGCTGTCAGGCTGTGGGCATCGCCGCAGGCTGGGCACGGTACAGCCCAGTGTCATGGGCCCCGGCTGCTCCTCACGTTTGATCCCCCACTTGGGGGATGAAAAGCGCTGACAACGCCCCTCCCCCACTTCCCAGCAGCGCAGGGCACCAGAGAAGCTGTTTCCCCCGCGTCAAGGGTCACTGGCTGGGCCTCGGCCGGGGCGTTTTTGTCACAGAGACGCTGCCACTTCCTCTGGGCGTTGAGCTAACCAAAGTGAGGGGGAGGACGTGGGAGAGCAGCCTCAGGGCATGAGAATCGGCACTGACTGCCCCTGCTCTGCCCCCCGCAGCACAGCGCCCCCTAGCATCCCCACCGCACCACAGCACCCCCTAGTGCCTCTACCCCACAGCACAGTGCCCCCTACTGCCTATACCCTGCCCCCTGCACCACAGCACCCCGTAGAGCCTCCACTCCCCCCAGCACAACGCCCCCTAGCATTCTCACCCCACCGCCCCCTGCACCCCCTAGCATCCCCACCCCACCCCCTGCAGCACAGCTCCCCCTAGTGCCTCTACCCCGCCCCCTGCACCGCAGCACCCCGTAGAGCCTCCACTCCCGCGCAGCACAGTGCCCCCTACTGCCTCTACCCTGCCCCCTGCACCACAGCACCCCGTAAAGCCTCCACACCCCCCAGCACAGCACCCCCAGCACTCTCACCCCGCCGCCCCCTGCACCACAGCACCCCCTAGTGTCCCCAGCCCACCCCCTGCAGCACAGTGCCCACTAGTGTCCCCACCCCACCCCCTGCAGCACAGCTCCCCCAGCGCCCCCACCCCATCCTCTGCAGCACAGCGCCCCCTAGTGCCTCTACCCTGCCCCCTGCACCACAGCACCCCGTAGAACCTCCACCCCCCTGCAGCACAGCGCCCCCTAGCATCCCCACCCCGCCCCCTGCACCACAGCGCCCCCTAGTGCTCTACCCTGTCCCCCTCAGCACAGCGCCCCCATTGCCTCTACTTCACCTCCTGCACCACAGCACCTTGTACAGCTTCCACCCCCCCTGCAGCACAGCGCCCCCTAGCACCTCCCACCTCATCCCCTGCAGCACAGCGCCCCCTAGTGTCCCCACCCCGCCCTCAGCAGCACAGCACCCCTTAGTGCCAGGGAGCATTCACGGCTCCCAGGAGCAGAGGCCTATTGATTGGGGGTGGGAGGCAATTGACCAACCAGATGGAGGGAAATGGGGGACACACAGAGCTCCCCTCATCTGGTCAGAGCAGCCACAGCTCCAGCCGGCTCTGGAATAGACGGTAGATCTGAGAACCAGCTGGGGGTACCATTGACGCCTTCCAGCTCCACCCCACCCCCAGCTCAGCTCTGCCCAGTGTCCCAATGGGGAGGGGGCACAGACTGAGCCCCTGGCATGGGGGGAGCTGGTATGGGGGAGGTGGGAATGGGGGGCTCAGAGGATCCCTGGCTTGAGGGTTAGACTGGGGGACCCTGGTGCAGAGGGGAAACAGGGGGCACCGAGAGCCCCTGCTAAGGGGAAAGAGGTTTCAGGGAGTCCCTGACCTAGAGGTGGTGGGAGGGGGGCACACACGGAGCTGTGGGGGATGGGGGGAGCTCTGCCAACACCCGCTATGAAGTGCGCTGCCCTCTAGTTGATTGTTTCTCCTGAGCCGCGGTGCACCCCAAGGGGCTGGGTTTGCCTGGGAGCACAGGAGGGCGGGGACTGTCTCTCAGTGTCTCTGGAGGGCACTCGGCACAATGGGGCTGCATGGAGCTGGGAAAAGAACCCAGGAGTCCTGGCTCCCAGCCCCTCACTCTAACCACTAGCCTCCACTCCCGTCAGCAGGAGAACATGCAATTACCTTATAGTGCGTCCTGCAGCCGTGGCTCCAGCAGCCAATCTGGCCAGGGGAAGCTGAGCAGCTTTGGAGGCCAAAAGGGGAAGTGGCACTGGGCGGGGCGGGGGTGAGATTTCTGTGGGTCCCCCTGGAGGCGAGCTGGGGGCCAGGCCGCAGAGCACCTTGAAAGGAGGCTCCAAATTCCCCCTTTTGCTGCCATGCAGGGGGGCTGTTTAGCAGCATCTGAGTCCTTTCACTTTCCTCTCTCTGGCTAAGCAGGGGTGGGCACAATCCGGGCATGGAGAGGATATGGGCAGGGAGCAGGGTGGGGGGCTTTCCCCTGGCAGGCAGGGCTGGCCCCAATGCCCCAGCCCGGCACTAGGGGAATAGAAAGGTCACTAATTGCTCAGATCTCAGCCCAGACCTGGGATCAGCCTGGGGCACCGACAATAGGGGGCAATCATGCCCTGGGCACGGGGGTGGGGTGGAATATACAATCCTACCTGTAACCTCAGCCCCATCCCATGCAGAGGGTCCTTCTCTGGCCCCGCGTCCACGTTCCCCCCATGTGGGCACAGACAGAATTACAGCGAGGGGCAGCCTGGCCTGGGCTGTAGGTTCCTTAGCACTGCGGGGCTGCGCTCTGGGCCCAGGGCAGCGCTGACCCCTAGGGGTTGGGTTTCACCCTGGTGGGGCCTGTCCCCCTTTCCCGCCCCTGGGGAATCGCTAGCTGCAAAGTGGCCAGAAAGAAAAACACTTTGTTGTGAATGAAGCCCATGTGTTCAGGGGAGCGAGGGGTCGAAACCAGAAATTGGGGGCACATCGTTTCAACGGCAAAACTGAGCCCCTCTCCCAGTGCTGTCCATTGGCCCCTCTCCTGGCCTGGCCCAGCCCTTCCTGCCTCCATCAGCAGATGTTTTGGATCTGCCCCAGATCCCCTGGGGCCGCTTGGGAGCAGCAATGCAGGAGCATTCCTAGCAGGACATGCTGCCCACAGAGCAGGGAATAGAGAGAGACACAATGGGGTCAGAACAAAGTGCCCTGTGCTAACCACTAGACTCCTCCCAGCACTGGGGATAGAACCCAGAAGTCCCTGCTGCCAGACCCCTGCTCTAACCACTCCTCCCTCCACACACACACACACACACACACACACACACACACACACACACACACACACACACACACACACACACACACACACACACACACACACACACACACACACACACACACACACACACACACACACACACACACACACACACACACCTCAAGCTGCTCTTCAGACCCTCTTTCCCACCGTGTGTCGTTCTGTGTCCCCAGCAGGAATCCTGCTCTCCGGGAATATCGCCAGCCCCTCGCATGATGATGGAGGCGATTATAGCAGCCTGGGGGGCTATTCTAACTGAGCCCGGCCAAGGTCCCTGCTAGCCGTGGTCCCCTCTGTGCTGCCAGGACCCTGAACCCGAGGAGACTCTACCATCAACGCCCCGGCCTACATCCACCCTCCTCTGAGAGCTGGGAAAACCCTCTGAACCAAGCTCATGCCCAGTGCTCGGCCCCCAGCGGCTGCAGAGCCCGGCTGCAGCCCAGACCCCACTTAGGGCTGGGAATTGCTGCTGTCAAATGCCGGGTTTTCCTAACTTTGACTTGAGCCGGGAATTTCCTGCCTGTCTCCAATTTGGGATTTGAAAGCTGCCTTGTTCCCCTCTCCTTTGCCCCTGGGAATTGCTGATCACGTCTCACCTTTAACTCCAAGTTAACCAAAGTTTTTTGTCTAGCTATTTCCACTGTTTTTTATCAAGTTGATATTAAAAAAAAAAAAATTACCCAATGGCTGCATTTTGGAGCTATTTATTCCCAACTGAGTCACCCCAGCTGGGGGTCTGACCCCATTCATTCCAGTGGAGCCACTGCCGCTTTACCCCACATAGGCACCAACTCCATGGGTGGTCTGGGGCTGGAGCACCCACTGGAAAAAAATGGTGGGTGCTGAGCAGTCACCGGCAGCTCCCCGTCAATGCTTCCCCCTCCTCGCGCCTCCCACTTGCTGCAATCAGCTGTTTTGTGGGGGAAGCGGTGAGGAGCGAGGACGCAGCGTGCTCAGGGGTGGGAACAGGTGGGACAGGGGTAGGGGAGAGACAGGACAGGGGTGTGGCCTTGAGGGAAGGGGTGGAGTGCGGGTGGGGCCTGGGGAAGCGCCAGGGGTCAAGCACCCCCAGCACAATGGAAAATCGATGCTTGTGGACCCCTGCTGGGATCTGGCCCTGTTGAGCGATGGCTTCTCTTTGTGTTTAAGGTCCCGGCCATGCAGCGGGGGTCCCAGCTGGTTGGGATTTCAGCAGAGCTCAGTGGAAACCAGCTTGGGGAGAGTCCAACTGGCTGTAAATATCCTGGGTCCGTCCTTGGAGTTCCTGTAAGCCCAAACAGAGAGCCAGTGAGATCCCTGCTCGACGGGCCTCAAGGCCAGTGGGGTGGGTGCTGCCAGGACTGGACACTCTGTGGCTGGGGGAATCTCCCCTGAGCCGGTAGCAGGATGGGGTCTAACACACACTCGGGCAGCACCGGTTCCACCCAGCAGGGGGCAGGGATTTGCAGTGTGGGGTGGGGTGGCTGCAGCTGCACACACACCCCAGCCAGCAGGGGGCAGCAGGGACCGGGGGCAGGAAACAGACCCTGCACTCACCTCATAGGGTGACTCTGTCTCTGGCCTGCGGGAAAACTCAGCCCCTCGTGGGAAAGGGGAAATAGTTTCTGTTATTAGATCTGTGTCCCCCCAAACCACCAGCCCCCTGAATCCCCCAAGTGTCTCCAACCAGCCCCCCTATTACCCAACTCCCCACAAATTTGTCCGACAAGCCCCCCACACCACCAGCCCCCTGGAACCCCCCAAGTGTCTCATGAGCCCCCCAAACCACCGGCCCCCTGGAACCCCCCAAGTGTCTCATGAGCCCCCCAAACCACCGGCCCCCACCCCCTCTACCCTTTAGTTTTATTTGAAGTGAATGCGAGTGATGTGACATTACAGCAGTGAGGGGCCGGCGCTGGCGGCTGCCGTCTCCGTTCAGCAGAGTCACCTCGCCCTGGTTTAGATCCAGCGTCACCAGGACACAGGGAGGCCCAGGCCAGTAAGACAGACAGTCACAGGAACAAGGTCCCTTGTCTCTGCTCAACTGTATTAAAGTCACCCGCTGAGTGATGACTGTCACCGCGTGTCCAACTCCGAGAGCGATCCATGAACCAGCGATAGCTGCACACGGACTCGCAGCCTCCCGCACAGTGCGAGGGGCTGCTGGGTCTCCCGTGGATTGATCATCAGCAGAGGGAGGGTTCCCGCTGGAGTTTCTCCATAGGAAGCTCAATTTCCCCGCTCTGGGCACCAAGCCCTGTAATAACCCCCATGCCCAGTGGGGTGGGCAATGGTTCCCCTGCGTTAAGCTGCCTCCCCTGTGTCAATGTGACGCCCTTTGCACTGCGCCATCCAGCAGCTAGTGAGTTAGAGCAGGGGGCTGGCAGCCCGGACGCCTGGGTTCTCTCCCCAGCCTTGAGAGGGGAGTGGGGTCTAGTGGTTACCGCAGGTAACAGGTTCCCTGCAGTCTCCCCTCTAGCTCCTCTCTCTCCGGTGGTTGATGTTGCTCTGGGTCATTGCAGGAACCAACCAAACCTTCGCTCTTTCCTTTGTTCCCCAGTGCCGCAGCTGCTCAGGGATCACCTTGAGGCGTCTCGTCTGGCTGCTGTTCCTCCCAGGTAAGGCCTCTTCCCCTCGCCCTGAAGGTCTGGCTACTTCAGCCCCACAGAGCCCTGAGGGCTGGGGAGAAGGGAGCGGAAACCTGGCTGGGGGTCACAAGGTCAGAGGGAGGTTTTCTTCTGTGAGATTTACTCCACTTGCATCAAATTAATGTGATCCAGTGACAGGGGGTTCAGAGGGTTGGGCTGGGATTCAGAACTCCTGGGTTCTGTCCCCAGCTCTGGGAGGGGTGTGGTGTCTAGTGGTTAGAGCAGGAAGGCCGAGAGCCAGGCTTACTAGGTTCTCCTCATTGTACAGATGGGGAAACTGAGGCACGGAGCCACACCATGAGCTGAACAAGGAGTTTAGTGCTGGGAATCAAACCCCAATGTCCTGAGTCCCAGTTCGGCACTGGAAATGCCTGGCCAGCTTGCCCCTCACTGCCATCTCTGTCACTCTGCTGCTTCCAGGCTTCCTCTGTCAATGCTTCCAGCCATGCATCGAGGTCCCCAAGTCCCTGATCGCTTGGACAGGGGCCTGTCTGTCCATCCCATGCCACTATCAATCCTGTGTCCTGAACCCCACAAGGCCAAACAACCTGACCATCAGCTCCCTGGCCTGGAACCTGAATTCTGGGTATGACCCTGAGAAGAAAGATTTCAGTGGCACCATCCTGTATAAACACAACGCCACTATCAGCCCAGCCTTCGCAGGGCGCGTGAGGTTCCTGGGGGACCTGGAGAGAGATTGCAGCATGCAGCTGTCTGATCTGCGGGCCAGCGAGAACGGCTCGTAGGGGCTCAGACTGGTTGTCTCGAAGCCCAGGCAGAAGCAGGAGGAGAGAAAGTGGATGACCAGGATCAGTGTGAACATGCTGGGTAAGAGCGAAAGTCCTGGGCTTCTTTGTAGGAACAACCTAAAGACTCACAGCCCAGCCCACTCCCTGCTCTAACCACTCGACCCCACACCCCTCCAGGAGCTGGGGATAGAACCCAGGAGTCCAGGGCCTCGTATACACAGAGGAATGAGTCACTCACCTGCAGTACTTTGCCCATGTTCATTGTCTGGCTGTAGGTGTGGGATTGCCCGATGCCGGCCGGAGAGCCCGGGCACAGCTCGGTGGTCGCGCTGCCACGGAAAGAGAGAATGTTTGGGGGGCTGGAGATGGCACGAGGGCATTTGGTTGGTAGCGTTGGGTCGACTGCAGCACCGTGGCTGGGGATTGGACAGGCTGCTTCAGTCAACAGCACAGAACCCCTGTGGGTCAGTGGCTGGTGGGGGACCCCTGGGCTAAAGCTCCCCAGACCAGATATGAGTCATGGATTTGGGGAATGGGGCCTTTCCTCTCTATGGGGCACTGGCTCCAATCCAGCCCCAGAGTGGGGGACTGGCTGGCTCAGGGCAGGGGGTAGGGAAGGATGCTCAGGGCCTTTCCCTAGTTCTAGGGCAGTGGTCACCAAACTGTGGGGTGCACCACCCTAGGAAAGCGAGGAGGAACTTTCAGGGCAGTGTGGTGGGGTCAGATCCCATGGGGGGCAGGGAGAGAGCCGCACCCACCCTCGTTCTGCCCCAGCCGCAGCTCCAGCCCCAGTCCTGGCCCTAACCCCAGCTCCCAACCGTGGCTTTGGCCCCACTCCAGGCAGGGGAGGGGGGTGGGTGCAGACAGATTCCATTGTGGGTCAGAGAGGGGGCGACAGAAAACGTTTGTCAATCCCTGGGTAGGCAGTGCTGGCTCCGACCCAGCTCCCACCCTGAACAGGGCTCATCCCTCCAGCAGGGGGTGCCCCCCCCCCACACCCCCCCCCCCCCCCCCCAGCCACTGACCTATCCCCCAGGAGGAGGCGCGTATCTAACATGCGGCTGGCTGCCCCAGGCCATAGTCCTGGGTGTTCTTCTCATAGATGCATCCAGACATCAGGGTCTCCCCAGGGCCCGGCTGGTGCTGCAAGGCAGGCAGAAGTGAGGCCGCGAGCCACTGCTCTGGGACTGCTCGGTGATGTGTAATAACAAAGGGGAATGCACAGAGGCCCCCTCTCCCCCCAGATAAACTACCCAGGGGATTGGAAAGACCTTCTGTCCTGCTCCGGGGGAGGGGGTGGAAATTTATAATCCTCTTTTATGGAGGGGGAAACTGAGGGACAGAGCTCATCTAAAGTCATGCAGTGACTCAGCAGCAGAGCTAGGGAGAGAACCCAGCCCCCCTGGCTCCCAGCCCCATAGACACACTTACCGCATTGCTGCTCATTCCCTGGCGTTTGCTCTGCCTCTTTCAAAGAAAGGAAATCAACAGCTCAGAGGCAAAACATCATCTGCTTCAGTTCAGGAGAGGAAGGAACAGGACAAAGGCTCCCACAAAATAGAACCTCCTGCCTTGGCTTGACCCCTGCTCTCCTGACCACCAGCCCAGCCGTGCAACCAGGCAGCCACCCAGCCCTTCCCAGGTCCCTTGCAGGTGTCAGGTATTTGTGTGGGACCCAACCACCACCATGCAATCACCTCCCTCCAGCTGGGTTTCAATGCATCTGAATTGGCTCAGCAATTCTCAGTCCTGGATTGCTCGGGGTTCTCCGGCAAAGGCCAGACGGAAGGAGCTGGGGATTGCCAGAGATCAGAGACGTGGCTATTACCGGTTTGCCAAAGCGCAAATACCTCCAAGCCATAACACCGACCAGCCCCAGTAGCAGCAATAGGACAAGAGCAGCTGTCGGTCCTATGATGTACTTCGGAGCCCAAACAGGGTGGGTGACTGAAAAGGAGAAAAGAGGGTTATTGGATCTACCCTGCAGCAGATTTTTGAACCACTTTTGCTGATGGATGGGAGCTAGGTAACAACCACACAGTGAGGTTGCAGAGGGATGGATCATGACACGTGGTGCTAAAATGCAGCCACCTCTGGGGCGGGACAGCTGGGAAACAGCTGCACGGTGCCACTCCAGAGAGATGGGTAACTTGGTGCTTAGATCCAGACATATCTGGGGCAGGGCAGCTGGGTAACAGCCGCAGAGCAATGGCTCGCTCAGCACTGAGATGCAGCTATCTCTGAGAAAAGGCAGCAGGATAATAGCCATACAGGGAAGGCTCAGCCAGGGGTGAGATGCAGCTACCTCTGGGGTGGGGTGGGGTGGGGCAGGGCAGCTGGGTAACAGTCACACAGCAGCACCACATGGCGATGGCTCACTTGGTGCTAAGATGCAGCCACTTCTGGAGCCCAGAGGTGGCTGGACACCAGGAAGGTGGAAGGGTTGACCAAAACTGATTAGGAGGCAGGGGTGGAATATGAGGCTGGGGTCATGAGGTGGGTGCGGTGAAGCAGGGGGATGAGGTGGGGGTACATGGGGCTGCTCCAGGAGGCCATGTGGGGAGTATTGGGGGCTGTGAGGGAGGAGGCTCTCGCCAGCCCTCACTGCTTACGCTGAACTTCGACCGATTCCCTCGCAGAGAGGCTCAGATACCCCCAGCCGGGGCCGGAGACCCAGACTCCGCATGCGTAGCTCCCTCCATCGGAGACGGCTGCCTTGTCAACACGTAAATCCTGCCCGGCTTCTGGCAGCCACACGTCCCCGCGGGACCAGACGTACCCGGCGACGGGCCGCAGGGCAGCAGCCTGGCAGCGCAGGGTAAAATTGGCACCTTCCCTTAGCACTGCCTTCCCTGCCGGCCATGAAACCTCGACCCTGGGCATGTTGAGGGCGAGAGTCAGGTGAGTTTGTCAGTGGGGCCCTAGGAGTGAACGAAGGGGCAGGTCCCTCCCCATCCAGTCCCACAGGGCAAGAATATTTGCTAGAGCCAGATGACAGTTTTTGAGGGAATAGAACCCAGGAGTCCTGATTCCCAACCCCCACCTGCTCTCACCCACAGATCCACCCCTCTCCCAGAGTTGGGGATAAAAGCCAGGAATCCTGACTCCCTGCTCTAACCATTAGTCCCTCCTCCTCTCCTCGTCTCAAGAATAGAACCCAGGCATCCTGGCTCCTACCCCCCCTGCTCTACCCATGCCATGTGTAGCAGCAGAGCTCACCTGTCCCCAGGGGCTGGGATTGGGCAGAGTCACACTCATCCCTGTATCCATCCACCTGGTATCTCAGGCGCCGCGCCAGGGTCCAGCTGGGACGGGGATATTTGCAGCTCGGTCAGCCCAGCCCTGCCTGGGGTTTGCTCTGGGCTCTGCCACGTTTGGTTGTACCAGGAGGGGCGATGGGAGCAGGCGGCCCCCACGGAGCAGGTGAGGGAGGGTCCTGGTTCCGTTCAGCGCCACAGGGAGAGCCAGCACCGATGGGCTGTGAGGAGAGGGGGGCTCAGGAGCCATTGAACGCTGCTGGGCCATGGGGCTGGCACCTCCCAGGGGCTGCAGCCTGGCTGCAGAGTGGGAAGCAGCCCCCAGCGGGCGGGCGCGGCCCAGCCTTGTTGCTCGGTGGCCAGGGCAATGAGGGCTCGGGGCAATGGGGGAGAGCAGCAAAAGTTGGCCTGAGACACGGGGAGCGCTGGGTCTGCCCAGAGGGGGCAGCCGCCAGTGGGGGGCACCACACATCGGGCCTCACACCAGAGCCCTAAATGGGACTGTTTTGAATTCTGTCCCATTCCTGTTATTCAAGTGCCTGGCTTTGGATTTTGCATTTTCATCCCCCTCCAGCCACAAAAACCTTCGATCCTGCAAATCCTGCAAGAGAGACAGATTCCCCCAAGCTGCTAAAAACCAACCAACCGACAAAAACCGGTAGGTGAAGATATGATCGATACCAATGGAATTCAGACCCAATTTTTACCACTAAAAGAATAAAACAAATCTTGCATGAACCAGGTACAAACACACAGAATGCATCTCTGACCTGCCTTGGGCCAGTGCATTTCCCCAGGTTTGGAGCGAGGGAGAGAAACGTGGAGAGGAAAGAGAAGCTCACACAAAACATTTAGCAATTTCCCCAATAGGCGACTCTTGGTACATTTATCAGATTTAGTGTTTGCCCACCAATTACCACAGCCTGGGTTTTTTGCCCACCCGAACCCACCACCAACAAAGCACATTTTACCTGCTCCCTCTCTTCTGCCAGGGGGTCCTGCAGGGTCCCAGTCCCACTATCGGGCTCCGCCTGATAGCCCCTCACGCCTGCTGCATTACGCTGGCTGCAGGGTCAGTCTCAGCGGCTCTTCAGCACAGGCCCAGGGTTAGACAGAGTGACGGGGACGCGGGTCTGACAACACAGCCCAGGAGTCTAACCCACAAGTCCCCGCTGCTTTAACCACTCTCCCTCTCCACCCCACCCCGTCCCCTAAAGTTGGGGAGAGAACCCAGGAGTCCTGGCTCCCAGCTCTAACCACTTGGATTTCAGAGCAAGGCAGAAAGGGTGTGTGTGTCCCTGCTGCCCCCAGCTGGAGGGGACGAATCCTGCTCTGTGTCTGCGCACTCGTGTGTAGTGTCCTATCTGAGGTTATCCAAGGTCCCTGTGTTGAACTGGGGCTGCTGGAAGGAACCTGATTACCAAAGACACGAGTCGCTGTCCTGGATAAGTCGTCCAGCTGTCATTCTTGACATCACCGATTGTCTCAAATCAGAAGCGGTAGGTGCCCTGATCGCTGTGGTGCAGCCCTGCCACACGCGGGGAGCAGTTGTGCTGCAGGTCCCCCAGATAGCGGACGTGCCCCTTGAAGTCAGCGTGGACACGAGCCTCATCCAAATGATACACGGTTTGATCCCTGTCCCGTGTCCAGCTCACGGCCCTGACCGTCCACCCTGTAGGGTAGGTGAAGGAGCAGGGGATAGTCATGCAGGAAGTGACCCATCCATCAAGGGACTCTGGTGCGAGGGTCATGCCCCAGTCCTGGGCATAGGCACCTGTTGGGAACAGGAATCGAGGATCAGACTGACGCCAGAGAGTTGGGGAATCCACCCTGCAGGCCAGGCTTCCACACATATCCCGCCGGGAGAGGCCATCAGCTCAGCCCCCCAAACTAGGGGCTTTAAAATCCAAATCCACTCAGCTCAGCTCCCCTGGCCACCCCCTTAAGTACATCCCCCCTCAGTGCACCCCTCAACTCCCTCAATTCAGCCCCCCATATCACTCCTCAGTGCACCCCTCATCCCCTCTCAGTCCAGCACCCACTCCATAGCTGGGTCTCTGACCCTTGGGCCAGAGGTCCTGACTGCAAGGAACCCTACTGGCAAGGTGTCAGGCTGGGTGGCCAACTTTGGTTGGACAAAGTCCTAAAGGTTTCATCACAGGATAATCTTTAATTACAGATTAATCTTTAATTCCTGGACACTCCAGGACAATCCTGAAGGGTTGGCAATCATAGGTCAGGTGCTTCCCATGCACAAGAATCTGGGTGCGGACGGGGGCAGGGACCAGCCAGGCCGGAGCTGGGCGGACAGGCAGGGAAGGGAGCAGAGCTCTCCAGGCCGGCCCAGGAGATGCCCTGACTCGCCAGGGCAGTGAGAAGCCCGGAGGCAGGACATAGCACAGGGAAAACGGCAGCCGGGGGGCCGAGAGCGGCTGAGGCCCTCACAGCTCAGCCCAGGGTGGCCGAGGCTAGACCAGGCTGACTCTGCCCTGAGAACCAGGTGTGTTCTCCACCGAGGTGAAACCAGCAGCGAGGACCCGGCCGCTCAGGGTCAGGGTCAAGGCCAGACGCTCCCTAAGCTTGAACTGGAGCCGCTGGTGCAAGTGGCTGGGACTTCCCTGTGCTAGAACCGGTTCCAAGCCCCCTCCTGGCAGTGTAGACGCACTTCCAGGGCTGGGAAACAGTCCCCACCAGCCCCCTGGGCGGCAGCGTGGTGCGTCTGTGTGAATTACTCACTGCTCAGAAGGCAGAAGGCAGGGACCAGCACCAAGGCCATCTCCATCCAGGACAGAGCGCTCAGCTGGCCTTGGGGGGGAGGGGTCGGGAATGTGTCACCTGCAGCATTTCTGGGTGACTGCTCCTCTGTGCCGGGCAATGGTGTCCAGACGCAGGATCGGCTGCGTGACCTGGTATTTTACACCTAGAGCCCTTCGTAAAAGCAGTTCCTAAGCAGAAGGGAGTAAAGCCCAGAGATTGGCCCGACGGAGCAAGGATTGGTTGCATTTTTATCCCCGTGTGCTTTGTGGGCCATGTGTGCAGAGCTCATGGCCTCAGGGGTGAAATGCAGCCACCTCTAGAGAGGGGCACGTGACTGTTCGGTAGCTCAGAGCAATGCAGAGGGCAGGTTCAGGGCAGGACCGAAGGACGATTCCTATGTGGAGCTGATGTCAGGGAGAGTCAAGGAGGTGAAATGGAACAAAACAATTTGGAGTGTGGCAGGGACCCCAAGGGGACATTCTGACCCCCTGGGATAGAGCCATGTGGGGGAGGGTATCACAGGCCCAAGGGGCAGAGTCGGGGTTCAGTGCCTCAGCTGGGAACAGCCAAACCCCAGAAGCAGAGATCAGCCCTGACTGCGAGGAGAGAGCCCCCTGCTGAGCCCCCCGCCCCATCCTGCAGCTCTGCACCCCCAGCGCTTCCTCGGCTGCTTCCTCTCCGATAGCTGGATTGTTTATTGGGTCCCGTCTGTGTGTGTATCTGTGACCACAGCCTGGGCAGAGCCAGTGTCTGATGTTACCCAACTGCTCTGAGAATTTTCTACTCCTCCATCTGTCACGGACACACCATACAATAGCGGGTCAGTCACTGCTCCCTGAGCCTCGGTTTTCTCTCCCACCTATTGTCTATTTTAATGTAATTTCTATGGGGCAGGGACTGTCTCTGTGTGTGTCTAGGCAGCGCCTGGCACAACAAGGCTGTGATCTCAGCTGCGGCACTTCCCATAAGAAACTCTCAAAGTTTAATCTCCTTTCGGTGATTTAGAGATGCGAAGAATCATTCTCCCCAAATCTGGCTTTTTGCCCCAAAACAAGGAAAAATGGCTCTTACCTGGGCGCTGGGCCTGGTTTAGTGGCTGGGACTCTGGTCTGATCCCACCGCTGACACTAACAGGAGAGCAGGGAGGTTGGGGGCAGGTAATCATATTTATCTACATCTGTGGCAGGAGACTGCTGTGAGTGGCTGGTGACTCAGGGGAGGAAAGGGAACCGTGATAGTGTGTTCCTGGCCTTTAAAGGCAACATACTTGCTGCTTTGGTAGCAATAAGGTCTAGTGGTTACAGTGAGTGAGAAACAGGACTTCTGGTTTTTATCGCCAGCTGGGGGAAGGGCGTGGGGTCTAGTGGTTAGAGCAGTGGGCTGACAGTCAGGACTTGGGGGTTCTGGCTCCACGCACCATTTTTCCCATGGGAGCCTTTCACTGGTCATGCTAGTCCTGAATGTGATATTTGGGTTTTAGATCAGAACCACATGCTTGTCAAAATTTATTTTTGATATTCCCCTGCCCCTTGTGCCTGTGATACCCTTCTCCCACATGGCTCTCTCCCAAGGGGTCAGGATGTCCTGCTGGGGTCCCTGATGCACCCCAACGGTTTGTTCCCTTCCCCCTCCCTGAATCTCCCCACCTGTCAGCTCCCACACAGGAACCTTCCTCCGATTCTGTCCTGAAACCATCCTCCGCATTGCTGTGAGCTGTCAAACAGCCACGCACCCCTCCCCAGAGGTGGTTGCATTGCACCACTGAGGGATGAGCCTTGCATACATGGCCCCCATCGGGCCAGTATCCAAGCTATACTCCCTTCTGGTTAGTAAATTATTTTATGACAAGCCCTAGATGTAAAATACCTGGTTATGCAGCCGATGCCATGGCTGGATGCCATCGCGCTGCGCAGACGAGCTGTCACTGTTGTTGCCATCCTGCTCCTTGTTCTTGTTAATGTGGGGGTTTGTTACCTGCTCGTGAGAGGCCAGAGGCAGGCAGGAGCCGAGGGGGCTGTGGAGGGTAAGAGTTGGGCTGGGTGGGAACAGGGATAGGGCTGGTGCATGGGTGGGTGATTTGGGGGGGCTGGGGAGACACATGGGGAAATAGGGGGATGACGGGAGACACTTGAGGTAATTTGGGGGGGCAGAGGCTGATAGTTTGGGGAGCTGGTGGGAGACACTTGGGAGAACACAGGGCTGCTGGGCTGCTGAGACATGTGGGGTGATTTGTGGGGTGCTGGTGGGAGATGGGGGAAATACAGGTGGTGACAGATGGTGGTTTGGGAAGGCTGTGGGGAGACACTTGGAGGAATGCAGGGGTGCAGCCAATGATTTTAGTTTATGCGCTGTCCTGGGCCCAGAGCGCAGCCCCGCAGTGCTGAGGAACCTACAGCCCAGGCCAGGCTGCCCCTCGCTGTAATTCTGTCTGTGCCCACATGGGGGGAACATGGATGCGGGGCTGAGGTTACAGATAGGATTGTATATTGCACCCCACCCCCATGCCCAGGGCATGATTGCCCCCTATTGTCGGTGCCCCAGGCTGACCCCAGGTCTGGGCTGAGATCTGAGCAATTAGTGACCTTTCTATTCCCCTGTGGCCCAGCGCCCCCCAGTGCCGGGCTGGGGCATTGAGGCCAGCCCTGCCTGCCAGGGGAGAGCCCCCCACCCCACCCTGCCCCTGCTCCTGCCCCTGCCCGTCTCTCATCCATGCCCAGATCGTGCCCACCCCTGCTGAGCCAGAGGGAGGAAAGTGAAAGGACTCAGATGCTGATAAACAACCCCCTGCATGTCAGCAAAAGGGAGGAGTTTGGAGCTGCCCTTCAAGGATCTCTGGGGCCTGGCTCCCCAGCTCCCCTCAGGGGGACCCACAGAAATCTCACCTCCCACCCCGCGCAGTGTTACTTCCCCTTTCGCCCTCCAAAGCCGCCGGACTGATTGCTCAGCTCCCCCCAGGCCAGATTCGGCTGCCAGAGCCGCGGCTGCAGGACGCGCTATAAGGTAATTGCACCTTCTCCTGCCGATGGGAGTGGGGGCTAATGGTTAGAGCAGGAGGCTGGGAGCCAGGACTCCTGGGTTCTTTTCCTAGCTCTGTGCAGACCCATTGTGTCATGTGCTACTGAGACACACTGAGCCAAGGTCCCCGCCCTCTTCTGCTCCCAGGCTAACCCAGCCCTATGGGGTGCACCAGGGCGGATAACCGTGGGGCAACCTGAAACCTCTTTACCCTTAGCAGGGGCTCTCCGTGCCCCCCATTTCCCCTCTGCACCAGGGTCCCCCAATCTAACCCCTAGGCCAGGGAGCCTCTGGAGCCCCCACTTCCTCCTCCCACATACCAGCTCCCCCCATACCAGAGGCTCAGTCTGTAGGACACTGGGCAGAGATGAGCTGCGGGGGTGGGGCTAGAACCATCAGTGGTGCCCCCAGCCAGTCCTCAGATCTACCGTCAATTTCACTTTGGGGCGCTTTGCTGCAATGGGTGGGGTGGGGTGGGGGCACTAGGAGGCGCTGTGCTGCAGCAGGTGGGGTGGAGGCGCTAGAGGGCAGTGTGCTGCAGGCTGTGCTGCAGGGGGCAGGGTGGAGGCGCTAGAGGGCGCTGTGCTGCAGGGGCCGGGGTGGAGGCACTAGGGGGCGCTGTGCTGCAGGGGGCAGGGTGGAGGCGCTAGGGGGCGCTGTGCTGCAGGGAGTGGGGTGGAGGCGCTAGAGGGCGCTGTGCTGCAGGGGCCGGGGTGGTGGCACTTGGGGGCGCTGTGCTGCAGGGGGCAGGGTGGAGGCGCTAGGGGGCGCTTTGCTGCAGGGAGTGGGGTGGAGGCGCTAGAGGGCACTGTGCTGCAGGGGACGGGGTGGAGCACTAGGGGGCGCTGTGCTGCAGGGGGTGAGTTGGGGCCCTCCCTTGACAGTCAGGGCTTGCCACAATGCCCCAGTGTGAATCAAACAGAGCAAGGGCTTGGATCTGGGTCTCCCACAGCGCCGGGGAGGGGGAAGAGCCTGACCCACTGGCCCGTTGGCTGCTTTGGGTCTGCCTCTCTCTGTGGCTTTTCCATAAAAAATAAATCAGTCTCAGTTTCACCCCATCACAGTACAAAACCAAACACCGAACCCACCCACCACCTCCCCCAGCTCTGCACATGGGATCCACACGAGGCCACCCCATGGATCTCTAGATCTCAGCACGACCCCATTCCCCGGCTTCCTCCCCATCCTGCACCTTGCACACCCCGAGATCCTTCGCTCCTTGGACTCCCCAGCAGAGGGCGCCACTGAGCTGCTGCCAGCCCTGGATTCTCACCTCTCCCCCAGGGATCTGAGAACTGATTATTTTTGTGCTGCCCCGTGAGGCGCCACCTCCAGACCTGATTTGGAGCAAACCCTCCAACCACTGAAAACCCCCTGGGCAGCAGCTGAAGTTCAGCACCTGACAAATGAAACCACCCCCAGGATTGCGGACAATCCTGGGGCAATTTCTCCTGTCCAGACAACCCCATGGCTCGCTTGGCTGCTCGGCGGGCAGGGGAGCGGGGTTTTGCTCTCTTTGTTCAGCACCTGGCACACTGTCCCATGAGCGGTGCGCCTACTTGTTACCCCAGACACCGAATACACAACACTTGGGGCTAGGAAATACACTGGGGCAGGGCTCCGTGTCTCCCCGAGAACAGGGGGTGCTTTATTTGGAAGTGAGAATGACAGCCTGGGTGGCGGGATCCAGCCTTCTGCAGGACGGGGTGAGTCGGACACTGCTTAGCGCAGAAATCGTTGCCCCGGACAATGGCCCCATTGAGCCAGCAGAACCCGGCTCTCCTCATTCTATGAGCCAACGAAAGTGACTAGCCCTGAACTGAGGAATAATTCACCTGCGGTTGCTACGCTCCTGTAGGGGAGTGAGAGACAGAAGGAGCCGGAGCTGTTCAGTTTCTCTCGAAGGCGGCAGAGAGATGCCTTGGTCCAGGGCTCTCAGCATCTCTCTGGGGAGGGGATTCCTGGGAGCAGAGGTTGTTTAACCCACCCCACAAAGGCAAAGCGAGCGCCACTGGCTGGGGGATGAAGCCAAATAAATTCAGACTGGAAATAAGGGGCAGGTTCTCCTCAAGGAGAGGACTTGACCCTCGCAACAACTACCCCAGGGAAGGGGCAGATTCTCCAAACCTTTGAGTCCTTCCATTGTGATCAGATGTCTCACTAAAAGCCCAGTTCTAGCTCGACCCCCAGATCTGGGCCTAAAGTCTGCAAAGGGGGCAGAGTTAAGGGCACACATGCAAGGGGGCGGAGTTAATGGTGCTCTAGCTCGACCCCCAGATCTGGGCTTGAAATCTATGAAGGGGGCAGAGTTAAGAGCACACATGCAAGGGGGCGGAATTAACGGTGCTCTAGCTTGACCCTCCCCCCCTCCAGATCTGGGCTGGGTGCAGGGACCCCTGGGGGAGTTTCTCTGGCCCGGGCTAGGCACAAGGGCAAACTGGGCATGCAGAAAAGTCCCTTGAGATGTGTGGATGGATTAACCAAACCCTTCTAGCCCTGCAAACTGCACGGCCCGGAGAGTATCCCTCTGCCCAGTATTACCCACCCCAGGGCTCTCTTAGCATTGTGATCCCTCACTCGCCTTCAGGATCCACAGCTCAGCGTTTTAACTCGGAGCCAGGAGGAGACACTTTGGCCCCTGATCCTGCCATCGGGCCCCTGTTATCGCCCAGTGACTGGACCTGATACAGGATCCAGGTCTCAGTTCAACGTCAAGCTCAGCAGTGGCAGAACGGAGATGCTTCTGGGCCCATTTCAAATTTCAGCAGGGCAGTCGGCTCAGGCCTCAGTAGACTGGTAGCAGTGACCGTGCCAGGAACGCACAGTCAGGGTGGGGTTGCCCCCATCACAGCTAGGCAAATCACAGCTTTCCTGGCGTTTCAGCAACGCCGAAAAATTGGAAACAAAATTCCTGTCACGTCTGACTGATTTTCAATGGTTTTGATTTAAAAACAACACATTAAAAGGAATTTTTGAGACAAAAAAAAATCATTTTGGACTGAACCAATTCGAGGGTTTGGAGGTTTTAGTTCTACTGAAACAATTTGGCAAAACCAACCTGAAATCGCGTGATGCTTTGGTGGCGCTGAACCTGTGTTTCCTGATCACAAAAAGTTTTGTGTGAACACGTTCACTTGTTTCTACCCTCGAACTCCTGCTCCTAGGGCTGGGTCATTTCTGGGCCCTGCCTTCTCTAACACCAATGCAGAGCAACACATATGTGGCTATATGGATATATAGGTGCAGCCTACACAGATTTGATAGATATACAGTGCACTCCATTGATAAGAATCACTGTTATAAGAATCAATCGTGTATCAAAAGCAGTGAGCAAAACCATTGGGACAAATATATACCTGTACTCTGCTTGCAAGAAGCGACCGTTTATAAGAATCAAATAATCCAGGGCAGATGTGATTGTTATAAAAGGAGGGCACGGAATATAGAGACACCTCTGTAGAGAGAGTGTGAGATTTTTACTGTTTTATAATTTCAACTGGGGCTGACAATTGACTAAATAAATTAATCACATGACTAATTGCAATCTTAAACAATAACAGAATACCATTTGTTTAAACATTTTTGGATTTTTTCCATTTTCAAATGTAAGCAGAGTCAGGATGAGCTCTACCCTGACATCTGGTGGTGAATTATGGCAAGTGTGGAAAAGACCTTCAGGGGCTGATCGTGTTTGCATAGGCACACCCACCCCGCTTGGCATAGCCCACGGCAGCCTGGGATGGTTGCTTTGGCAGCTGTGGGATCCCCAGTTTCTTTGTTGTTGGGGGCGAGAGGAGTGGAGTGTTGTCACCCTGATTGTGTGGATGAGGAACTGTGAAACTGCTTTCTGATAGGGAGTCTCACCATCAATTGAGTGGCACTCGCTAGACAAAGGAGTGGGCTCCTTGGGTGAGCCAGGAGTATCAATTACACCTTCTTCTCTCTCTGCTGTTGAATGCTGGAGCTGTTCTTTGATTCCCTTAAGAATCTAGGTTACAGGTTCCTGAGCTGAACTCACTAAGAGCTGAAATCGCTAAAGAGCTGTGCTAACGAGTGGGGGAACCTGAAACTATGCTGTGGAGCAGTGCAGTTTGTGGGACAGTTGGAGAGCCCATGGAGCAAGCAGAGCTGAGCCGATCTGTTTGCAGGGACTGCTGGAGCGGATCACAGGTCAGCTGGTAGAGCAGAGCAGCTGGCAGAGCGGACCGGTTTGTGGGACGGTTGGAGCAGCCCATGGAGTGAGCGGAGCCAAGCAGTTTGCCGGGATGGCTGGAGCGGGTCATGGGATGGCTGGTGGAGCAGAGCAGCTGGCAGAGCAGAGCTAAGCAGTTCGTGGGGAAGGCGGAAGCAGAATCCCACGGAGAGGCAGGGCAGTCGGCCCCGGACCACGTAAGGTGCCCCTTTCTACCCAGGCTGGCGGGGGGACGGCGGACCCCTGCAGATAGACTCTTGAACTCTGGGGCTGCACTGACACGGGGCAGAGACTTTTGGGTTGCGGAACTTTTGGGACTGTGGGTGATTTTGGGGTTGCTGGACTCAAGAGTCCAGGGAAGAGGACACAGCCCAAATTCCTGGGGTGGGTCTTTGCTCATGGTTTGGTCTATGAACTTTAGTTGAGGTGTTTTCCCAATTTAATGCTATGTTGTTTATCTCATGTTATTAAACATTTTCTGCTACACCGAGAGTCTGTGCTTGCGAGAGGGAAAATATTGCCTCCTCAAGGCACTCAGGGGTGTGTGTAAGATTTTCCCAGGTCACTGGGTGGGGGCTCGAGCTGGTTTTGCATTACGTTATAGGGAAGGGACCCCTATGTATTGAACCCGGCCCTTGCTGCTATCAATTCGGCCTGGCAGAAGGGTTACACAAATATATTGATTTCAGTTACAACAGAATATGAAGTGTACGGTGCTCAATTTATATTTATTTTTTATTACAAGTATTTGCACTTTAAAAAAACAAAAATAGTATTTTTCAATTCACCCCATACAAGTACAGTAGTGCAATCTCTTTATCATGAAAGTTGAACTTACAAATGTAGAGTTATGTACGTAAAAAACTGCATTCAAAAATAACAGTGTCAAATTGTAGACCTCTGCAAGTCCAACTAGTTGTTCAGCCAGTCGCTCAGACAAACAAGTTTGTTTACATTTGCAAGAGATAATGCTGCTCGCTTCCTGTTTACAATGTCACCTGAAAGTGAGAACAGGCGTTCGCATGGCGCTGTTGTAGCCGGCATGGCAAGATATTTACGTGCCAGATGCGCTAAAGGCTCATATCTCCCTTCATGTTTCAACCACCATTCCAGGGGCCATGCGTCCATGCTGACGATGGGCTCTGCTCAATAACAATCCAAAGCACTGCAGACTGACGCATGTTCATTTTCATTAGCTGAGTCAGATGCCACCAGCAGAAGGTTGATTTTCTTTTTTGGTGGTTCGGGTTCTGTAGTTTCTGCATCCGAGTGTTGCTCTTTTAAGACTTCTGAAAGCATGTTCCACACCTCTTCCCTCTCAGCTTTTGGAAGGCAGATTCTTAAACCTTGGGCTGAGTGCTGTAGCTATCTTTAAAAATCTCACATTAGTACCTTCTTTGCGTTTTGTCAAATCTGGAGTGAAAGTGGTGGGTCATCATCCGAGACTGCTACAGCACGAAATATATGGCAGAATGCAGGTAACACAGAGCAGGGGACATGCAATTCTCTCCCAAAAGTTCAGTCACAAATTTAATTAATGCATTTTTTTGTAATGAGTGTCACAAGCATGGAAGCATGTCCTCTGGAACGGTGGCTGAAACATGGAGGGGCATACGAATGTTTAGCACATCTGGCACTTAAACACATTGCAATGCCGGCTACAAAAGTGCCTTGCGATCACCTCTTCTCGCTTTCTGGTGATGTTATAAAGAAGCAGGCAGTAGTATCTCCCATCAATGTAAACAAACTTGTTTCTCTTAGCAATTGGCTGAACAAGACGTAGGACTGAGTGGACTTGTAGGCTCTAAAGTTTTACATCATTTGCTTTTTGAGTGCAGTTATGTAACAAAAAAATCTACATTTCTAGATTGCACTTTCAGGACAAAGATTGCACTACAGTACTTGTGTGAGGTGAATTGAAAAATACTATTTCTTTTGTTTATCATTTTTACAGTGCAAATATTTGTAATAAAAAGTAACACACACATTGATTTCGATTACAACACAGAATTCAATATATATGAAAATGTAGAAAAACATCCAAAATATTTAATAAATTTCACTTGGTATTCTATTGTTTAACAGTGCAATTAAAACTGTGATTAACTTTTTTGAGTTAATGCTGTGAGTTAACTGTGATTAATCGACAGCCCTAATTTCAATAATATCAATATTTATTCTTAAGCATGTTTCAGATTTTGATTGATTTTACATTTTCACAATTGTGCAAAATTATGACCTTAATCTAATTTTATCAATTTAAATTGTCCTAATTGCAGGAACTTGTGCGTGGCAGGGTGTCAGCCAATATTTATTTCATGACTGCATGTCTCGAGGTTGAAAGAGTGAACACTTTATAACTCTTAAAACACACATTGTCAACACCCCCAATGAAAATAGCCTGAATTTGGAGCTTAATTCCCAGATTCTCAGCTCAGCCGGGGGTGGGGAGATCTCCCAGCCTGGCCTCATGTGTCACCCAGGCAGTGGGGCTGCCCTGAATTCACCACGGGCTGAACTGGAGTCGCCCCTTAAGCAAAACCATCCCATCTCGATGGCAGAATTGCCACCAATGGAGAACAGGGTTTCCACCTTTCTAATGGCTGGAACCTGAACCCCCAAAGCCCCACCCCCTGCTCCACCTCTTCCCTCAGAGTGCCCCCCCGTGCTCCGCCTCTTGCCTCAGGGCCCCGCCCCCTTCTCAGCCTCTGCCCCCAGGCCTCATCCCTGCTCTGCCTCTATCCCCCAAGGCCCCACCCCTGCCCCACTTCTTCCCCCCAAGGCCCCGCCCCTGCTCTGCCTCTTCCCCCCCAGATCAAAAAAAACCAGACACCAGGTTTGTCACATGGCACCCGGACACAAAAGCCAAAACCCAGACTGTCCCGGTGAAAACCGGCTGAGTCACATCCCTGACGGAGAACCTGCCCCAGCCCTGGGTAAATTGTTCCCAGGGTTAATTCCCCTCCCTGGTAGAAATTCCCACCTTATTTCCAATCTGAATTTGTCGAGCTTCACCTTCCCGCCCACTGGATCTTGGCCTGCTAGACTGAGCAGCCGCTCTCACCAGAGTTCTGTCCCCGGGGGATATTTCCAGTGGGGACTGAGTCACCCCTCACCCTTCTCCGTGTGACTCTGGATAGACTGAAAAGCGCCTGGTACCTGACTCAGGCCTGGCTTCCCATCCTTGAGTCATTCTCCTGGCTCTTCTCTGGCCCCTCCCCAAGTGATCTCTGTGCATCTGGAACTGGGGGGCCGCACAGCTGGACGCAGGATTCCACCGGAAGTCGCCCCTGAATGTGGGGGGTCGGCTGTGGCCCAGATCAGGCCAGCTGACCAAACTGGCCTCTTCTGGCCATGGAAATCTGTTTGTCTCCTGTCTCCTCATTGTCCCTTTCCTGTCTCGCGGGATCCCTAGCCGAGAAGCTGGCGCTAGCAGCAAGCGTGTGCAGCTGGTTGGCGGCCATGGTGGGAGGCGCCGGGGATCCACAGCTGGATGCTAGCGCTTCATAGCAGCGTATTCGCAGGTGAGGTCGGCAGCAGGCTCTGCTCTCCGGGTGGGAGGCTGCAGCTGGATGGCCGAGTACTGGACCTCGTCCGGGTCCCCCTAGGGTGAAGAATAATAATGACGCCTGGCTCCGATGGGGAGCTTTACGTCAGCAGAGCTCAAGGCACGGCTGGGGAAACTGAGTTCTTTCAGAAATAGTTCATAGTTTACAGTCCAATGTCCAAATCTCACATTCAGGCCGTATCAGCAGAACTGGCACCTCAATCTTGCGATTCAAACTTCCCCTGATGAACTCGAAACAGCTCTGAGATGACGGAATCGGGACCCAAGGATCTTTTATACAATCTCACGTCCTCTTGGACAAGTTGTCCAGACCTGGTATGGGGCCGTATCCCCAGGGCTTCTTCCCTGGAGAAACCATCTTCCTGGAGCCCTCCCCAGGCTCAGTCCTTACTCAGCGTCACAGTGTGAGAGGGAGCCCAGACTGATTAGCCAGAGGGCTCAGCGCTGCCCCAGTTCCAGGTTGCACCCCAGGGAACCCATCACAGTGGCTGGGAGTCCAGACTCCTGAGTTCTATCCCCAGCTAGGGGAGGGGAGTGGGGTCTAGTGGGTTGGAGCAGTGGGGCTGGGAGTCAGGACTCCTGAGTTCTATCCCCAGCTAGGGGAGGGGAGTGGGGTCTAGTGGGTTGGAGCAGTGGGGCTGGGAGTCAGGACTCCTGAGTTCTATCCCCAGCTAGGGGAGGGGAGTGGGGTCTAGTGGGTTGGAGCAGTGGGGCTGGGAGTCAGGACTCCTGGGTTCTATCCCAGCTAGGGGAGGGGAGCGGGGTCTAGTGGGTTGGAGCAGTGGGGCTGGGAGTCAGGACTCCTGAGTTCTATCCCCAGCTAGGGGAGGGGAGCGGGGTCTAGTGGGTTGGAGCAGTGGGGCTGGGAGTCAGGACTCCTGAGTTCTATCCCCAGCTAGGGGAGGGGAGTGGGGTCTAGTGGGTTGGAGCAGTGGGGCTGGGAGTCAGGACTCCTGGGTTCTATCCCCAGCTAGGGGAGGGGAGTGGGGCCTAGTGGGTTGGAACAATAGGGCTGGGAGTCAGGACTCCTGGGTTCTAGTCTTGGTTCTGCCCCTTTGCCCCTGAGGGATGGGGACCCTCCTCTCACTCTGACAGCTGAGCAGTTCCTCAGAGGCTTTGAGATCCCAGCTGGCCGGTGCTAGAACAGGACCAAGCCTCATCCCTTCACCAGGGTCTCTCAGACCACAGGGGTTGTGGTCCTTCGAACTCTGACCCAGCAGGCCTGTTTGGCCTGTGGCTGGGGAGTCTCTGGGGCTGGACAGGGTTAAAAGGAACAGGTACCACCACACACACAACGCGTTGTAACGAACGCTGGGGCTGAGCTTTTGCAATTTCCAGAGAAAGGAGAAGTTTCTCTGCCACAGGCAGACAACAAAGTGAAAGGCTCCCAAGGGAAAAATGGTGCGTGGAACCAGAACCCCCAAGTCCTGACTCTCAGCCCACTGCTGTAACCACTAGACCCCACGCCCCTCCCCCAGCTGGCGATAAAAACCAGAAGTCCTGTTTCTCACTCACTGTAACCACTAGACCTTATTGCTACCAAAGCAGCAAGTACGTTGCCTTTAAAGGCCAGGAACAAACTATCACGGTTCCCTTTCCTCCCCTGAGCCACCAGCCACTCACAGTGCCTGGGGCTATTGCCACAGATGTAGATAAATATGATTACTCGATACCTGCTCTCGCGTTAGTGTCAGCGGTGGGATCAGACCGGAGTCCCAGCCATTAACTCAGGCCCAGGGCCCAGGTAAGAGCCGCTTCTCCTTGTTTTGGGGCAAAAAGCCGGATAGGGGGAGAATGATTCTTCGCATCTCTAAATCACTGAAAGGAGATTAAACGGTGAGAGTTTCTTATGGGAGGGACCCCAGCTGAGATCAGTGCCGCGTCATGCCAGGCACTGCCCAGACACAGAGACAGTCCCTGCCCCATAGAAATTACAATTAAAATAGACAATAGGTGAGAGAGAAAACTGAGGCTCAGGGAGCAGTGACTGACCCGCTATTGTATGGTGGGTCCATGACAGATCGAGGAGTAGAACCCAGGGCTCTGTTTCCCTCTGCTCTGCTCTAGCCGCTGGGCCACACTGTCACACCAGGTAGCATTGAAAATACACTGGGGGCTTCTAAAAATGGCGTGAGAGCCAGTCTCCACCCAGTGAGCTCAAGGTGTAAGATATGGGGACTGAACACGGCAGGGCAACATTACCCTGTGCTGCTAAACAGCTGCCATGCAGTACCCCAGAGCAGGCTGCATTTGACTGCTGGTTGAACAGATCAACAACTGGGCAGGCTGTGAAGGTGTCTGAGATCATATGGGGGAGACCACGCTAGAGCGATCAACTGTTCAGAGAGGGAGCCTGGTGTTTGGGGTAAAACTAGGGGCTGGGAGCCAGGACTCTTGGATTCTAGTCCGAGCTCTGCAAAGGGAAAGTTATTTTCAGACAACTGGCCCTCAGACCCTTGCTGGCCAGTTGCCCCATTACCCAGAGAGACGTTCTCAGAGCGGTCGGGTAACATCAGACACTGGCTCTGCCCAGGCTGTGGTCACAGATTCACACAGAGATGAGACCTGATAAACAATCCAGCTATCGGAGAGGAAGCAGCAGAGGAAGCGCTGGGGGTGCAGAGCTGCAGGATGGGCTGGGGGGCTCAGCAGGGGGCTCTCTCCTCGCAGTCAGGGCTGATCTCTGCTTCTGGGGTTTGGCTGTTCCCAGCTGAGACACTGAACCCCGACCCTTCCCCTTGGGCCTGTGATACCCTCCCCCACATGGCTCTATCTCAGGGGGTCAGAATGTCCCCTGGGGTCCCTGCCACACCCCAAATTGATTTGTTCCATTCCACCTCCCTGACTCTCCCTGCACGTCAGCTCCTCATAGGAACTGTCCTTTGGTCCTGCCCTGAACCTGCCCTCTGCGTTGCTCTGAGCTGACAAACAGCTGCATGTCCCCTCCCTGAGGTGGCTGCATTTCATGCCTGGGGCTATGAGTCCTGCACACACGGCCCGCTAGGCACACAGAGATAGAAATGCAACCAATCATTGCTCCATTGGGCCAGTCTCCGAGCTTTACTCACTTCTGGTTAGGAAATTGTTTTACAAAGAGCCCTAGGTGTAAAATACCAGGTCACGCAGCCAATCCCGTGGCTGGACGCCATCGCCCGGCGCAGACGAGCTGTCACCCAGAAATGCTGCAGGTGACACATTCCCGACCCCTTCCCCCCGAGGCCGGCTGAGCGCTCTGTCCTGGATGGAGATGGCCTTGGTGCTGGTCCCTGCCTTCTGCCTTCTGAGCGGTGAGTAATTCACACAGACGCACCGCGCTGCCGCCCAGGGGGCCGGTGGGGACTGTTTCCCAGCCCTGGAAGTGCGTCTACACTGCCAGAAGGGGGCTCGGAACTGGGCTCCAGCGCAGGGAAGTCCCAGCCACTTGCGCCAGCGGCTCCAGTTCAAGCCTAGAGTGCGTCTGGCCTTGACCCTGACCCTGAGCGGCCGGGTCCTCGCTGCTGGTTTCACCCAGGCGGAGAACAAACCTGGTTCTCAGGGCAGAGTCAGCCTGGTCTAGCCCGGGCCACCCTGGGCTGAGCAGCGAGGGCCTCAGCCGCTCTCGGCCCCCGGGCTGCGGTTTTCCTTGTGCCACGTCCTGCCTCCGGGCTTCTCGCTGCCCCTGCGAGTCAGGGAGTCTCCTGGGCCAGCCTGGAGAGCTCTGCTCCCTGCCCTGCCTGTCTGCCCAGCTCCGGCCTGGCTGGTCCCTGCCCCCGTCCGCACCCGGCTTCTTGTGCATGGGAAGAGCCTGACCTATGATTGCCAACCCTCCAGGATTGTCCTGGAGTGTCCAGAAATTAAAGATTAATCTTTAATTAAAGATTATCTTGTGATGAAACTTCCAGGAATTTGTCCAACCAAAGTTGGCCACCCAGCCTGACCCCTCGCCATTGGGGCTTCTCCTGCAGTCAGGGCCTCTGGCCCAAGGGCCAGATACCAAGCTGGCGGGGGGAGCGAACTGAGAGGGGATGGGGATGCACTGACAGGCAATACGGGAACCTGAATTGAGTGGGGAATGGGGAGGTGAACTGAGGGAGGGCTGGACTGAATAGGGTGGCCAGGGGAGGTGAACTGAGCAGGGTTTTATGGGGACAGAACTGAGCGGGGGGGGATGAAGTAATGGAATGGAGACGACGGACTAGACTGATGGGAAGCTGGGCAGATGCAGATTGTGTTTTAAAGCCCCTGGTTTAGGGGGCTGAGCTGATGCTGGCCTCTCCCAGTGGGATCTGTGCGGCAGCCCAGGCTGTGGGGCGGGTTCCCCAACTGGCTGGGGCCGGGTGCCGATCTGAGCCCCGATTCCTGTCCCTGGCAGGTTCCTACGCCCAGGAGTGGGGCGTGACACTCGCGCCAGGGCCCCTTGATGGATGGGCTGGCTCCTGCATGACCATCCCTTGCTCCTTCACCTACCCCGCAGGGTGGACGGTCAGGGCCGTGAGCTGGACACGGGACAGGGATCAAACCGTGTATCACTCGGACGAGGCTCGTGTCCACGCTGCCTTCAAGGGGCGCGTCCGCTATCTGGGGGACCAGCAGCACAACTGCTCCCTGCGGGTGGTGGGGCTGCGCCACAGCGATCAGGGCACCTACCGCTTCCGCTTTGAAGTAGTGCGCGATGGCAGGAGTGACGCATGGACGGGTCGGCCAGGGCAGCAGCTCAATATCTTCGGTAACTGACTTCCATCCACCAGCCCCAGGTCACTCTCTCTCTCTCTCTCTCTCTCTCTCTCTCTCTCTCTCTCACACACACACTTTTCTGCCTTGCTCTCAAATCCAAGTGGTTAGAGCTGGGAATCAGGACTCCTGGGTTCTCAACCCAGCTCTAGGGGAGAGGGGTAGTGTTTAGAGGAGGGGGGACTTGTGGGTCACAGTCTTTGTTTAATCCTGAGCTGATGGTGTCAAATTTGCAGATGAACTGAAGCTCAGCAGTTTCTCTTTGAAGTCTGGTCCTGAAGTTTTGGTGTTTCAGGATGGCTGCCTTTGTAAACAAAGACTGTGAATGGCTAGCCAACTACAAAAGCAGTTTCTCCTCCCTTAGTGTTCACACCTCAACTGCCAAGAGACGGCGTCACCCTTCCTAATTGAACTAACCTCATTGTCTCTAGCCTGCTTCTTGCTTGCATATATATACCTGCCCCTGGAAATTTCCATTACATACATCTGACGAAGTGGGTATTCACCCACAAAAATTCATGCTCCAATATGTCTGTTAATCAATAAGGTGCCACAGGACTCTTTGCTGCTTTTACTAAATCTTATAAATGTACCAAGAGTCACCTGCTGGGGAAATTGCTCAATATTTTCTTTGAGCTTCTCTTTCCTCTCCATGTTTCTCTCCCTCGCTCCAAATCTGGGGAAATGCACCAGCCCAAATCATGTCAGAGACGTGTTCTGTGATAACAGGAGTTACAGTGTGTTTGTACCTGGCTCAAGCAAGATTTGTTTTATTCTTTTAGTGGTAAAAATTGGATCTGAATTCCATTCATATCGATCATATCTTCACCCACCAGTTTATCTCTGTTGGTTGGTTGGTTTTTAGCAGCATGGGGGAATCTGTCTCACTTGTGGGATTTGCAGGATCAAAGGTTTCTGTGGCTGGGAGGGGGATGAAAATGGAAAAAACAAAGCCGGGCACTTGAATAACAGGAACGGGACAGAATTCAAAACAGTCCCGTTTAGGGCTCTGGTCTGAGGCCCAATGTGTGGTGCCCCCCACTGGCGGCTGCGCCCCTCTGGGCAGACCCAGCGCTCCCCGTGTCTCAGGCCAACTTTTGCTGCTCTCCTCCATTGCCACAAGCCCTCATTGCCCTGGCCAACCGAGCTCCCAGGCTGGGCTGCAGCCCCTGGGAGCGCTGCCATCCCCAGGGCCCAGCAGGATTCAATGGTTCCTGACCCCTCCTCTCCTCACAGCCCATCTGTGCCGGCCCTCCCTGGGGCACCGAACGGAACTGGGACCCTCCCTCACTTGCTCCGTGGGGGCCACCTGCCCCCATCGCCCCTCCTGGTACGACCAAGATGGCGCACGGCAGAGCCCAGAGGAAACCCCGGGCGGGTCTGGGGCAACTGATCTGCGAATATCCCCGTCCCAACTGGACCCCGGCATGGCGCTAAGATGCCAGGTGGATGGATACAGGAATGAGTGTGACTCTGCCCAATCCCAGCCCCTGGGGACAGGTGAGCTCTGCTGCTAGACATGGCATGGGTAGAGCAGGGAGGGTGGGAGCCAGGACGCCTGGGTTCTATCCGTGAGACAGGGAAGGAATGGGGGGCGAGTGGGGGAGCAGGGAGTCAGGATACCTTTTCTATCCCCAGTTCTGGGAGAGGGCATGTCTAGGGGTTAAAGTGGATGAGACTCAGTGCCAGGACTCCTAGGTTTTTCCGCAACTCCGGGAGGAGAGTGGGTCTGTGGGTGAGAGCTGAGGGGCTGAGAATCAGGACTCCTGGGTTCTATTCCTTCAAAAACTGTCATCTGGCTCTAGCAAATATTCTTGCCCCGTGGGACTGGACAGGGAGGGACCTGCCCCTTCGTTCAGTCCCAGGGCCCCACTGACAAACTCTCACCCGACTCTCGCCCTCAGTCGCCCCCAACGTGCCCAGGGTCGAGGGTTCGTGGCCGGCAGGGAAGGCAGTGCTCAGGGAAGGCGCCAATTTTACCCTGCGCTGCCAGGCTGCTGCCCTGCGGCCCATCACCAGGTACGTCTGGTCCCGTGGGGACGTGTGGCTGCCAGAAGCCGGGCAGGATTTACATGTTGACAAGGCAGCCGTCTCCGATGGAGGGAGCTACGCGTGCGGAGTCTGGGTCTCCGGCCCCGGCTGGGGGTATCTGAGCCTCTCTGCGAGGGAATCGGTCGAAGTTCAGCGTAAGCAGTGAGGGCTGGCGAGAGCCTCCTCCCTCGCAGCCCCTGATGCTCCCCACACGGCCTCCTGGAGCAGCCCCGTGTGCCCCCTCCTTGTCCCCCCTGCTTCACCCCACCCACCTCATTAGCCCCAGCCTCATATTGCACCCCCACCTCCTAATAACTGGGTTTAGTCAACCCCTGTGCTGTTCTTCTGGGCTGGGCCCCCCCACCTCTGCATCGCTCCCATGGTTGGGCCATCAGCAACAAATTCAGTTTGTGTCCCCCTCCTACCTACCTGGGCCCCCAGCCCGCTCCCGGCCACTGCCCATCCCCCAACCTGCCCCGGGGCCCCATTCCACACTGAGCTGGGCCCTGTCCCCTCCCACCTTCCTGGGTGTCCAGCCGCCTCTGTGCCAGGCCCTGCCCTTCCATCTGCCTTGTGTCCCCAGACCCCGCTGGGACAGCCTCTGCCCCCGCAACTGCCACAGACCCCCAGCCCCATATGGGCCAGGCCCCGTCCCACCCCTCACCTGCCCCAAGCCCCCAGATTGCTCTGGGACAGATTCGCTCCCCCCCAATTGCCTTGAGCCCCCAGACCCTTCTGGGGGACCCCTCCCCCTTATCCCCATGCCACCCTGCCTGTTCTTGCCCCCAGGAGCCACATGGGCCTGGCCCTGCCCCTCACCCTCTTCCCTGGATCCCTTCCCCCTCTGGGCCAAGTACCCCCCACCCCATCTCTCTCCGTTCACACCTCGTGTCTCTCTCTCACCCCCCAGATGCTGGCGTTACGGCAGCGCTGGGCACCAGCCCGCAGGAAGGGAAATCAGTGACACTAAGGTGCAGTTACACCAGCAGCCTCTCCACCCCCAACTCCTGCACCTGGTACCGGGGCGGCCGGCAGCTGGGGGGATCCCGGCGGGAAATGGGGTTTGGGACGCAGTAAGGAGTGGGGCGGACTGACCTGGGAGTGTGTCTAGTTTTACTGAGACTGTCTGCATGGGGGATGGGAGAGCAGGGGGGGACGATACCTGAGCCTGTAACCTGAGCCAGGAGGGGGATGGGGCCAGATGCCACCTTTGCCCGGGAAACTGGACAAAGGCTGGAGGCAGAGCCACGGGGAGGTTGGAAGGAGACGGCTGCAGGGGAGTTTCAGTTTGAAGCTGGCTGGGGAAACAAAGGGAAACCCCAGGGTTGGGATCTAAGCTCCATGATGCCCCAAAGGGACCTGGCTGAGGGGTCCTGGCTGTACCTACAAGCCCTGCTTGGGACTGTGTTTCTGTCACCTAATAAACCTTCGTTTTACTGGCTGGCTGAGAGTCACGATGAATCACTGGAAGAGGGGAGTACAGGACCCTGAGTTCCCCCCACTCCATGACAACTGGTGGCAGGGGTGGGATCTACTGCACCCCATGGATGGAGCTTCCTGCAGTAAGTGACTGGGAAGCAGTGAAATGAAGGGGGCTTGACGGGGACCAGGCGTGCTGAAGATTCAGCAAGGAACCGGGGGAGGAGGAACTATGCTTAACCCCTGAGAGGTGGTGACCTGGAGAAGGGCTGGAACACAAGGGGTTCCCCCTGGAAAGTGTGGGGAGCAGCGAGCACCCAGGCCTGCGAGGGGCCAGCGAGGAGGTGTACAGCAAGCACCTTAAGGGCGACCTCGTGGCGCTGTGCAGGCAGAGGGGGCTGTGCATTGGGAGGCTCACCAAAGAACAGCTGATTGCCCAGCTGGAGGAGGAAGATCGCTGGAATGAACCGACCTCTGTCTCTGAGGGAGGCAGTCCGGCCGATGCAGTGCAGGCACCAGTGTCTGTTCCACCTGGGAGTGGTCAGATGGCTGCTGAGGGCTTCCCAAGACCCTTCTTCCTATGCCTAGGGGAAGGGCGGGGAGGAGTCCAGTGAATACCACAGGCACCGTGACCTCCCCGGCCAACAGGGGATCCTCCCGTTGGAACTCCCCATAACTGGAGCTGAGTCGGCTGAAATGGAAGAAGGAAATAAGGGTAAAAGAGCTGGAGTTGAGGCAGCAGGAACTGATGAAGGAGCGAGCAGAACGGGAGAAACAAAGACAGCATGAAAAAAAACAGAGACAGCAGAAAGAGTGACAGAGACAGCATGAGCTGGAGTTGGCCAAGCTGAGGAGCAGCGACCCCCCGGCTGCGGTGAGTGAGGGGGGACCCAGGACTGCATGGAGATTTGATAAGGGCGTCCTGGCCCGGCGTAAGGAAGGGGAGGACATAGATGACTTCCTGAATGCCTTTGAGACGGCCTGCGAGCTGCACAAGGTTGACCCAGCAGAGAGGCTCCAGTTTCTCACCCCCTTACTGGACCCCAAGGCCGTGGTGATGTACAGCTGAATGAAAGGGGTGGAGGCAGGGAACTATGAACTGTTGAAAAAGGCCCTGCTCCGCGAGTTTGGGCTGACTCCCGAGATGTACCGGAGTGAGGGTAAAACCCCTGAGGTCACATATCTAGATCTGGCCCTCCGGATGCAGGGATACGCCCACAAGTGCGCAGATGGGGCCCCAGCTAGGGAGAACGTGCTTAACCTAATGGTACTGGAGCAATTGTATGAACAGTGGCCATCCAACCTGAAGCTGTGGCTGGTGGACAAAAAGCCAGAGGACCCGCGACGCACAGAGCAGCTGGCCGACAAGTTTGTGACCAGCCGGTCAGGGGGTGGCAGGGAGAAGTCCCAAAGGAACAGGTCCACCATGAAGCAGAAAGTCACCCTGGGACCTCCCAAAGGGGGACCATGGAGAACCCCCTCCCAAGGGGAACATCCAGCGTCAGGACCAACCGACCGGCTCGAGGGGACCAATGGGATATGAGCTGCTATTACTGTGGCCAAAGAGGCCACATACGGACCCAGTGCCCCAAGCTCAAGGACAGACTGAGCAGACTGAACCCACACTGAGTTAACTGGGTAGGGACCCATCTGGATGAGGGGCTGGCTTCCCAGGCAAGGGGAGCTGACAGCTTCCCACCTGCTCAGGTGGGAGGAGGGCCCCAGACCAGCTTCTCTGGGGGGCTGGATGCTCCAGACTCAGGGTTTTTGGTTTACAGGGTGGTCGCGGGGCTGTCCCTGTGGAACGAGTGCCTTGTTACCCTGAAGGTGGATGGGAGGAAGGTCAATGGATACTGGGACACGGGCACTGAGGTGATGCTGGCCCAGCCCGAAGTGGTAGCTCCAGACCACGTAATGCCCAACACCTACCTGACCCTGACCGGCGTGAGCGGGACACCATTCAAGGTGCCCATGGCGAGGGTACTTCTGAAATGGGGGGCCAAGAAGGGCCCCAAGGACATGGGGGTGCATCACCATTTGCCCACTGAGGTGTTAATGGGGGAGGACCTAGAGAACTGGCCAAGCAACCCCCAGAACGCCCTAGTCATGACCCATAGCCAAAGCCGGCAAGGGGCATGACGCCCTGTCCTCAGGAAGGATATCACACTGGAGGCACAGAACCCTACCCTGGTGGGGAGGAAGCAACCAGGAACAAGGGTCAGAGGGGCTGCGGCTTCAGACCCAGCCAGCGAGAGGGAGCAGGTCCCCGTCCCTTCCCCAGCTGCTGAGTTCCAGGCCGAGTTGCAGAAAAATCCCTCCTTGCAGAAGCTAAGGGACCCGGTCAACCTCAGTGTGGTACAAACCATGGGAAGAGGTTGCAAGGAAAGGTTCCTGTGGAAAAAGTAGTTCATATACTGGGAATGGGCTCCCTCAGAGGAGATGGAGTCATGGGGGATCAGGAGGCAGCTGGTGATACCCCAGAAGTATCGCTGCAGGCTAGTGTACCTGGCCCATGACATCCCTCTCGCAGGGCACTACAGAACTTTTACTGGCCTGAGGTCTTTACCACTGTCCAACAGTATTGCAAATCCTGTGACCCCTGTCAGAGGGTGGGGAAGGCCCGGGACAAGGGGAAAGCGGCTTTGAAACTCTTGCCCATCATAAAGGAGCCTTTCCAGAAGGTAGCTATGAACATAGTGGGACCTCTCAGCAAGACAACCCAGTCGGGGAAGAAATACATTCTGGTGGTGGTAGATTTCGCCACCTGCCACCTCGAGGCAGTGCCCTTATCGTCCATTAAAGCAGGCACCGTGGCAGATGCACTGCTAATCATTTTCAGCCCAGTAGGGTGTCCCAAGACAGTCTTGACAGACCAAGGGTCCAGCTTCATGTCAGCCCTACTCTGGTTCTTGTGGGAGAAATGTGGGGTCCGGCACAACTGGGCCTCAGCATATCACTGGTAGAAAGGTTCAACGGGACGCTAAAGATGACGCTGAAAACCTTTACGAACCAGCACCTGCAGGATTGGGACAAGTACTTACCTCACCTGCTGTTCACGTACAGTGAAGTACCGAGAAGTTGACCGGGTTTTTGCCTTTCAAACTGTTATACGGCAGGAGGGTAAGGGGGCCCCTAGACCTGACGAGAGATGAATGGGAGGGGAAGGCCACTCCTGATGTAAAGTCAGGGTGAAGTATGTCCTGACCTTCTGGAAAAAACTTGCTAAGTTCATGGGCCTGGCCAGGAAAAATCTGGCCAAAGCCCAGAGGAAGCAAAGGGTCTGGTATGACCACAGAGCACAACCCTGCACCTACGCCACTGGGAATCAGGTGATGGTTCTCATCCCCGTGAAGAGAAACAAACTACAGGCTGCCTGGGAAGGTCCTTTCAAGGTTGTCAAACAACTAAATGAGGTAAACTAAGTGGTGGAGCTGTCAAACCGGGCGCACCACTGCCGGTGTACCATGTGAATATGATGAAGCCTTTTTATGACAGGGGGAATGTGGTGTGGGCCGTGTGTGGACATTGGGAGGAGCAGAGAGATGACCCTTTAGTAAATCTATTCCCTGGAACAAGAGCTGGCTCCCCACCTGGAAACAATTTCCCTCTCTGATCGGCTAACCCCTGCCCAGAAAGTTGAGATCAGAGGGATGCTGTATCTGTACCAACAGCTGTTTTCCAACCAGTCTGGACGCACTAATCTGACTGTCCACCGGGTGCAGACAGGGCCGCACCCCCCTATAAAATGCTCCCCCTTCCGCCTCACAGGAAAAACTATGCAGGACCTAAAAAAAAGAGTCAGGGACATATTGGCTTTGGGGGTGATCCAGCCGTCTTCCAGCCCTTGGGCCTCACCAGCGGAGCTGGTCCCCAAGAAGGATGGGTCGATCCAGTTCTATGTGGACTATCGAAAGCTCAATGCCATCACCGTATCTGATGCCTACCCCATGCCCAGGCCTGACGAGCTCCTAGACAAGCTGGGAGGTGCTCGGTACCTCACCACCATGGATCTTACCAAAGGCTACTGGCAAGTGCCGCTGGACGCAGATGCCAGGCTGAAATCGGCCTTTATCACCCCTCTGGGGCTCTACGAGTTTCTGACCCTGCCCTTCGGCCTCAAGGGAGCGCCGGCCACCTTCCAGCGCCTGGTGGATCAGCTACTGAGGGGGATGGAGAGTTTTGCCGTGGCGTATATTGACGACATCTGTGTCTTTAGCCAGACCTGGGAGGAGCACGTGTCCCAGGTTAAACAAGTGCTGGATCGACGCCAGGAGGCTGGGCTGACCGTAAAGCACAACATGCGACCCGCGTGGGCTCACTGTGCAGCCCACTGAAGGGGGAGCAGGCAAATGGCAGGTAAGGGAGGGGGGCTGAAGAGGCGGGTGGGCAGGGCAGGGAGTGAGGAGGTGAGACGGGGGGTGGGGGGCTGAGGAGACTAGCGGGGGGGGGGCAGGTGAGCTGGCGGCGTGGGAGAAGGGGCTGAGTAGGCGAGCCGGAGGGGTGAGGCGCTGAGTAGGCGAGCCGGAGGGGTAGGGGGCTGAGAAGGCGAGCGAGGAGTCAGTGGCTGACCTGTTCTACTGATCTGATCTGGCTCCCAGCCCCTCTCCAAGGGGTGCAGCTGTCTGGAGGTGCTGCCTTCCACAGTCACACCTCAGTCATTCAACAGGGCAATTGATTATAAAGTGGGGGGAGATCTTATTCTACTTCTAGCAAAAAGACATTTTTCTTTTACCTTAATTTTACTACCTTAGGGGCTCGTTACAACATATTATAGCTGGGTGTGCAGGGGGTGTGCTGGGGGGGCGTTGTGTTTCGGGGGGCTTGGTGGCGCTGGAAAGGACGGGTCAGCGGGACCGGGGGGGGCAGGGGGTCGGCCCTCACTGTTTTCTTTGGAGTAATATGGCCCTTGCCGCTTTACGAATTGTGCAGACCTGCCGTAAAGGCTGAGAAGTGCAAAGTGGGGATGGCTGAAGTATCCTACCTGGGCCATCAGGTGGGGAACCAGCCAAGGTGGAGGCGATCGGAGGCTGGCCCGCTCCCCAAACCAAAAAGCAGATCCAAGCCATTATTGGGCTGGCGGGGTACTACTGAAGGTTCATGCCCCACTTTAGCTCCATAGCCGCCCCCATCACAGAGCTATGCCAGAAGGGGAAGTCAGACAAGGTGGTCTGGACCAAGCGGGGCCAGGAGGCTCTCCGGGCACTGAAGATAGCTCTGGCCAGTGGCCCAGCTCTGGCAAACCCAGACATTGACAAGCCCTTTATGGTGTTCACAGACATCTCAGACACCTGGCTCGGGGCGGTGCTAATGCAGAATAACAAAAGGAGGAAGAAACACCCCATCGTGTACCTAAGCAAAAAGTTCCTACCCCAGGAGCAAAGCTACGCGGCCATCACAAAGAAATGCCTGGCCATGGTGTCACAGAGTGGGGGGGAGTCAGGGCCCTGCACCCCCCTTTTCCTGCGATTCACCCTGACTCTCAGCCAGCCAGTAAAACAGAAGGTTTATAGATGACAGGAACACAGTCCCAAGCAGGGCTTGTAGGTACAGCCAGGACCCCCTCAGCCAGGTCTCTCTGGGGGGGGCAGGGAGCTTAGACCCCAACCCTGGGGTTTCCCTTTGTTTCCCCAGCCAGCTTCAAACTGAAACTCCCCTGCAGCCGTCTCCTTCCATGCTCCTCCCGGCTCTGCCTCCAGCCTTTGTCCAGTTTCCCGGGCAAAGGTGGCACCTGGCCCCATCCCCCTCCCAGCTCAGGTTACAGGCTCAGGTATTGTCCCCCCCTGCTCTCCCATCCCCCACGCAGACAGTCCCAGTAAAACTAGACACATTCCCATGCCCGTGCAGCGTTGCTGTGCAGCTGTTACCCAGTTGCCCTGTCCCAGATATGGCTGAATCTATGCACCAAGTTACCCATCTCTCTGCAGTGGCACCGTGCAGCTGTTTCCCAGCTGCCCCACCCCAGAGATGGCTGCATCTTAGCACCACATGTCATGATCCATCCCCCTGCAGCTTCACTGTGTGCTTGTTACCCAGCTGCTATCCATCAGCAAAAGGGGTTCAAAAATCTGCTGCAGGGTTGATCCAATAACCCTCTTTTCTCCTTTTCAGTCCCCAGGACACCCACGTACATCATAGGACTTACAGTTGTGCTTGTCCTGTTACTGCTGGTGGGGCTGGTTGGCGTCATAGCTTGGAGGTATTTGCACTTTGGCAAGCCAGTAATATCCACGTCTCTGATCTCTGGCAATCCCCAGCTCCTCCCGCCTGGCCTTTGCCGGAGAACCCCGCGCAATCCAGGGCTGAGAATTGCTGAGCCAATTCAGATGCATTGAAACCCAGCTGGAGGGAGGTGATTTCATGGTGGTGGTTGGGTCTCACACAGATACCTGACACCCGCAAGGGGCCTGGGAAGGGCTGGGTGGCCTCCTGGTTAAATGACTGGTCTGGTGGTCAGAAGAGCAGGGGTCAAGCCAAGGCAGGAGGTTCTATTTTGTGGGAGCCTTTGTCCTGTTCCTTCCCCTCCTGAACCAAAGCAGATGATGTTTTGCCTCTGAGCTGTTGGTCTCCTTTCTTTGTAGTAAGATGCGGAGCAAACGCCAGGGAACGAGCAGCAATGCAGTAAGTGCGTCTATGGGGCTGGGAGCCAGGACTCCTGGGTTCCTTCCCTTCCTAGCTCGGGGAGGGGAGTGGGGGCTAGTGGGCTAGAGCAAGAGGGGCTGGGAGCCAGGACTCTTGGGTTGTAACTCTCGCTCTGCTGCTGACTCACTGCATGACTTTAGTTGAGCTCTGTTCCCTCAGTTTACCTCTCCATAGAATATTGTTATAAAATTCCCACCTCTGCCTCCCCCTCCGAGCATGACAGAAGGTCTCTCCGATCCCCTGGGTAGTTTATCAGGGTCAGGGGAGGGGGCCTCTGTGCATTTTCCTTTGTTATTACACATCACCGAGTGGTCCCAGAGCAGTGGCTCGCGGCCTCACTTCTACCTGTGTCATAAACAGATAGCTAAGGGTTAATGTCTCTTTCACCTGAAACACCTGACCAGAAAACCAATCAGGAAACCGGATTTTTTCAACTTTGGGTGGAGGGAAGTTTGTGTAAGAGGTCTTTTGTCTGTCTGCCTGTTTCCTCTGAGCTTTGGAGAAGTAGTTCTATTTTCTAGTCTTCTGTTTCTAAGTGTAAGGACAAAGAGATCAGATAGTAAGTTCTATGGTTTCTTTTCTTTGGTATTTGCATGAATATAAGTGCTGGAGTGCTTTGATTTGTATTCTTTTTGAATAAGGCTGTTTATTCAATATTCTTTTAAGCAATTGACCCTGTGTTGTATCATCTTAATACAGAGAGAACATTTGTATTTTTTCTTTCTTTTTTATATAAAGCTTTCTTTTAAGACCTGTTGGAGTTTTTCTTTACTTCAGGGAAATTGAGTCTGTACTCACCAGGGAATTGGTGGGAGGAAGAAATCAGGGGAGGTCTGTGTGTGTTGAATTGGCTAGCCTGATTTTGCATTCCCTCTGGGAAATAGGAAAGTCCTTTTTGTTCCCAGGACTGGGGAACGGAGAGGGGGAATCACTCTGTGTAGTTTCACAGAGCTTGTGTCTGTGTATCTCTCCAGGAGCACCTGGAGGGGGGAAGGGAAACAGGATTATTTCCCTTTGTTGTGAGACTCAAGGGATTTGGGTCTTGGGGTCCCCAGGGAAGGTTTTTCAGGGGGACCAGAGTGCCCCAAAACACTCTAATTTTTTGGGTGGTGGCAGCAAGTACCAGGTCCAAGCTGGTAACTAAGCTTGGAGGCTTTCATGCTAACCCCCATATTTTGGACGCTAAGGTCCAAATCTGGGAATAAGGTTATGATATGGTGTGCAGCGTTGTGGGAAAGATACAATCCAGAAGCCAGTAGGAATATTATATTTTTCTTTTCTCTGCTAGGGGCTTTTTAGCAGAGAGAAACAGTTTGGTTTTAAAAGGGAACCAGAGAGAATTTTTTTTTCTGCTCTCTAGCAGTTTGTGGTTTGCATGTTAAGCGAGAAGCCATTACCAAACTGTTAAGGGTCTTTTGTCATGCAATAGCCCTCCCATTAGGTGGCAAGTACCAGCACTTATATGCATGCAAATAAAGTGGTTTTTCTGGTTTCCCTTAATTGAACATTAGCTAGAGAGAGAAAAGGAAAAAAGCACTGTTGCTAGGCAGACTTCAGGAGGCAACACAGCCTGCAGTGCAGAAGATAAACACCGGAGGGCACCCCAACACAAGAAAACAGGAACCATGTCTACCAGGACAAAAATGGAGGCCGAAGACCAATTCAAAGAAGCTGAACACAGGCGAGAGATGGAAAAACACAAACAGGAACTAGAAATAAAACAAAAAGAGATGGAGATAAAAGAAAAGGAAGAAAGCCTCAAACTGGCAGCCTTCCAAAGAGAACAGGCAGCCCAAGAGGCAGCACACAAAAGAAAACTAGAAGAAGAAGAGGTGGCCCACCGCCGAGAAATGGAAAAACAACAAAAAGAAATGGAAAAACAACAAAAAGAGAATGAAGAGAAGGAAAAACAGAGAAAACATGAACTGGAGTTGGCAAAAGCTGGGCTGCATGTGCCAGCCAACCCTAACAACCCGGCGCCAATTATTACTCCACAGCACAGGAAATTTCCCACCTACAAGGCAGGTGATGACACCGAGGCCTTCCTGGAAAATTTTGAAAGAGCCTGTCTTGGGTACAGCATCCCCGAAGACCAGTACATGGTGGAATTAAGGCCACAACTCAGTGGACCTTTAGCAGAGGTGGCAGCTGAAATGCCCAAGCCGCAAATGAATGACTATAAACTTTTTCAAACCAAGGCCAGATACAGGATGGGGATAACCCCAGATCATGCCCGTCGGCGCTTCAGAACCCAAAAGTGGAAACCAGAGGTGTCATTTCCCAAACACGCCTACTACATTGCAAAAAACTATGAGGCCTGGTTAACAGGAAACAACATTCAAACCTTGGAAGAAGTGAACCTCCTCATACAAATGGAGCAGTTCTTGGATGGTGTTCCTGAAGACATCACACGGTACATACAAGATAGAAATCCCAAAACTATCGCTGAGGCGGGGGAGATTGGAGCCAAATGGATGGAACTGGCAGAAAGCAAAAAAGCTACTGTCAAGGGGAACGATTACCCCAGGGGGCACACAGACCATAAACCCTACAACCGAGGACAGCCAAAGACCCTACATACCACCCAAGTAAAGCCACAGATACCCTACTCTTCAACCTCACCAGTCTCCAGTAACTCACCTCGGCCCAGTGACCCATCAGATGGAAGATGCTTTAAGTGTAATGAACTGGGACATATCAAGGCCAACTGTCCCAAGAACACCATGCGAGTGCAATTCATTACACCACCATCACCCCAAAGATCCCCAGGCCCAGATGCCTCTCAAATACCCTTGGAGCGAAGGGAAAATTTGAGAGTGGGCGGAAAGAAGGTTACTGCGTGGAGAGACACGGGGGCACAAGTGTCAGCTATCCACCAATCCTTCGTTGACCCCAAATTCATCAACCCAAAGGCCAAAGTTACAATTTACCCCTTCATGTCACAAGCTGTAGACTTGCCTACAGCTCAACTGCCTGTCCAGTACAAAGGCTGGTCAGGAATGTGGACTTTTGCAGTCTATGACAATTATCCTATCCCCATGCTACTGGGGGAAGACTTGGCCAACCAGGTGAGGCGGGCCAAGAGAGTGGGAATGGTTACCCGTAGCCAAACCAGGCAAGCTTCCAGACCCATTCCTGTTCCTGAGCCGTCCACAGAGGCCCCGTCTGTGTTACCAGAGACCCAGACAGAGGTAGTGGACCCGGATTCCATGCCTACCACTGAAACAGCCACAGCATCTCCAGTCCCAGGCCCGGAACTGGAACAGCAACCAGCACCAGCAAGTGCAACCACATCTTCAAACTCAACGCCAGAGGGCGCCAGCGAGCCAGAACTGGCAGAAGCACACGACAGCCATACCCAAAAGGCTCAGCCAGAGCCTGAAATACCCTCAGGTGCACCAGCGGAGAGCGGTTCACCAGCAACGGAAACAACCCCATCACCTACATCGCTTCCAGAGGGACCAAGCCCAAGTCCACAGTCTGAGGAAGAACTGGTGACCCCAGCCTCAAGGGAACAGTTCCAGGCTGAGCAGGAAGCAGATGACAGCCTTCAGAAAGCGTGGGCGGCGGCACGGAGCACCCCACCGCCTCTCAGCTCTTCTAATCGATCCCGGTTTGTTATAGACCAAGGACTTTTATACAAGGAAATTCTTTCTGGTGGACACCGGGAAGAATGGCAGCCGCAAAAACAGTTGGTGGTTCCAACTAAGTACCGGGGGAAGCTCTTAAGCTTAGCCCATGATCATCCCAGTGGCCATGCTGGGGTGAACCGAACCAAGGACCGGTTGGGGAAGTCCTTCCACTGGGAGGGGATGGGCAAGGATGTTGCCAAGTATGTCCGGTCTTGTGAGGTATGCCAAAGAGTAGGTAAGCCTCAAGACCAGGTCAAGGCCCCTCTCCAGCCACTCCCCATAATTGAGGTCCCCTTTCAGCGAGTAGCTGTGGATATTCTGGGCCCTTTTCCAAAAAAGACGCCCAGAGGAAAACAGTACGTACTGACTTTAGTGGACTTTGCTACCCGATGGCCAGAAGCAGTAGCTCTAGGCAACATCAGGGCTACCACTGTGTGCCTGGCCCTAACAGACATCTTTGCCAGGGTAGGTTGGCCCTCCGACATCCTTACAGATTCAGGGTCTAATTTCCTGGCAGGGACCATGGAAAAACTGGGGGAAACTCATGGGGTGAATCACTTGGTTGCCACCCTGTACCACCATCAAACCAATGGCCTGGTGGAAAGGTTCAATGGAACTTTGGGGGCCATGATAAGAAAATTCATCAACGAATTCTCCAATAATTGGGACCTAGTGTTGCAGCAGTTGCTGTTTGCCTACAGGGCTGTACCACATCCCAGTTTAGGGTTTTCACCATTTGAACTTGTGTATGGTCACGAGGTTAAGGGGCCATTACAGTTGGTGAAGCAGCAATGGGAGGGGTTTACGCCTTCTCCAGAAACTAACATTCTGGACTTTGTAAGCAACCTACAAAGCACCCTCTGACACTCTTTAGCCCTTGCTAGAGAGAACCTAAAGAATGCTCAAGAAGAGCAAAAGGCCTGGTATGACAGACATGCCAGAGAACGTTCCTTCAAGGTAGGAGACCAGGTTATGGTCTTGAAGGCGCAACAGGCCCATAAGATGGAAGCATCATGGGAAGGGCCATTCACGGTCCAAGAGCGCCTGGGAGCTGTAAACTACCTCATAGCATTTCCCAATTCCTCACTAAAGCCTAAAGTGTACCATGTTAATTCTCTCAAGCCTTTCTATTCCAGAGACTTACAGGTTTGTCAGTTTACAGTCCAGGGAGATGATGCTGAGTGGCCTGACGGTGTCTACTACGACGGAAAAAAAGACGGTGGCGTGGAAGAGGTAAACCTCTCAACCACCCTGAAACGTCTGCAGCGGCAACAAATCAAGGAGCTGTGCACTAGCTTTGCCCCATTGTTCTCAGCCACCCCAGGATGGACTGAACGGGCATACCACTCCATTGATACAGGTAATGCTCACCCAATCAGAACCCCACCCTACCGGGTGTCTCCTCATGCCCAAGCTGCTATAGAACGGGAGATCCAGAACATGCTACAGATGGGTATAATCCGCCCATCTACCAGTGCCTGGGCATCTCCAGTGGTTCTGGTACCCAAACCAGATGGGGAAATACGCTTTTGCGTGGACTACCGTAAGCTAAATGCTGTAACTCGTCCGGACAACTATCCAATGCCACGTACTGATGAGCTATTGGAAAAGTTGGGACGTGCCCAGTTCATCTCTACCATAGACTTAACCAAGGGGTACTGGCAAGTACCGCTAGATGAACCTGCCAAGGAGAGGTCAGCATTCGTCACCCATACGGGGGTGTATGAATTCAATGTCCTTCCTTTCGGCCTTCGAAATGCACCCACCACCTTCCAGAGGCTGGTAGACGGTCTACTAGCTGGACTGGGAGAATTTGCAGTTGCCTACCTCGATGATGTGGCCATTTTTTCAGACTCCTGGCCCGAACACCTACTCCACCTGGAAAAGGTCTTTGAGCGCATCAGGCAGGCAGGACTAACTGTTAAGGCCAAAAAGTGTCAAATAGGCCAAAACAGAGCGACTTACCTGGGGCACCAGGTGGGTCGAGGAACCATAAACCCCCTACAGGCCAAGGTGGATGCTATCCAAAAGTGGCCTGTCCCAAGGTCAAAGAAACAGGTCCAATCCTTCTTAGGCTTGGCCGGATACTACAGGCGATTTGTACCACACTACAGCCAAATCGCTGCCCCATTGACCGACCTAACCAAAAAAACCCAGCCAAATGCCGTTAAGTGGACTAATGAGTGTCAAAAAGCCTTTACCCAGCTTAAGGCAACGCTCATGTCTGACCCTGTACTCAGGGCCCCGGATTTTGACAAACCATTCCTAGTAACCACAGATGCATCTGAGCGTGGTATAGGAGCAGTGCTCATGCAGGAAGCAACAGATCACAACTTCCATCCTGTCGTGTTTCTCAGCAAGAAACTGTCTGAGAGGGAAAGTCACTGGTCAGTCAGTGAAAAGGAATGCTATGCCATTGTGTACGCCCTGGAAAAGCTACGCCCATATGTTTGGGGACGGCGGTTCCAACTACAAACTGACCATGCTGCACTAAAGTGGCTTCATACTGCCAAGGGGAACAACAAGAAACTTCTTCGTTGGAGTTTAGCTCTCCAAGATTTTGATTTTAAAATTCAACACATCACAGGAGCTTCTAACAAAGTTGCTGATGCACTCTCCCGTGAGAGTTTCCCAGAATCCAGTAGTTAAAAAGTGTTCTTAAAATGTAAAAGTCTGTTAGTTATATACTTAGTAGTATATGTAAAGGTGCATGTGTTGTATTAATCTGTTTATTTTCAAGTTCTAGAAGGAAATTGCCGCCAGTGAGCTTCCCCACTGTCTGCAATTTGGGGGGCGTGTCATAAACAGATAGCTAAGGGTTAATGTCTCTTTCACCTGAAACACCTGACCAGAAAACCAATCAGGAAACCGGATTTTTTCAACTTTGGGTGGAGGGAAGTTTGTGTAAGAGGTCTTTTGTCTGTCTGCCTGTTTCCTCTGAGCTTTGGAGAAGTAGTTCTATTTTCTAGTCTTCTGTTTCTAAGTGTAAGGACAAAGAGATCAGATAGTAAGTTCTATGGTTTCTTTTCTTTGGTATTTGCATGAATATAAGTGCTGGAGTGCTTTGATTTGTATTCTTTTTGAATAAGGCTGTTTATTCAATATTCTTTTAAGCAATTGACCCTGTGTTGTATCATCTTAATACAGAGAGAACATTTGTATTTTTTCTTTCTTTTTTATATAAAGCTTTCTTTTAAGACCTGTTGGAGTTTTTCTTTACTTCAGGGAAATTGAGTCTGTACTCACCAGGGAATTGGTGGGAGGAAGAAATCAGGGGAGGTCTGTGTGTGTTGAATTGGCTAGCCTGATTTTGCATTCCCTCTGGGGAATAGGAAAGTCCTTTTTGTTCCCAGGACTGGGGAACGGAGAGGGGGAATCACTCTGTGTAGTTTCACAGAGCTTGTGTCTGTGTATCTCTCCAGGAGCACCTGGAGGGGGGAAGGGAAACAGGATTATTTCCCTTTGTTGTGAGACTCAAGGGATTTGGGTCTTGGGGTCCCCAGGGAAGGTTTTTCAGGGGGACCAGAGTGCCCCAAAACACTCTAATTTTTTGGGTGGTGGCAGCAAGTACCAGGTCCAAGCTGGTAACTAAGCTTGGAGGCTTTCATGCTAACCCCCATATTTTGGACGCTAAGGTCCAAATCTGGGAATAAGGTTATGTCAACCTGCCTTGCAGCGCCAGCTGGGCCCGGGGGAGACCCCGATGTCTGGATGCATCTATGAGAACACCCAGCACTATGGCATGGGGCAGCCAGCCCACCTGGCCCCACCCGGGCCCCCCAGGTAACAGCATGGCCTGGCTGGAAGCAGCTGTGCAGGGGCTGGGTGTGGGGTGGTGCCCACGAGTTAGGAGAATATCGCCAAAGGTGAGCTTGATAAGCCTCCACCTGGGGGTAAGTCAGTGTGTGTGTGTGTGTGTGTGTGAGACCCTGTGTCCCTGGCGCCCCCTGCTGGAGGGATGAGCCCTGTTTGGGGCAGAGGCTGGATCGGAGCCAGCACTCCCTAGGCAGGGGTCCACAAACATTTTCTGTCACGCCCTCCCTGACCCATAATGGAATCTGTCCGTGCCCCACTCGAGAGCCGTGGTCAGGACCTGGGGTTGAGGTCGGAGCTTCGACTGGGGCTGGAGCTGCAGCTGGGGCACAGTGGGGCTGGGTGGGGCTCCCCCCCTGCACCCCATGGGGCCTGGCTCTGCTGCCCTGCCCCAAAAGTTCCTCCATGCCCTCCTAGGGTGGTGTGCCCCAAAGTTTTGGGGGAAGGATATGGTTTGAGCATTAGCCTGCTAAACTCAGGGTTGTGAGTTCAATCTTTGAGGGGGCCATTTAGGGAACTGGGGTAAAAATCTGTCTGGGCATTGGTCCTGCTTTGAGCAGGGGGTTGGACTAGATACCTCCTGAGGTCCCTTCCAACCCTGATATTCTATGATTCTATGAAGGGAAAGGCCCTGTGCCCCCTTCCCTGCCTTGGCCCCCCGAGCCAGCCAGTGCCCCCTAGAGGGGAAAGGCCCCATTCCCCAAATCCATGACTCATGTCTGGTCTGGGGAGCTTTAGCCCAGGGGTACCCCCTAGCCACGGACCCACAGGGGTTCTGCGCTGTTGACCGACGCAGCCTGTCCAATCCCCAGCCACGGTGCTGCAGCCAACCCAACGCTAGCAACCAAATGCCCTCGCGCCATCCCCAGCCCCCCAAACATTCTCTCTTTCCGTGGCAGCGCGACCACCAAGCTGTGCCCGGGCTCTCCGGCCGGCACTGAGCAATCCCACACCTACAGCCAGCCGATGAACATGGGCAAAGTACCGCAGGTGAGTGACTCATTCCTCTGTGTATATGGGGCCCAGGACTCCTGGGTTCTATCCCCAGTTCCTGGAGGGGAGTGGGGTCTAGTGGGTTAGAGCCGGGGGAGGGGGACAGAGGCTGGGAGCCAGGACTCCTGGGCTCTATCCCAGCTCTGCGCCCTGTGAGATCAGCTTCCAGGGGCAGCGAGATCAGGCTGGGCTGGGTGCTCTGGGTCAGGGCGAGCACAGCTGCTGGGCCGGGGAGGGGGCATCACCCAGCAGCTGGAGGGCACAAAGGAGGGCGAGAGGCTGAGTTGTGGGGCTTGGGGGGGGTGACATGAAGAGAAGAGCGCCCTGGAGGGAGGGCTGCGTAGCGCCTAGGGCAGCGGGACAAGCTGTGGGCAGCTGGCCTTTGCAGAAATATTTCGTCCACTGGCTGGGACAGGGAATGGGGCCTGGGGCCGTTCCCCTGTAGGGGGCCCCGGCTCTGATACAACTGCTGGTGACTCAGTAGCAGCATTACCCTGAGCTGATGGAGCTGCTCCATTAGATGGCAGGAGTAGCAGAGCTGTTATCCCCAGGGGGGAGCTAAAGGAGTTGCTCCATTAGCCAGCAGCAGTGGTAGGGCTGTTATCCTCCATGTGTATCTCCCACTACAGAGGTGATGCCCTTAGCCAGTGTGTTTCTGTCAACATAAGGGGTCTCCAGAATGCCAGGCGCAGTAATGATCATCAAGGCTAAAATTGTGGGAGGAGGAGTTGTTTTTAGGAGACAGTGTTGCCTAGTGGATAGACCACTGGCCTGAAACACAGGACACCTGGGTTCTCTTTCTGGCTCTTCCACCTGCCTGCTGGGTGACCTTGGCTAAGTCACTTCCCTGCCTGGTACCTCAGTTTCCCCAGCCATGCCTTGAGCTCTGCTGACGTCAAGTTCCCCATCAAAGCCAGGCGTTGTCATTATTATTCTTCACGCTAGGATGACCCGGATGAGGTCCAGTACTCGGCCATCCAGCTGCAGCCTCCCACCCAGAGAGCAGAGCCTGCCGCCGACCTTACCTGCGAATACGCTGCTATTAAGCGCTAGCATCCAGCTGCGGCTCACCTGGCACCTCCCCCCAAATTCAGGGCAGCCCCACGGCCTGGGCAACACACTTGGCCAGGCTGGATGATCTCCCCGACCCGACTCTGGGAATATAGGCTCCAGATTCAGAGATTTGCTGGATCTGGATTCTTAGAGGAGGCCCCGTAAATGGGACATTCAAGGGGGCGGCGCAGGGATCAGAGGGTGGAGGGAGGCGCTAAGGCCCAGCTCCTGGAAGGGATTTTGGTGCCTAACTCTCCTGGGCTTCTGCCCCACGGAAGGGCTGTTTCTTCACTTCCCATTGACTCAATGGACATGCCAGGCTTCAGCGCGACGCAGACACAGTTCGGCTCTGCTGGACTCATACTATAAAGCTTTAGAACTAAAACACAAAGCGTCGACTGTCCTGTTGTAGCTGCGTGGCCCCGGACTGTGAGAGAGACAAGGTGGGATATGGTGAAATCGACATTTACTGCCATTGAGCAATGAAAATAATTTAAATCTTCCAAGCCTACATGTATTTATGCCTGGCTAAGCGTCAGTGTGATACCAGCCTTCTAGCCAATAACGATAACTGCCCTTATCCCAAGCTAATTCACCGATTTCTTTGTGGCGGATTCTAGGCTCAGTTGCCAAACCTCTTACTGAACAGTCGTTCACTTAGTATGTTCGCTTAGTAAGTCCACAGACCTGCAGGATTTGGTTTTTAGTGGTAAATGTCAATTTCACCAACTCTCACCGACCGCCAAAACATATTTCCATTGATAATAATTGACGTCGGCAGATGGGCCAAATAAGAAAACTGAGGCTTGAGAACCTAGTGTTTGATTTAAGGATATTGAGTTGGCTATTTTGTTCAGGGATGTTGACAACTGGGTGTTTTAAGAGTTGTAAAGTGTTCACTCTTTCAGCCTTGACACATGCAGTCATGAAATAAATATTGGCTGACACCTCTCCCTCTCCACAATTCCCTGCAATTAGGACAATGTAAACTGATAAAATTAGTTGAAAGGCCAAAATTTTGCACAGTTGTGAAAATTTAAAATCAATCCAAATCTGAAACATGCTTAAGAATAAATATTGATATTGTCTGTTGAACTTAGGGCTATGGATTAATCGCAATTAACTCACATGATTAACTAAAACAAATTAATTGCAATTAAAAATATGAATCACAATTAAGCGCAGTTTTAATCGCACTGTTAAACAATAGAAAACCTATTGAAATTTATTACATATTTTGGATGTTTTTCTACATTTTTATGTATCTTATATTCTGTGCTGTAACTGAAATCAAAATGTACACTTTTTTTTGTTATATTTCCATTGTAAGAATGATAAACAAAAGAAATAGTATTTTTCAATTCACCTCATACAACGACTAAAGTGCAATCTCTTTGTCGTGAAAGTGCAACTTACAAATGCAGATTTTTTATATATATATTTTTTGGTTACATAACTGCACTCAAAACCAAAATAATGTCAAACTTTACAGCTTACAAGTCCACTCAGTCCTACGTGTTGTTCAGCTAATCTCTCAGACAAACAGATTTGTTTACATTTGCAGGAGATAATGCTGCCTGCTTCTTGTTTACAATGTCACCTGAAAGCGAGAACAGGCATTTGCATGGCACTTTGTAGCCAGTATTGCAAAGTATTTACGTGCCAGATATGCTAAGCATTCGTATGCCCATTCATGCGTCAGCCACCAGAGGACATGCTTCCATGCTGGTGATTGCATTAATTAAATTTGTGATTAACCTCCTTAGGAGAGAACTGTATGTCCCCTGCTCTGTTTTACCCGCATTCCGCCATATATTTCATGTTGTAGCAGTCTCGGATGATGACTCACAACTTTCACTGCAGATTTGACAAAACGCAAAGAAGGTACCAGTGTGAGATTTCTAAAGTTAGCTACAGCGCTCGACCCAAGGTTTAAGAATCTGAAATGCCTTCCAAACTCTGAGAGGGACAAGGTGTGGAACATGCTGTCAGAAGTCTTAAAAGAGCAACATTCCGATGCAGAAACAACAGAACTCGAACCATCAAAAAAGAAAATCAACCTTCTGCTGGTGGCATCTGACTCAGCTAATGAAAATGAACATGCGTCAGTCTGCAGTGCTTTGGATTGTTATCGAGCAGAGCCCGTCGTCAGCATGGATGTGTGTCCCCTGGAATGGTGGTTGAAGCATGAAGGGACTAAGAACCTTTAGTGCATCTGGCATGTAAATATCTTGCCATGTCAGCTACAACAGTGCCATGCAAATGCCTGTTCTCGCTTTCAGGTGACATTGTAAACAAGAAGCAGGCAGCATTATCACCTGCAAATGTAAACAAACTTGTTTATCTGAGCGATTGGCTGAACAACAAGTACGACTGAGTGGACTTGCAGGCTCTAAAATGTTACACTGTTTTCTTTTTGAATGGAGTTTTTTTATGTACACAAATCTACATTCATAAGTTCAACTTTCATGATAAAGAGATTGCACTATTGTACCTGTATTGGGTGAATTGAAAAATACTATTTTTGGTTTTTTACAGTGCAAATACTTGTAATCAAAAATGAATATAAAGTGAGCACTGTACACTTTGTATTCTGTGTTGTAATTGAAATCAATATATTTGAAATTGTAGAAAACATCCACAAATATTTAAATAAATGGTATTCTGTCATCGCTTAACAGTGCGATTAATTGCAGTTAATCACAATTAATTTTTTTAATCACGTGATTAATCGCAATTCTTTTTTTTAATCACTTGCCAGCCCTAGTTGAAATTATAAACCAGTAAAAATCTCACACTCTCTATAACGAGGTCTCCCTATATACTGTGCACTCCTTTTATAACAATCACATTTGCTCCAGATTTTTTGATTCTTATAAGCGGTTGCTTCTTGCAAGCAGAGTATAGGTATGTTTTTGTCCCAGTGGTTTTGCTCACTGCTTTTGATATGCAATTGATTCTTATAACAGTGATTCTTATCAATGGAGTGCACTGTATATCTATCAAATCTGTGTGGGCCACACCTATAAATCCATTTAGCCACATATGTGTTGCTCTGCAGTGGTGTTCGAGAAGGCAGGGCCCAGAAATGACCCGGCCCTAGGAGCAGGAGGTGAGGAGTAGAAACAAGTGAACGTGTTCACAAGAAACTTTTTGTGGTCAGGAAACAGGTTCAGCACCACCAAAACATCACACGATTTCAGGTGGGTTTTGCCAAATTGTTTCAGTAGAAGATAAAATTAGGGCTGAGCCTTGACATTAAACTGTATTAGGTCCTGTCACTGGGTGGTAACAGGGACCCGATGGCGGGATTGGGGCCAAAGTGTCTCCTCCTGGTTAAAGCACTGAGCTGTGGATCCTGAGGGATGGCAATGCTAAGAGAGCCCTGGGGTGGGTAATACTGGGCAGAGTATACTCTCCGGGCCGTGTGTTTTGCAGGGTTAGAGGGTTTGGTTAATCAATCCACACATCTCAAGGGACTTTTCTGCATGGTCAGTTTGCCCTCGTGCCTAGCCCGAGCCAGAGAACCTCCCCCGGGGTCCCTGCACCCAGCACAGATCTGGACAGGGGAGGATCAAGGTAGAGTACCATTAACTCCGCCCCTTTGCACGCGTGCCCCCTTCATAGATCTGAAGCCTAGATCTGGGGGGTTGAGCTAGAGCACCATTAACTCCTACCCCTTGAACATGTACCCCTAACTCTGCCCCATTTGCAGATTTCAAGCCCAGATCTGGGGCTGAGCTAGAGCGGGGCTGTCATAACTATAAAGGGAAGGGTAACAGCCCTCCTGTGTACAATACTATAAAATTCCTCCTGGCCAGAGACACCAAAATCCTTTTACCTGTAAAGGGTTAAGAAGCTCAGGTGACCTGGCTGACACCTGACCCAAAGGACCAATAAAGGGACAAGATACTTTCAAATCTTGCTGTGGGAGAAGGCTTTTGTTTGTGTGCTCTGTTTTGGAGGTGGTTCACTCTTGGGACAAGACATCAATCCAGGCTCTCCAAATCTTTCTGAACCAGTCTCTCATATTTCAAACTTGTAAGTAACAGCCAGCCAAGGCCTGTTAGTTTTATCTTTGTTTCCTCAACTTGTAAATGTTCCTTTTGCTAGAGGGTTTACCTCTGTTTGATGTAACTTTGAACCTAAGGCTAGAGAGGGTTTCTCTGGGCTCTATGAATCTGATTACCCTGTAAAGTTATTTTCCATCCTGATTTTACAAAGATAATTTTTACCTTTCTTTAATTAAAAGCCTTCATTTTAAGAACCTAATTAATTTTTCCATGTTTTAAGATCCAGGGGGGTTGGATCTGGACTCACCAGGAATTGGTGGGGGGGAAGGAGGGAGAATGGTTAATTTCTCCTTGTTTTAAGATCCAAGGGTTTGGATCAGTGTTCACCAGGAAATTGGTGGACAAGTCTCTCAAGGCTGCCCAGGGAAGGGTTACAGTACTTGGGGGGAAGTAGACAAAGTTTCCCAAATAACTCATAAATAATTTGGGTGGTGGCAGCAAAACCAGATCTAAGCTGGTAGTTAAGCTTAAAGGTTCTCATGCAGGTCCCCACATCTGCACCCTAGAGTTCAGAATGGAGAAGGAACCTTGACAGGGGATTTTAGTGAGACACTCGATCTCCATGGAAGGACTCAAAGTTTGGAGAATCTGCTCCCTCCCTGGGGTAGTTGTTGGGACGGTCAAGTCCTCTCCTTGAGGAGAACCTGCCCCTTATTTCCAGTCTAGATTTGTCTCTCTTCATCCCCCAGCCAGCGGCGCTCGCTTTGCCTTTGTAGGGTGGGTTAAACAGCCTCTGCTCCCGAAATCCCCTCCCCAGAGAGGTGCTGATAGCCCTGGACCAAGGCACCTCCCTACCGCCTTCGAGCCCTGGACCAAGGCACCTCTCTACCGCCTTCGAGAGAAACTGAACAGCTCCGGCTCCTTCTGTCTCTCACTCCCCTACAGGAGTGTAGCAACCGCAGGTGAATTATTCCTCAGTTCAGGGCTAGTCACTTTCATTGGCTCATAGAATGAGGAGAGCCGGGTTCTGCTGGCTCATTGGGTCCATCGTCCGGAGCTAAGATTTCTGCGCTAAGCGGTGTCCAGCTCACCCCGTCCTGCAGGAGGCTGGATCCCACCCCCTCGGCTGTCAATCTTCTCACTTCCAAATAAAGTGCCCCCCTGTTCTCAGGGAGACATGGAGCCCTGCCTCAGTGTATTTTCTACCCCCGAGTGTTGTGTATTCGGTGTCTGGGGTAACACGTAGGCGTACCGCTCACGGGACAGCGTGCCAGGTGCTGTACAAACAGAGCAAAACCCTGCTCTCCTGCCCGACGAGCAGCTGAGCGAGCCGTGGGGTGTCTGGACAGGAGAAATTTCCCCAGGGTTGTCCGCAGTCCTGGGGGTGGTTTAACTTGTCGGGTGCTGAACTTCAGCTGCTGCCCAAGGGCTTGGTTTTCAGCGGTTGGGGGGTTTGCTCCAAATCAGGTCTGGAGGTGGCGCCTCACGGGGCAGCACAAAAATAATCAGTTCCCAGATCACTGGGAGGACATGAAAATCCAGGGTTGGCAGGCAGCTGGTGGGGGGTCCAAGGAGCGATGGATCTCAGGATGCACAAGGCGCAGGATGGGGAGTAACCAGGGAATGGAGTCGTGCTGAGATCTAGAGATAAATGGGGCAGCCTCCTGTGGCTGGGGCTGGAGGTGGGGTTTGGTGTTTGGTTTTGTTCTGTGATGAGGTAACCGAGACTGAATTTTTTTTATGAAGAACCACAGAGAGAGACAGACCCAGAACAGCCAATGGGCCAGTGGGGCCGGTGCTGTGGGAGACCCAGTTTTAAGCCCTTGCTCCGCTTGATTCACATTGGGGCATTGGGGCCAGCCCTGAGAGCCAGGGGAGAGCCCCCACTCTGCCCCTCTGCAGCACAGTGCCCCCTACTGCTGCCCTGAGGCATCGGGGCCAACCCGCCTGGGAAGAGCACCTCCACCCTCCTTCCTGCAGCATAACGCCCCCTAGTGCCGCTCTGGGGCATCAGGACAGCCCTGACTGCTAGGTGACAGCGCCCTCACCCTGCCCCCTGCAGCACAGCACCCCCTAGCGCCATGTTGTGGCATTGGGAAGACCTCCCCCCCCCGAAAGGGAACACAATGCTAGACACCATATGGATTTGTAAAATACATTTTACTTCCTTGGGAATACAAAGTCTGCTGGGTTAAAGTCATTAAACAGTTGGCACCTCACGGAACAACGATACACAATGAAACTGACATAACCTTGGAATTAATCCAGCTGTCCTGATATGTTCGCGAGCCTAGTTCTACCTGGGAGCAGGGCTGCCTAAGCCAGTGGCACAATTTTGTCCTGTAACACACGTGCACACGCGCACACATACTACTGAAAAGTTACTGCGCTAATCCTGGCTTCAATTATTTTTTACATTCTTTCCTATTTACATAGAAGCCAAGAACGGGAATTGTCCACACGACTTAGCGTAAATCGACGGAGGAGGCGTTCTGGGTTAGGCTGCGGATCTTTTACAAAGCTCTGGGAACACAAAGCCAAATATCAGGAGATGGAAACGAAAGCTGGTTGAATTTAAATTTTGGTTGGTGGGGCGGGGGGAGGGGGGATTCTGTGTTTTCAAACCAAAGAAGGCTCCAAATCGGAACAAAATGGCAAAATTTCCTGCAAAATGAAAATTTGCAGCAAAAATTTTTCTTTTTGGGTCAATGGAAACTTTCTGTTTCCATTTCAGCTTTTTTATTTGCGAGTTGACGTCATTCTGGGCTGTGGAAACAGGAGTGTCGGACGTACGAAACGGGCAGGAACATGCTCTGGGGAGGCCGAAGCTGGAGAACCGTGTCCAGGTGGGGGTGCTGCCCGTTCAGAAAGGGGTGGCCCGAATGGAGAGTCCAGGGCAGAGTCAGGAGTGCTGGAACAGGGGGGCCATGGGGCCATGGCCCCAGCACTTTCTACCAGACATAAGGGTCAGTGCCAGGGGGAGGGGAGGGGAGAGAGGAGCGAGAGGTGGGGTCTTGAGGAGAAGAGGTGGCCTGGGAGCAGGGCATTGGGGGAGGGGAGGGGAGCGGATGGGGGCAGGGAGAAAGAGAGAAGGGGCAGGGCCTCAGGAGGAGGGGCGGGGCCATGGTTCAGGAGCTGGTGGCCCCCCCACTTTTAGACAGTTTCCGCTGCTCCTGGGGAGAGCAGCGGAAAGGATCAGAGGTTTAGAAAAGTTGACCATTGAGGAAAGATTAAAAGAACTGGCCCTGTTTAGTCTAGAGATGAGGAGGCTGAGGGCGAACCTGAGAACAGTCTTCAAACATGTTCTGGGCAGGGGAGATTGAGATCAGGTATTAGGAGAAACTTCCTAACTCTCCGGGGGGAGTCCAAGGGAGGTTGTGGGATCCCGTCAGTGGTGGGTTTTAAGACCAGGTTCGAGAAATGCCTGACGGGGATGGTCTGGGGTTACTTGGTTCTGCGTCAGCGCGGGCGGCTGGCTGCCTCGCGAGGCCCCTGGATTCTTTCCACCCAGCCCTCATGTCAATGTAATTCATGTGGTTGGTTCCTTTACCTGCCAGAGCTCTGTGAAGTGGCCTTATTATCATACCAGAGCCTCAAGCTTTATTTTATTTAACATCTAATCATGTCACATCCAGCTAATCAATAAATAGAGCCTAGATCCGGGTGCCTGGAAGGGTTAACAAGGTTAGGGGGCGGTTTCTGGGGAGAAGTAAGCGCTGGTTAGAGAGCTTTGACCTTGTTAGTTTGGGCTTTTTATTTATTTCATTTTCTATCACCAGGCAAATATCTGTACAAAAATGACGCCAAAAATAAATGACGATTTGTTATAAATTTCCCCCCAGCGTGGCTTGTGCCGATGGAGCACAGAATTCCAGGAGGTCGGACCCAGACCGTGAGCACCTGTTTATCCCAGTGGGAAACAAAGATTACAGCTGTGGGGTTTTTTGGGCTCCTGATTTACATCTGAGCCACCCCCCCTCCCAGAATAACTGTCAATTAGACGTGGGATTTTCTACTGATCTAGTTATACCAGTAGGACAGGGCTGATCTGCCTACACCAATACAGCTGTGAGGGCCGTTATCCCAGTAGGACAGGTCTTTATCCCAGGATAGTGTATTCCCCTTCCTGGCTGGGGATGGCGGTGCTGATCTAAGTAGCTTTGTACCATAGACAAGTCTTTGCTCAGCAGAAAAAGGGTGTTGTTCCCTCGGCACGTGGAAAGACAGACTGGGGGAATTAGACCAAGGACTGGATGAGTTTAGGGAGGATCGACACAGGTACTTGTGTGGCTCCTACAGAGATAGCTCAACGGGATCATTAACGATTCAACGGGGCTTTGGTTGAGCTTCCCAATCGGTTCCAAATTTAGCCTCACAAAAGCCCGGGGTGGGAGGGAATTATAAACCACATTGTGCACAGGGGAAATTAAGAGATTTGGGGAAACTGAGGCACACAGAGAGGTTAGGACATACCTCAAGGTAGTACAAAATCTGTAGCCTAGGTGAGATTTAAACTGCAGGTCTTCCTGGGTCCCAGTGCAGGGCCAGACCCACATAACCAGCCATAGGGCTGTCAAAGAAGGGGCATCAGGATATGAGGCACTGCCCAGACACACAGCAAGAGATAGTCCCTGCCCCAGCTGAGATCAGGGCCCCATTGTGCCAGAAGCTGCCCAGACACATAGAGAGACAGCCCCTGTCCCAGCTGCATTCAGTCGGAGGTCCTGATTGCAGTGGGTGGGGTTTCCATGGCAGGGTGCGTGTCCTGCCAGTGCTGGGCAGGGCAGGACCTGCACTCTGCATGGGGTTGATCCCGGCAGATGGGGTTTCCATGGCGGGAGCGTGCCTGGTGATTTGGGGGCACAGACAAGTCCTGATTCTGGTGGGCGTGGTTTCCGTGGCAGAGGGCGTGTCACTGGGGGGGGCAGGGGGCGCTCACTTGACCCGGATCTCTGCATATTCTGCCAGCTCCTCCGTCAGGGTGTAGCTGTCCTTGGTAGCCAGTTTGGTGAAGTCAATGTTGGCATAGTCCACGTTCAGGTCCAGGGAGCCCTCGGGCTTGTTCAGGAGGCATTTGTCAGAGGCTGGGCGCCGCTCATACTGCGGGGAAAGCAGAGCAACGTCAGTCTGGGTACGATTGGTGTGTTCACCTTTGGGACTCCCTGCCACTGGATATTACAAGGTTAACCTGAGGGATTCCTTGTCAATGGATATTAAAGGGTAAACCTGTGAGACTCCCTGCTGGTGAAAATTATAGGCTTACCTGTGAGACTTCCTGAGCCTGGATATGATAGGGTTATCTGTGGGACTCCCTGACACTGGATATTAACCCACCGGAGTCCCTCCTGCTGAGTATTATATGGTTAACTCACAGGACTCCTTCCTCCTGGATATTATAGAATTAACACATAGGACTCCCTGCCACTGGGTTTTAGTGGGGTTAACCATTGGGACTCCCTGCCACTGGATACTAGGGGCTCAACCTATTGGATTTGCTTCAGGAGGATACCATTGGGGTTAGCCAGTCCAATAATACCATCGTTTACATACGAAACTCACTGCCACTTGATCTCTCTGGAATTAGGCTGTGGGACATTATTGGTGTTAACCTGGGGAACTAATAGCTGCAGGATCTTTTCCAATGTATTGCTAATCAGAGCTCTCCTGGGCAGGGGGTGCCAGGGGTGCAAGGACTGTCGGGGGTGTCTGTTAAGATTTTACGCCACAAAGAGACGAGACCATGGAATGAGCAGAGAGGGAAGGGAAAACACCACAACACTGCAAGGGACCTTGCTGCCAGGACAAGGGGCTGCCAGTATTCCAGGAAGACACCTATGCCCTGCCCCACAGCTGACCTGTGAGAGCTGCCCAAGCAACAGGATAGAAACCATAACCAGCGCCCCCTAGAGGGGAAAGGCCCCATGCCCTATTCCCCACCACCATGAGCCCAACAGTCCCCGGCTCTCAGGCCAGATCAAAGCTAGTACCCGCTAGGGGAAAGGCCCTGTGTCCCATTCCCTGCCCAGCCAGTCCACTGCATGACTGGGGTGCAAAGGGGGTCCCCGTGTCCAAGCCAAGGTGTGACGCACACTGGTAGGGGGTGACACAGACTGGGGAATCCAGACTTACCCTGGGGTCAGTGGCTCTCCAGGGAGCAGATCTCCTTAGACTAGCGGAGAAGGAAGAGCTGTCACTGTGTACCTGGGGGGACAACCCCTTGCTGCTGCCCCATATGGAGGATGCCTCTGGGGAGCACCTCCGAAGCCGCAGCTTTTGGACTGGGCCTGGGATGCAAAGGGATGGAAGAATCCCTTCCCCCAGCCCCATGCACCAGCCTGGGGCGGGATCATAGGAACATAAGAGCGGCCAGACTGGGTCAGACCAAAGGTCCATCTAGCCCAGTGTCCTGTCTGCCGACAGCGGCCAGTGCCAGGTGCCCCAGAGGGAGTGAACAGAGCAGGGACTCATCAAGTGATCCGTCCCCCGTCGCCCATTCCCAGCTTCTGGCAAACAGAGGCCAAGGACACCATCCCTGCCCATCCATTAGTCAGGATTATCATTGATAGACTGAACCTCCAGGAACAAATCTAGTTCCCAAGAGGGGAAAGACCCCCACATCCCATTCCCTGCCCCCCTGAGCCAGCCAGTCCGGGCTAGATTTCCTCTCCGCTTATGGACACTAAATAGTACCTGACAACATAGAGGGATCAACTTTATCTAAACTATCCATCCCCATCCACACCCCTCCACTTATCCACCCCTCCATCCATCCATCCATCCCTATACACACCCCTGCCTCCCTCCATCTGTCCATCCCTATACACACCCCTCCCTCCATCCCCATCCACACTCTCCACTTATCCACCCCTATATCCACCCCTCCATCCATCCATCCACCCCTATACACACCCCTGCCTCCCTCCATCTGTCCATCCCTATACACACCCCTCCCTCCATCCCCATCCACACCTCTCCACTTATCCACCCCTATATCCACCCCTCCCTCCATCTATCCATCCCTATACACATTCCTCCTTCTCTCCATCCCCACCCACACCTCTCCACTTATCCACCCCTCCATCCATCCATCCACCCCTATACACACCCCTCCCTCCATCCCCATCCACACCTCTCCACTTATCCATCCATCCATCCCCATCCACCCCACTCCACTTATCCACCCCATATCCACCTCTCCATCTATCCATCCCTATACACATTCCTCCCTCCCTCCATCCCCATCCACACCTCTCCACTTATCCACCCCTATATCCACCCCTCCATCCATCCATCCACCCCTATACACACCCCTCCCTCCATCTATCCATCCCTATACACATTCCTCCTTCTCTCCATCCCCACCCACACCTCTCCACTTATCCACCCCTCCATCCATCCATCCACCCCTATACACACCCCTCCCTCCATCTATCCATCCCTATACACATTCCTCCTTCTCTCCATCCCCACCCACACCTCTCCACTTATCCACCCCTCCATCCATCCATCCACCCCTATACACACCCCTCCCTCCATCCCCATCCACACCCCTCCACTTATCCACCCCTCCATCCATCCATCCACCCCTATACACACCCCTGCCTCCCTCCATCTGTCCATCCCTATACACACCCCTCCCTCCATCCCCATCCACACCTCTCCACTTATCCACCCCTATATCCACCCCTCCATCCATCCATCCACCCCTATACACACCCCTCCCTCCATCTATCCATCCCTATACACATTCCTCCCTCTCTCCATCCCCACCCACACCTCTCCACTTATCCACCCCTCCATCCATCCATCCACCCCTATACACACCCCTCCCTCCATCTATCCATCCCTATACACACCCCTCCCTCCATCCCCATCCACACCTCTCCACTTATCCACCCCTATATCCACCCCTCCATCCATCCATCCACCCCTATACACACCCCTCCCTCCATCTATCCATCCCTATACACATTCCTCCCTCTCTCCATCACCACCCACACCTCTCCACTTATCCACCCCTCCATCCATCCATCCACCCCTATACACACCCCTGCCTCCCTCCATCTGTCCATCCCTATACACACCCCTCCCTCCATCCCCATCCACACCCCTCCACTTATCCACCCCTCCATCCATCCATCCACCCCTATACACACCCCTGCCTCCCTCCATCTGTCCATCCCTATACACACCCCTCCCTCCATCCCTATCCACACCTCTCCACTTATCCATCCATCCATCCATCCCCATCCACCCCACTCCACTTATCCACCCCTATATCCACCTCTCCCTCCATCTATCCACCCCTATACATACCCCTGCCTCCCTCCATCTGTTCATCCCTCTACACACCCCTCCCTCCATCTCCATCCACACTCTCCACTTATCCACCCCTATATCCACCCCTCCCTCCATCTATCCATCCCTATACATGCCCCTCCCTCCCTCCCTCCCCATCCATCCCACTCCACTTATCCACCCCTCCATCCATCCATCCATCCACCCCTATACACACCCCTCCCTCCATCTATCCATCCCTATACACATTCCTCCCTCTCTCCATCACCACCCACACCTCTCCACTTATCCACCCCTCCATCCACCCCTATACACACCCCTCCCTCCATCTATCCCTCCCTATACACATTCCTCCCTCTCTCCATCCCCACCCACACCTCTCCACTTATCCACCCCTCCATCCACCCCTATACACACCCCTCCCTCCATCTATCCCTCCCTATACACATTCCTCCCTCCCTCCATCCCCATCCACACCTCTCCACCTATCCATCCATCCATCCACCCCTATACACACCCCCCCTCCATCTATCCCTCCCTATACACACCCCTCCCTCCCTCCATCCATCTCTCCATCCCCATCCACACCTCTCCACTTATCCATCCCTCCATCCATCCATCTCTATACACACTCCTCCCTCCCTCCCTCCCTCCATCCCCATCCACTGCTCTCCACTTATCCATTCAGCCATCCGTCCATCCCCATCCACCTCACTCCACTTATCCATCCCTCCATCCTCCTCCATCCTGCTCCACTTATCCACCCCTATATATGCCCTTCCCTTCCTCCCTCCATCCATCCCCATCCACCCCACTCCACTTATCCATCCCTCCATCCTCCTCCACCCCACTTCACTTATCCACCCCATATCCACCCGTCCCTCCATCCATCCATCCACCCATTGATCCCTATCACACCTCTCCGCACCCCTCCATCCATCCATCCACCCCATACACAGTCCTCCACTTATCCACCACTATACACACCCCTCCCTCCATCCACCCCATACACACCCCTCCATCCATCCACCCACTCATCCCCATACACACCTCTCCACTTATCCCCCGATACACACCCCTCCCTCAATCCATCCCCCCCATACACACCCCTCCATCCATCCATCCATACACCCATTCATCCCCATATTTTCCTCTCCATTTATCCCCCCCATACATACCCCTCCATCCATCCATCCATTCCCCCCACACACCCCTCCCTACCCACACACCCAGCACTCTCTGCACCTCCCTGTTCTCCCGTCATGCCAGTCCCATCGTCCCACCTCGGATTTGTCCAGGGCCCCTGGGGGCCGGTACTCGCCGCTGTACGCCACGGGCGGGTGCTCCAGCTGCACAAAACTGGAGTTTACATTCACGTTTTTCCTGGGGAGAAAGAGACGACAAAGACACCCTTGTCACTGGGCGACCCCCACAGTGGGGGAGGGGGGATTCTCCATCATTGGGCAACCCCCACAGCGGGGAAGGGGGGGATTCTCCATCACTGGGCGACCCCCACAGCGGAGGAGGGAGGAATTCTGTCACTGGGTGATCCCCACAGTGGGAGCGGGGGGGATTCTCTGTCACTGGGCGACCCCCGCAGCAAGGGGAGGGGGGATTCTCCGTCGTTGAGTGACCTCCACAGTGGAGGAGGGAGGGATTCTGTCACTGGGTGATCCCCACAGTGGGAGCGGGGGGGATTCTCTGTCACTGGGCGACCCCCACAGTGGGAGCGGGGGGGATTCTCTGTCACTGGGCGACCCCCGCAGCAAGGGGAGGGGGGATTCTCTGTCGTTGAGTGACCTCCACAGTGGGAGGGAGGGGAATTCTCTGTCACTGGGTGACCCCACAGCAGGGGGTAATTCTGTGTCATTGGGCCATCTCAACCGCCCCCCCTCCTTATGACATTACATATCTCATCACTCAATTAACAATCTGCATCGGGTAACTGCATCTGCATTAACGACATAATTTAATAATGATCTTAATAACCAAAAGGTAGCAGTTTGCTCCTGATGTATCCGTAGCTGATAGTTGCTAATGAATTATCAATCATTAATTACCCACCAACCATCTTTGATTAGGATCAATTAATGGCTAATGCCCTGGCCTGGTCAACAGGTGACTGCTAATGACCAAACACAGTTTAACATTGGTGCTTCATTAATTAGTCATTAGAAATGCCATTTAACCAGCGATTGTGGGTTACCAATCTGGATATAAATATTTATCCTTCTCCTCCAAAAATGCTCCTTAGTTTTAAGAGAAGAACCGTCATGTGTTAATTGTTACCCTGCCTTTATTTAGAGGTACCAAAAATGGAGTCCTCTCTCTGCCAAAATCGCCCTGTCTAAAATAAATGACGAAAACGCGTTTAAAACGATTGTGGCGACTGACACTTATTTCGGTGGGTGGCCACTTGCCGGCCGCCCCAGTAAAAGTGCCCCTCATTTGAGAACCTGACTGGATCGGAAGATCCACCTGCTGATGGCAGTTAGGCCTGAGGTTGGTCCAGGAAGGATTTCAGAACAGCTGCTCTCCCTTTAAGGGCAGTTCTGCCTCATACTGGCAAGAGGACGCTCTGCAATCCCGTCTGGCTCCGGCTTGGATTTGGACCCCAGCGTCACCCTGCTCCCGGGATGCCCCGTTCGTTAGTACAGCTGAACCCTGGGGGGCTCTGCACTTACTTTTTCCGCGTCTGACTCACGTAACACACGGCGGCGATGAGAATCACAAAGGCCACCACGGCGCCCACCGGCCCCACCTTCGCCCACATCAGATTGTCTGAAAGCAGCATGCAGGCTGGGATTAGTCCCGGCCTCTCCCAGCAGGGGGCGCTGTGGGGAGTCAGGGGGTGGAGGGTGCTGGTTGTGGGGGAGCTCCCAATTATCCCAGTCCCAGCCTCTCCCAGCAGGGGGCGCTGTGGAGAGAGCTCCCGGTTAACCCAGTCCTGGCCTCTCCCAACAGGGGGTGCTGTGGGGAGAGCTCCCAATTACCCCAGTCCCAGCCTCTCCCAGCAGGGGGTGCTGTGGGGAGTCAAGGGGTGGAGGGTACTGGTTGTGGGGGAGCTCTCAATTACCCCAGTCCCAGCCTCTCCCAGCAGGGGGCGCTGTGGGGAGTCAAGGGGTGGAGGGTACTGGTTGTGGGGGAGCTCTCAATTACCCCAGTCCCAGCCTCTCCCAGCAGGGGGCGCTGTGGGGAGTCAAGGGGTGGAGGGTACTGGTTGTGGGGGAGCTCTCAATTACCCCAGTCCCAGCCTCTCCCAGCAGGGGGCGCTGTGGAGAGAGCTCCTGGTTAACCCAGTCCTGGCCTCTCCCAACAGGGGGTGCTGTGGGGAGAGCTCCCAATTACCCCAGTCCCAGCCTCTCCCAGCAGGGGGCGCTGTGGAGAGAGCTCCCGGTTAACCCAGTCCTGGCCTCTCCCAACAGGGGGTGCTGTGGGGAGAGCTCCCAATTACCCCAGTCCCAGCCTCTCCCAGCAGGAGGTGCTGTGGGGAGTCAGGGGGTGGAGGGTGCTGGTTGTGGGGGAGCTCTCAATTACCCCAGTCCCAGCCTCTCCCAACAGGGGGCGCTGTGGAGAGAGCTCCCGGTTAACCCAGTCCTGGCCTCTCCCAGCAGAGGGCGCTGTGGGGAGCGGGAGGGAGGGATGCTGGCTGTGGGAGAGCTCCCAATTACCCCAGTCCTGGTCTCTCCCAACGGGGGGCGCTGTGGGGAGAGCTCCCAATTACCCCAGTCCTGGTCTCTCCCAACAGGGGGCACTGTGGGGAGAGTTCCCAGTTAACCCAGACCCAGCCTTTCCCAGCAGAGGGTGCTGTGGGGAGTCAGGGATGGAGGGTGCTGGCTGTGGGGGAGCTCCCAATTACCCCAGTCCTGGCCTCTCCCAACAGGGGGCACCTTGGGGAGAGCTCCCGGTTAACCCAGCTCCGGCCTCTCCCAACAGGGGGCGCTGTGGGGAATCGGGGGGGAGTGCTGGCTGTGGGCGGAGCTCCCAATTACCCTAGCCCCAGCCTCTCCCAGCAGGGGGTGTTGTACGGAGCGGGGCAGGAGCACTAGCCCTGGAGTGGAGCTCTCGTCTCCCCCAGCGCTCCCCCAGCCCTGTCTGTTCCCAGCAGGGGGCGCTGAGGGGAGTGGGGCAGGAGCACTGGCCCTGGAGTGGAGCTCTCGGCTACCCCAGCTCGGTCTGTTCCCAGCAGGGGGCGCTGTGGGAGCGGGGCAGGAGCACTGGCCATGGGGGAAGCTCTTGGCTATCCCAGCTCAGTCTGTTCCCAGCAGGGGGCGCTGTACGGAGAGGGGCAGGAGCACTGGCCATAGGGGGAGCTCTTGGCTATCCCAGCTCGATCCGCTCTCAGCAGGGGGCGCTGTATGGAGCAGGGCAGACACTCACTGGAGTGGTGGAACTGGAGCTGCTGGTTCTTGGTGCCGTACAGGTTGCGGGCGGAGCAGACAACGAAGAGCTGAGAGTCCAGCTCCCCACGCAGCGTCAGGATGCTGGTGACTGTGTAGCCCGTCTTCTGGGAATAGACGAACTCCTGGTCAGTCTCGTTGACCGTCACGTTCCGGGTGGGCAGCTCGAAGGAGATCACGGGCTCCGGATTGGCCAGCACGGCACAGACGCACTGCACCGTGTCCCGAGCAGCCGTGCACTTCGACTCCAAGAGGATTATGGGAGCGACTGCGGGGAGAGATGCAGCATCAGCATCACAGAGATGCAACCAGCTCTGGGGTGGGGCAGCTGGGGAACAGCCACAAATAACACTGCACCAGGATGGCATGTGCCAGAGCTGCCTGAGATGCAGCCTCATTTGTGGTGGGGCAACTGGGGAACAGCCACACATAATGCTGCATGGAAACAGTTAGGCTGGTGCTGAAATGCAGCCAGCTCTGAGGCAGGGCACAGCCACACATAACCCTGCACAAGGATGGCCTGTGCCAGAGCTGCCTGAGATGCAGCCACCTCTGGGGCAGGGCAGCTGGGGAACAGCCACACTGCAATGCCACACAGGTACAGCTCGCTGGGCTGAGATGCAGCCAGCTATGGGGCGGGGAAGCTTGGGAAAGACACACAACACTGCACGGGGATAGCCTGCATGAGAGCTACCTGAGATGCAGCCTCGTCTGGGGCGGGACATCTGGGGAACAGCAGCATATAACATTGCACGGAAACAGCTAGGCAGGTGCTCAAATGCAGTCAGCTCTGGGGCAGGGCAGCTGGGGAGCAGCCACACATAACGCTGCCCAGGGACAGCTCATCTGGTGCTGAAGTGCAGCCACCTCTGGGGCGGGCAGGAAGTGGGGGAAAAGCCCTGACACTCTCTCCCACCCGGCATGGGTGACTCACACTCCACGGTGAGGTTGAAGGCAGAGCCACGCTGGCCGTACTGGTTCTCCGCCACACACCAGTACTCCCCGTCGTCCTCGTGGGTCACGGCGGGGATCTCCAGCAGCAGCTCGCTCTCGTAGACCACCGTGGCCACGATCTGCTTCTCCCTGAAGATGGTGATGATGGGCTCGGGGTTGCTCTCGGTGGTGCACAGGATAGTCACCGACTCCCCCTCCATTGCCACCACCGAGGTGTTCACCGACGGCTTCCGCGGGGCGTCTGCAAGGGAGGGCAGGGGTTCACTGACCCACAGACCCAGAACTATAATCACTAGGCCTCACTCCCCTCCCAGAGCCAGAATAGAACCCAGGAGTCCTGGCTTCCAGCCCCACCCCACTCTAACCCCTAGATCTCAATCCCCTCCCAGAGCCGGGATAGAACGCAGGACTCTGGGCTCCCAGCCCCTCTCCTCTGCTCTGACCACTAGACCCCACTCCCCTCCCACCCAGGCACTCACACATGACGGTGAGGGCCAGGGAGCGGTTCACCCGCCCGTACACGTTCTCCGCCACGCAGGTGTAGATCCCGTCATGCGCGTGGGTGACGTTGTCCAGCTCCAGCGTCAGGTTGGTGGACGGCTCCTCCCGCAGCACGGCCTCCTCCTTGAACCACGCCAGCAAGGCCATGGGGTTGCTGTCTGCCACGCACACCAGCACCACGTGCGAGCCCTCCGTGATCTCCACGGATGAGTTCACCTGCAGGATCCGGGGCACATCTGCAGTGGGGGAGGCAAAGCTGAGCCTTAGCCTGTGGGACTCCCTGCCACTGGAGGTCAACGGGGTTAACTTGCGGGACTTCCTGCCACTGGGTGTTTGGAGGTCTGGGTATTAGTGGGGTTAATCCACGGGACTCCCTGCCACTGGGCGCCAGCAGGGTTAACCCGCAGTGCTCCTCTTGCTCTAAGCACTCGCCTCCAGTCCCCTCCCGGTGCCAGGGCCAGACCCTAGCGGGCTGAGGGGGGCGGTGCTGGAGACTCACACTTGACGTCCAGGGTGGCGAAGGCTTCGAAGAGGAAGGTGGTGTTGGGGTAGGTGACCTGGCAGCCCAGCTCGTGCCTGTCGTTCTCCCGCAAGGGCTGGAACTTCAGCAGGGACACCTGGCTCCAGGTGCTGCTCTCCTCCTCCAGCTGGCCGAAGACAGTCTGATCCTCCAGCACCTCGTGGTTCAACCAGCTCACCACAGGCTTCATGGTGGGGCAGTTATCTGGCACCACGCACCGCAGCTCCGCCTCCGTCCCCACCACTACGGCAGCCGGGGGCACAATGGTGGGTTTGTCTGGCGAGGGAAGAGGCTGGGTGAACCCAGGGACTCAGTCTCCAACCCACTGGACCCCACTCCCCTCCTGGAGCCAGGGATAAAACCCAGGAATCCTGGCTCCCAGCCTCCTGCTCCTCTAACCACTAGACCCCATTCCTCTCCCAGAGCCAAGAGTAGAACCCAGGAGACCTGACTCCAAGTCCCTCCACCCCACCACTATAACCACTAGACCCTACTCCCCTCCTGGAGCCAGGGACAGAACCCAGGAGTCCTTCTCCCAGTCCCCGCCTCCCCGGCTCTAACCATTAGACACCACTCCCCTTCCAGAGATGAGAAGAGACCCAAATGCCCCCGATACACTAGGGGGTGCTGAGCTCCATGGCACAGGGTGCATGATTTATTGCGGGGGGCTCTCTCATCACTGTTAATTCTGAGCCCCTAGAGGGGCAAGAGCCCCGTGACCCATTTCCCGCCTGCCCGAGCCAGCCAGTCTCTTGCCCTGAAGCTGGATGGCAGCCGGTGCCCCTAGAAGGGAAAGGCCTCGTGTCTCAGCCCCCGATTCAGCCATCCAAGGGGCCTTGCCCCAGCGCCCCCCACTCACCGACGATCTCCAGGTTGCTGTGCTCCGAGTATGTGTACTGGTTGTAGCCGCCCAGGTCCCCGCGGAAGAAGTACTTCCCCGCCAGTTCGGGGCTGAGCCGGCTGAGCTGCAGGGTGCAGTTGCGGGCCTGGAGGTCACCCAGCAGGCGGGTGCGGCCCTGGAAGCTCTCGTGAACGATGCCGGTGCGCGACTTGTACACCACGGGCGGGTAGTTCCGGGGGTAGGGGCTGTTGAAGTACCAGATGCCATGCACGGCCGAGGGGCGCAGCTCGTCCGGGTAGTCGAAGCGGCACGGGATGGCCACGCACGTGCCCTCGAAGGCCATAATGGTCTGCGGCATCCACGCGCTCCATGGCCCACCCAGGGTGCCTGGCGGGCAGACCAGAGCGACAGGTGCTGGGCGGTGGGGACAGGAACCCGCACGCCCGTCTCCTTTGCCCCCAACCTCTCCTGCCACAGTCTGCTCTCCTTCCCGTTGGTTTCCCCACTGCCTCTTCTCTGCCCAACTGCCAAACCTGCCAGTCCCTGCTTTGTTACCCGTCTGTCCATCCCTCTTTGTCCAGCCCTCCCTCTCTAACCATCCATCCATTTCCATCCCTCCCTCCCTCCCTGCACCTGTCCATTCATCCCTCCCTATCCATCCATCCCTCTCTCTGCTTATCCATCCATCCATCCCTCTCTCTGCTTATCCATCCATCCATTTCCATCCATCCATCTCCCCCTCCACCTACTCAACCCTCCCTCCCTCCACCTATCCATCAATCCCTCTCTATCCATCCTTCCCTCTCTAACCATCCATCCATTTCCATCTCTCCCTCCCTCCCTCCACCTGTCCATTCATCCCTCTCTATCCATCCATCCCTCTCTCCACTTATCCATCTATCCATCTATCCATTTCCATCCATCTATCTCTCCCTCAACCTACCCAACTCTCCCTCCCTATCCCTATCCATCCCTCCCTCTCTAACCATCCCTCCCTCCCTCTACCTATCCATCCCTCCCTCCCTCTCTAACCATCCATCCATTTCCATCTCTCCCTACCTCCCTCCACCTGTCCATTCATCCCTCTCTATCCATCCATCCCTCTCTCCACTTATCCATCTATCCATATATCCATTTCCATCCATCTATCTCTCCCTCAACCTACCCAACTCTCCCTCCCTCCCTATCCCTATCCATCCCTCCCTCTCTAACCATCCCTCCCTCCCTCTACCTATCCATCCATCCCTCCCTCTCTAACCATCCATCCATCCCTCCCTCCTGCACCTGTCCATTCATCCCTCCCTATCCATCCATCCTTCTCTAACCATCCCTCCATTTCCATCCATCCCTCCCTCTCTCCACCTGTCCAGTCATCCCTCCCTATCCATCCATCCCTCTCTAACCATCCATCCATTTCCATCTCTCCCTCCCTCCCTCCACCTGTCCATTCATCCCTCCCTATCCATCCATCCCTCTCTCCGCTTAGCCATACATCCATACATCCATTTCCATCCATCCATCTCTCCCTCCACCTACCCAACTCTCCCTCCCTCCACCTATCCATCCATCCCTCTGTCCATCTCTCCCTCTCTAACCATCCATCCATTTCCATCCATTCATCCCTCCCTCCACCTATCCCTACCTCCCTCCACCTATCCATCCATCCCTTTCTATACATCCATCCATCCATCTGTCCCTCTCTCCACTTATCCATCCATCCATCCCTCCTTCCCACAAAACATTTATCCACACATGCATTCAATAAACTGTTTATCCACCCACCCATCCAACAGTCCATCCACCCAACCATTTAGTCATCCATCCATCCATACGTTCGTCCATCCATCCACCCATCCAAACAATCCACCATTTATCCATCCACCTACCCACCCAACCATCTGAACAACCATCCATTTGTATATTTAACCATCCACCCAGCCAATCGACTGTCTATCCTGCCACCCCCCCACCTTCCAGCCATCCATCCCCCTCATCCAATCATCCATTCATCTATCCCACCATCCAGCCACCCTGCTTTCATCTCTCTCTAGTTACTTCTCAGACACTTGGCAGCGCCATATCTAAAAGCCACCCAAGCCACAGGTGCAATGCAAGCTATATAAAATTACAGTTCTGACCCTTGCGGCCTCCTCTTTGACTCACCGCAATGGATCCTGCTCTGGTGAGGACACCAAGCAGGGCTTCCTGTAGGGTCCCCCCAGCAGGGTCCCCCGTTCTGTGAGCGCAGCCCAAACCCGAGGCCTTTGGGAACCCTCTTCCGGCAGAGCTAGTTCAGGGCTATTCCCGTGCTGGGAACGTTAGACCTGAATGAACACTCATCTGACCCTGGAACTCCTCCCGTGCCTCAGTTTCCCTGCTGACCCAACCACCAGTTTTCAGCGCCCAGTTAGAACCTGGATACTACTCCCCAAGCTCTCATCATGGCTGGTGGGGCAGGGGAGGGGGTATCCCATGGAGAGCATCCCTCTGTTTCCCCCCAATGTGGAGAGCTGCCTCAAACACCCACCCGCAGCCCCCCACCTTGGAGGACACCCCCCTCCCACATCAGGGAGTGGGTAGTTTGTTCTCCTGGGACCACCCACGCCCTCAGTACAAAACAGCTAGACAAGGTCCAGCAAACTCAGCTCACGTGCCAGGAAAATTTGAACCGTCGATGGTGAGCTGATTGTCAGGGCTGGAAAATCAATCAGATGCACCATCCCGCCCGCTTGGATAGGTCTGTGTGATGACGCAGGGCGAGTGGATAGTTCATGCATTGAGGCATATGAGCCACCTACTCCCATTTGGCTCAATAAGCACCAGCTCCAGCTGTCAGCTGCCCCAGGTTCAAACCCACCCTCTGGAGCCAGGACGGTAAAAGACAGGATCGCTGTCTCGGGGTCCTCTCAGTACCTCCAAATAGGATCCACAAGATGAGCAGAGCCCCAGCAGCCTTCATCTTCTCAGGGGCGGTGAGGTTGTGTGAACTGGGGAGAGAGGAAAGGGGCTTAGAGGAGGTGTGGTTGGTGTTTTCCCATCTTACCCCCAGGGCAAATGTGACCTGACCAAGCAGAGAGCACTATGTGCCAATGGTGGGTCTGATCCCATCCAGCAGGGGGCAGCGTGCACCCAAACATCAGATTTATTCCTCTGCGCAGGAGGTGCTGGGGCCTTCAAACAAAGTTGGGGAGAGACCAGGGCAAATGGGCACCAAAACTAGAGGTCATTCATTGCACGCAGCAACTGCTGTGATGCCCCCTAAGGGCCATGCTGGGGATAGAACCCAGGAGTCCTGGCTTCCCCTCCCACACCCCACCCTCTGCAATCAGACCCTTCCCCTACAGAAGTAAGGATGAAATTAACTGGAGAGAAACTTTCAGGGTGGATCTCAGGGGACAGTTCTCCCAATGCAGAGGTGTGGGGGGAGCCTCTGAGGTTGGGGAATCACTTCCCAACAAGGGAAAGGAAGTGGGGTCTAGTGGTTAGAGTGGGGGGGGGCTCTTGTGAGCCAGGACTCCTGGGTTCTGGAATTGGGAGGGTAGTGGGGTCTAGTGATTAGAGCGGGGGCGATGGGGGCTTGGGAGCCAGGACTCCTGGGATCTCTCCCTGATGCTCAGGAGATTTAACCCCAGGCCCAGGTAGGTGTTGCCCCACAGGCTCTCAGCTGTAACTCTAACGGGGCAGGGAGATCCCTGGCCCAGGGGTGGAGAAATGCAGCCTCAACCCAACCCAAGGAAACGTGGGAACAGAGCAGTCGCTGCTGTTCTCACAATGGCCGCACGATGGCAGTGGGGCCTCGCAGAAAAGCAGCCACATTCACACACAGTAAACTAGTAGCAGAGCCAGAGAGAATCCAGGAGTCCTGGCTCCCAGCCCCTCCTGCCCTAGCCTCCACTCCCCTCTCAGAGCTGGGCAGAGAACCCAGGAGTCCTGGCTCCCAGGCCCTCCTGCCCTAGCCTCCACTCCCCTCTCAGAGCTGGGCAGAGAACCCAGGAGTCCTGGCTCCCAGCCCCAGCCCCCACTCCCCTCTCAGAGCTGGGCAGATAACCCAGGAGTCCTGGCTCCCAGCCCCTCCTGCCCTAGCCCCCACTCCCCTCTCAGAGCTGGGCAGAGAACCCAGGAGTCCTGGCTCCCAGGCCCTCCTGCCCTAGTCCCCACTCCCCTCTCAGAGCTGGGCAGAGAACCCAGGAGTCCTGGCTCCCAGCCCCAGCCCCCACTCCCCTCTCAGAGCTGGGCAGATAACCCAGGAGTCCTGGCTCCCAGCCCCTCCTGCCCTAGCCCCCACTCCCCTCTCAGAGCTGGGCAGAGAACCCAGGAGTCCTGGCTCCCAGCCCCTCCTGCCCTAGCCCCCACTCCCCTCTCAGAGCTGGGCAGAGAACCCAGGAGTCCTGGCTCTCAGCCCCTCCTGCCCTAGTCCCCACTCCCCTCTCAGAGCTGGGCAGAGAACCCAGGAGTCCTGGCTCCCAGCCCCTCCTGCCCTAGCCCCCACTCCCCTCTCAGAGCTGGGCAGAGAACCCAGGAGTCCTGGCTCCCAGCCCCTCCTGCCCTAGCCTCCACTCCCCTCTCAGAGCTGGGCAGAGAACCCAGGAGTCCTGGCTCCCAGGCCCTCCTGCCCTAGCCTCCACTCCCCTCTCAGAGCTGGGCAGAGAACCCAGGAGTCCTGGCTCCCAGCCCCAGCCCCCACTCCCCTCTCAGAGCTGGGCAGATAACCCAGGAGTCCTGGCTCCCAGCCCCTCCTGCCCTAGCCCCCACTCCCCTCTCAGAGCTGGGCAGAGAACCCAGGAGTCCTGGCTCCCAGGCCCTCCTGCCCTAGTCCCCACTCCCCTCTCAGAGCTGGGCAGAGAACCCAGGAGTCCTGGCTCCCAGCCCCAGCCCCCACTCCCCTCTCAGAGCTGGGCAGAGAACCCAGGAGTCCTGGCTCCCAGCCCCTCCTGCCCTAGCCCCCACTCCCCTCTCAGAGCTGGGCAGAGAACCCAGGAGTCCTGGCTCCCAGCCCCAGCCCCAGCCCCCACTCCCCTCTCAGAGCTGGGCAGAGAACCCAGGAGTCCTGGCTCCCAGCCCCAGCCCCAGCCCCCACTCCCCTCTCAGAGCTGGGCAGAGAACCCAGGAGTCCTTGCTCCCAGCCCCTCCTGCCCTAGTCCCCACTCCCCACTAAGAGCTGGGCAGAGAACCCAGGAGTCCTGGCTCCCAGCCCCTCCTGCCCTAGCCCCCACTCCCCTCTCAGAGCTGGGCAGAGAACCCAGGAGTCCTGGCTCCCAGCCCCTCCTGCCCTAGTCCCCACTCCCCTCTCAGAGCTGGGCAGAGAACCCAGGAGTCCTGGCTCCCAGCCCCTCCTGCCCTAGCCCCCACTCCCCTCTCAGAGCTGGGCAGAGAACCCAGGAGTCCTGGCTCCCAGCCCCTCCTGCCCTAGTCCCACTCCCCTCTCAGAGCTGGGAGGAGAACCCAGGAGTCCTGGCTCCCAGCCCCTTCCACCCCAGCCCCCACTATCCTCTCAGAGCTGGGGAGAGAACCCAGGAGTCCTGGCTCCCAGCTCCTTCTGCCCCAGCCCCCACTACCCTCTCAGAGCTGGGGGGCTAGCGATGGAGCACCCCTGAGAGACACAATGGCTTTGAAGGCCCAGACCTTGAATGGTCACCATGACACAGGGCCTGGAGGGGGTAGCTAGGGCCGACTCTACCCAGAGCTCCATAGGCCTAGACCTTGAGTAGCCCCACGGCATGGCCAACCCCACTCAAGCCTGGACTATGAGTAGGGTTGCCAGGCATCCAGTTTTTGACCAGACTGTCCGGTCGAAAAGGGACCCTGGTGGCTCTGGTCAGCACTGCTGACTGGGCTGTTAAAAGTCCGACCGGCGGCGCAGCAGGGCTAAGGCAGGCTCCCTGCCTGCCCTGGCCCCGCGCCGCTCCCAGAAGCATCTGGCACGTCCCTACAGCCCCGAGGTGCAGGAGCGATCAGGGAGGTTCCATGTGCTGCCCCTGGCCCCCGCCACGGCTCCGCAGCTCCCATTGGCCAGGAACCGTGGCACGGAGCCAGGGCAGCAGGGAGCCTGCCTTAGCCCCGCTGTGCCGGGAGCTGCCTGAAGAAAGTGCCACCCACACACCGATACCCCTCGCTGCCCCAGCCCTGAGCCCCCTCCCGGAGCCTGCAGTCTGTACCTCCTTCCTCAGCCCAACCCCCTGCGCCGTCCCAGAGCCCCTCCTGCACCCCAAACCCCTCCTCCCCAATCCCACCCTAGAGTCCTCACTCCCTCCTGCACCCCAACTCCCTGCCCCAGCCCAGAGCCCCCTCCTGCACCCCAAATCCCTCCTCCCCAATCCCACCCTAGAGTCCTCACTCCCTCCTGCACCCCAACTCCCTGCCCCAGCCCAGAGCCCCCTCCTGCACCCCAAACCCCTCCTCCCCAATCCCACCCTAGAGTCCTCAACCCCTCCTGCACCCCAACTCCCTGCCCCAGCCTGAAGCCCCCTCCTGCACTCCAAACCCCTCATCCGCAATCCCACCCTAAAGTCCTCACTACCTCCTGCACCCCAACTCCCTGCCCCAGCCCAGAGCCCCCTCCTGCACCCCAAACCCCTCCTCTCCAATCCCACCCTAGAGTCCTCACCCCCCCTGCACCCCAACTCCCTGCCCCAGCCCAGAGCCCCTCCTGCACCCCAAACCCCTCATCCCCAATCCCACCCTAGAGTCCTCACCCCCTCCTGCACCCCAACTCCCTGCCCCAGCCTGGAGCCCCCTCCTGCACCCCAAACCCCTCCTCCCCAATCCCACCCTAGAGTCCTCACTCCCCCTGCACCCCAACTCCCTGCCCCAGCCTGAAGCCCCCTCCTGCACCCCAAACCCCTCATCCCCAATCCCACCCTAAAGTCCTCACCCCCCCTGCACCCCAACTCCCTGCCCCAGCCCAGAGCCCCCTCCTGCACCCCAAACCCCTCCTCTCCAATCCCACCCTAGAGTCCTCACCCCCCCTGCACCCCAACTCCCTGCCCCAGCCCAGAGCCCCTCCTGCACCCCAAACCCCTCATCCCCAATCCCACCCTAAAGTCCTCACCCACCCTGCACCCCAACTCCCTGCCCCAGCCCAGAGCCCCCTCCTGCACCCCAAACCCCTCATCCCCAATCCCACCCTAGAGTCCTCATCCCCTCCTGCACCCCAACTCCCTGCCCCAGCCTGGAGCCCCCTCCTGCACCCCAAACCCCTCCTCCCCAATCCCACCCTAGAGTCCTCACCCCCTCCTGCACCCCAACTCCCTGCCCCAGCCTGGAGCCCCCTCCTGCACCCCAAACCCCTCCTCCCCAATCCCACCCTAGAGTCCTCACCCCCTCCTGCACCCCAACTCCCTGCCCCAGCCTGGAGCCCCCTCCTGCACCCCAAACCCCTCATCCCCAATCTCACCCTAGAGTCCTCATCCCCTCCTGCACCCCAACTCCCTGCCCCAGCCTGGAGCCCCCTCCTGCACCCCAAACCCCTCATCCCCAATCTCACCCTAGAGTCCTCACCCCCTCCTGCACCCCAACTCCCTGCCCCAGCCCAGAGCCCCCTCCTGCACCCCAAACCCCTCATCCCCAATCTCACCCTAGAGTCCTCACCCCCCCTGCACCCCAACTCCCTGCCCCAGCCCAGAGCCCCCTCCTGCACCCCAAACCCCTCATCCCCAATCCCACCCTAGAGTCCTCACTACCTCCTGCACCCCAACTCCCTGCCCCAGCCCAGAGCCCCCTCCTGCACCCCAAACCCCTCCTCCCCAATCCCACCCTAGAGTCCTCACTACCTCCTGCACCCCAACTCCCTGCCCCAGCCCAGAGCCCCCTCCTGCACCCCAAATCCCTCATCCCCAATCCCACCCTAGAGTCCTCACCCCCTCCTGCACCCCAACTCCCTGCCCCAGCCTGGAGCCCCCTCCTGCACCCCAAACCCCTCATCCCCAATCCCACCCTAGAGTCCTCACCCCCTCCTGCACCTCAACTCCCTGCCCCAGCCCAGAGCCCCCTCCTGCACCCCAAACCGCTCCTCCCCAATCCCACCCTAGAGTCCTCACCCCCCCCTGCACCCCAACTCCCTGCCCCAGCCTGGAGCCCCCTCCTGCACCCCAAATCCCTCATCCCCAATCCCACTCTAGAGTCCTCACCCCCTCCTGCACCCCAACTCCCTGCCCCAGCCTGGAGCCCCCTCCTGCACCCCAAACCCCTCATCCCCAATCCCACCCTAGAGTCCTCACCCCCTCCTGCACCCCAACTCCCTGCCCCAGCCTGGAGCCCCCTCCTGCACCCCAAACCCCTCATCCCCAATCCCACCCTAGAGTCCTCACCCCCCCTGCACCCCAACTCCCTGCCCCAGCCCAGAGCCCCCTCCTGCACCCCAAACCCCTCATCCCCAATCCCACCCTAGAGTCCTCACCCCCTCCTGCACCCCAACTCCCTGCCCCAGCCTGGAGCCCGCTCCTGCACCCCAAACCCCTCCTCCCCAATCCCACCCTAGAGTCCTCATCCCCTCCTGCACCCCAACTCCCTGCCCCAGCCTGGAGCCCCCTCCTGCACCCCAAACCCCTCCTCCCCAATCCCACCCTAGAGTCCTCACTCCCCCTGCACCCCAACTCCCTGCCCCAGCCTGGAGCCCCCTCCTGCACCCCAAACCCCTCATCCCCAGTCCCACCCTAGAGTCCTCACCCCCTCCTGCACCCCAACTCCCTGCCCCAGCCCAGAGCCCCCTCCTGCACCCCAAACCCCTCATCCCCAGTCCCACCCTAGAGTCCTCATCCCCTCCTGCACCCCAACTCCCTGCCCCAGCCTGGAGCCCCCTCCTGCACCCCAAATCCCTCATCCCCAATCCCACCCTAAAGTTCTCACCCCCTCCTGCACCCCAACTCCCTGCCCCAGCCTAGAGCCCCCTCCTGCACCCCAAACCCCTCATCCCCAATCCCACCCTAGAGTCCTCACCCCCTCCTGCACCCCAACTCCCTGCCCCAGCCTGGAGCCCCCTCCTGCACCCCAAATCCCTCATCCCCAATCCCACCCTAAAGTTCTCACCCCCTCCTGCACCCCAACTCCCTGCCCCAGCCTAGAGCCCCCTCCTGCACCCCAAACCCCTCATCCCCAATCCCACCCTAGAGTCCTCACCCCCTCCTGCACCCCAACCCCCTGCCCCAGCCTGGAGCCCCCTCCTGCACCCCAAATCCCTCCTCCCCAATCCCACCCTAGAGTCCTCACCCCCCCTGCACCCCAACTCCCTGCCCCAGCCTGGAGCCCCCTCCTGCACCCCAAACCCCTCATCCCCAGTCCCACCCTAGAGTCCTCACTACCTCCTGCACCCCAACTCCCTGCCCCAGCCCAGAGCCCCCTCCTGCACCCCAAACCCCTCATCCCCAATCCCACCCTAGAGTCCTCACCCCCTCCCGCACCCCAACTCCCTGCCCCAGCCTGGAGCCCCCTCCTGCACCCCAAACCCCTCCTCCCCAATCCCACCCTAGAGTCCTCACTCCCTCCTGCACCCCAACTCCCTGCCCCAGCCTAGTGCTAGTGAGTGAGGGTGGGAGAGATCGAGCGATGGGGCGGGAGGGGGGATGGAGCGAGTGGGGGATGGGGCCTCTCGAAGGGGCAGGGCAAGGGGGGGCCTCAGAGAAGGGGCGGGGCAGGGGTGTTTGGGTTTGTGTGCTTAGAAAGTTGGCAACCTTAATGAGAGGCCTATAGGGCCCCACTCTGCCGAGGCCTTTGCAGGCCAGAGGCAAGATGGCTGCTGGGCACCACGGCTCCAGCCCCTTGCCCGCATCAGGCCCCATTTCCAATCCTCCACAGCTCCCCAACCCCCTGGCACAGGCTGGTTGCCAGGGCCCAGCCTTGGCGTGAGCCCCAGGGGCCGAGGAGCCAGCCCCATCTCGATGCAGGGCAGCCCCGTAACCCTTTGGGGTGGGGACCTCGGCCCTGCTGATCCCTCCCCCATGACTCTGCCCCACCCCGCTCATTCCTGATCCTCCCCCCGGGTCCCCTCCCCAGAACAGCTCTCCTGATCTGCCCCCCAGCACCTCCAGCTGCCCACGCCCTAAAAAATCCTGACCCCCATTTCTCCTGAAGCAGCTAGCCCCCCCCTTTCTCCCCTTGAATCACCTCAACACCTCATGTCCCCTGTGGCCCCATCTCCAAACCCGGCCTTCTGCCCCCCCAATCCATTGGCTCTCCATCTGCTCCCCTAAATTCCCTGAACCCCTCTGGTCCTCAGCCTCTGGTCCCCAAGCCCCAGACCAACCCCAGCTCCAGCTCCCCACAAGCCCTCGCCTGGCTCTATGCCCACCCAATGCCCCTCCCACCAATCCCATCCGCTGCAGGGCGGGGGTCTCCCATCCAAGCCGTGACACACACACCCCCGCCACCCACGCTCAGCCGGGGAGAAAAGCCAGGGGCAGCAGGCCTAGGCCATGGGGTAGCCAGGAGACGCGGGGCTCGGCCTCCCGGCCATGAGCGCAGCTACCATCAGCTTGGGTTACGCACACTGAGAAAGCTTATCAGGAGACCCTGTGGAATGAGTTGGGGGTCAGGACACCTTGGTTCTGGCTCCAGGAGGAGAGTGGGGGCTAGTGGTTAGAGCAGGGGGGGCTGGGCACCAGGACTCTTGGTTCTAAGTGACTAGCACAACCCCATCCCGCTTGCCCCCACGTGTCCCAGGGAGATAAACAGGCGACTTCTCCCCATCTGAGGGACAAAGGCCTTTGTGCCTCCAAAGGGAAAATGTGACCAGAGCAACAAGGCTCATTAACCATCCAGAGTCTGGACTCTCAGCCCCTTTGTTCTCACCACTAGATCCCACTCCCCTCCCAGAGCTGGGGATGGAACCCAGGAGTCCTGGCTCCCCCCCCAATGCTCTAACCACTAGGCCCCACTCTCCTCCCAGAGCCAGGGACAGAACCCAGGTATCCTGGCTCCCAGCCCCCTTGCTCTAACCACTAGACCCCACTCCCTTGCCAGAGCTGGAGATAGAACCCAGGCATCCTGGCTTCCACCCCGCCCTGCTCTAACCACTAGACACCACTCCCCTCCCAAAGCCAGGGACAGAACCCAGGCATCCTGGCTCCCAGCCCTGCCTGCTCTAACCCACCGGAGCCCACTCAGGCACATGGCAACGCTCCACAATCTCATACCTTTCGGTGTCCTCCTGGCTTTCTAACCCGTCGGCAACTCCAGCATGAAGGTTGCAAAATCCCAGCACCTGTAACCGAAGGGACCAGCAGGGTCAGAGCCACGGATGGACCCTGGAGTGATCAGAGTCCCTGGTCTGAGGCAGTGGCCAGAACGCCCCCCTCTGCACAGCTGGGACCGGCCCTTCCAGAGAGAAGCTCCTATCTGGGTCAGCAGGAAGGGGGGATACCAGGTATGGGGAACCCTAGATCTGATCCCCAGCAGTGGGGAAGGGGGACACCGGGCTAGCAGGCCCAGGGATTGATCCAGGATGGGGGGGAGATACCATGTTAGGGGGACCCCAGATCTGATCCCCGGCAGTGGGGAAGGAGGACCACCAGGCTAGCAGGCCCAGGGATTGATCCAGGATGGGGGGGAGATACCATGTTAGGGGGACCCCAGATCTGATCCCCGGCAGTGGGGAAGGAGGACCACCAGGCTAGCAGGCCCAGGGATTGATCCGGGGTGGCAGAGAAGAGGGGAACCCCAGGCTAGCTGGTGACTGAGCTGGGGGGCAGCAGACGATACCGGTGCAGAGAGCTCCCACGGTGTGGCGCCAGCCTCCCACTCACGGATCCCACCGCTGGCTCTCAGAGGGGCAGCATCCCATCCCGGGCCAGCCGCTGGCACTGGCGTCCCCTCTCGCAGCCGGCGAGCCGGGGTGCCCGTAGCTCTGCGTTGCTGCGAGCGAGCGGAGCCCACACATAAATTCCTCCGGCTCAGCGTGTGCGTGGGGGGGACCTGCCACCGGGGGGGAGGGGGAGCCAACTTCATGTGCTGGCTGCTATTCCCTGCACAGCTCTCTACCTCCAGGGCTGTGGGACTTGGGGGGTGGCCCCACAGGGCCCCAGCGGGTCTGGTCCCACTGGGCTGGAGGAAGGATAGTTCTGCTCTGAGTTTATTGATGCATCTTCCCCGGAGAGGAGATCAGAGACCGCAGGACTCCTGGGTTCTCTCTCAGCCCTGGGAGGAGAAGGGTCTCGTGCGTGAACGGGGGGGGTGGCGCTGGGAGACAGGACTCCTGGGTTCTATCCCTGCCATGGATGGGGTCTAGTTGTTAGAGCAGGGGGCGTGGGAGACAGGACTCCTGGGTTCTATCCCTGCCCTCGATGGGGTCTAGTGGTTAGAGCAGAGGGGCAGGGAGCCAAGACTCCTGAATTCTATCCCTGGCAGATACAAGTCCATGGCAGTTTGAACTGAAGACCTGGATTTCCCTGGCCACAGTCACGTGACACCCTCACCCCATGGATTCATTCCAGGGGCAGGAATTCCTGGCATGCCTGTCGTGTGCTACCAACACATTTCCTCCTCTACGCTTCCCCAGCTCCCCCCCTCCCTGCCCAGGGAGACACAGCTGGGCACAAAGGAGCCTGTGTAATGCCCCCACGCTGGGCACATGCTGGGCACACCCAGAATCTCTCCAGCTGATGGGACCCACGCCAGTCCTGGGCTCTAATTCACAGCGTTTCTCTTCGCAAAAAGCACAAACATTTTGAAATGTAGGGACAGGGAGGGTTTGCCCGGTGCTGAGATGCAGCCACTCCAGGGGAGAGGTAAAGCTGGGAAACAGCCGTACAGCAAGACTGCACGGCCTCAGCTTGCCTGGCACTGAGATCTCCATGTGGTGTCACTGTGCAGCTGTTCCCCAGCTGCCCCACCCCAGAGGTGGCTGCATCCCAGCACTGGGGGAGGCCTGCCCTGTGCAGCGTTATGTGCGGCTGTTCCCCAGCTGTCCTGCATCTCAGCACTGGGCAAGCCATCCCCATGCCTATGTGGCTGTTCCCCAGCTGCCTCGCCCCAGAGGCTGCTGCATCTCCCGCGTGGGCAGATTGAATTTTCAAGGCTCTTTGCAAAAATCACTGCTGATCTCTGAGTCATCGAGGCAAATTCTGCTCCCAGTTACACCCCCCGGGCTCTGCCTGACTGAACCGGCGCCGCGGGGAGCCAGGTCCCTCCGGATACGGCCCCTAATAATTATAAGGATGATGACGCTTCGCTCCACAGAGCAGATGGCAGCCGGCACAGCTGACTTCAGCTAAGGAACAACTCTGTCTGCCTGTGCCTGTGTGACAGGGACTGCCAGGGCCAGTTCCCAGCTCCAACTCAGAGCCAGCCTGATCGACCCATCCCTGGGCCAGCTTCCCCAGCAAACCCAACAGCCCCTAGGGTCAGGGGAATAGTGTGGGGGGGGGAGTAATCCCACTCCATGCCCCAGTGGGAGGAGATTAGAGAGAGAGAGAGAGAGAAGGGATGGATGTATGGGAAAACAAAAGGAGGGAGGAAGGGACGAAGGGAGGGAGGGATGGATGGATGGGGAAGCAAAGGAGGGGATGGATGGAAGGTTGGATGAGTGGATGGATTAAGGAGGGAGGAATGGAGGGAAGGCGTGTAGATGGATGGATGGATGGGGAAGCAAAGGAGGGGATGGATGGAAGGTTGGATGAGTGGATGGATGAAGGGGGGAGGGAAGGATGGAAGGAGGGCATGTAGATGGATGGATGGATGGGGAAGCAAAGGAGGGGATGGAGGGAGGGTATGTAGATGAATGGATGACCCTGGTATCTGTGGCAGCTGGGCTATTACCTCGGACAGTGGCACCGACAGGAATCGGCTGATCCGTCGAACTGCCGACCTTCCCCAGGGCCGAGGGAGCTGCTGATGGACTGAGGGGGGTGGGGGTTAGTGACACAAGACAGGGCAGAGCTGTTTAAATGCAACATGTCAGCTAAGTTCAAGTCGAAGCCCTCTCCAGTGGCCTGGCCCACACTGAGGACAAAAGCCTACTGCTGCTGCCAGCTAATGGAGCAACTCCTTTATGCCACCTAGAGGATAACAGCCCTGCTACAGCTGCCAGCTAATGGAGCGACTCCCTTTAGCACCATCTCTAGCAGATCACAGCCTGGCTGCTGTTTCCTTAGTAAGTGTCCGTGCGTTGCACAGGCAGATTCCTGGTTCAAAGCCAGCTCGGTCGCACAAGCACATGGGGCAACTTCACCCGCAGCCCGGGGTGCTGCATCGAGGCCAGGGGTAAATCTCGGGGAGCTGTTGTGGGCACTGGGATGCAGCTTTCAATCAACAGCTGGTCTGTGCAGTGTGTGTGCGTGTCTCAGATCCCTGCCTCCAGCGTGTGTCTGTCTACGGGGCTCCCCAGCCCCTCACGTGTTCTCCCAGCTGCTCTGCACCGGGGGGGGCAGGGGGTGACCAACTCCCCTCCCAGCAGCAGCTGTGCTCCTGCCACACAGCTTCGGGGCTGCCCGCTCACGGCCTGGGGAAAGGATCTCAAGGCCTTCACTGTACCCCCTGCTGGCAGGGGCCGATGCAGCCAAGACAGTGAGTGAATGTGAGGAAACACCCCCCACCCAAGGGAGACAATGATACATGTGAATCATTCTTCTGCCTACCCCTCCACTGCTGCATCTGTCTCTCTAGCCCCCCACTCCCCTCCCAGAGCCTGGGACTGGAGCCAGGAGTCCTGGCTTCCCCAGGTAGGTATAGGCACAGACTACATGGCAGGGATCTTTGGAAAGTCACAGCAGTAGCACTGGGACTGACAACTCTGGGAGAGGAGTGGGGTCTAGTGGTTAGAGCAGGGGGCACTGGGAGCCAGGACTCCTGGGTTCTATCCTCAGCTCTGGGAGGGGAGTGGGATATAGGGGTTAGAGCAGGGGTGTCCTGGGAGCCAGGACTCCTGGGTTCTATCCCCAGCTCTGGGAGAGGAGGAGGGTCCAGTGGTGGGATCAATGTGCAGATCACATTTCTCTCTGGGGCCCCATTCCTTTTGCCCCTCGATGGCTGGTTCTTGAGCACCAGGCTCCGTGAGGCTCTTCCTAGCAGATGGTGGCAGCCCCCGAATGGCACAGCCTGGCAGCGCCACGCTGCGCCCCTCCAATAACAAAGCTGTTTGTCTGGGGCTGGGCTGATAGCTGGGCTGTGCAATCTGCTGATGTCACATGGCAGGGGGAGGGGGCTGCGGGTCAGGAGTGAGGGGCACCGGAGGGGTTGGGGGGAGCCCAGGGGCTGGGTTAGCAGGGGGCTGTGGGTCCAGAGTGAGGGACACCGGCAGAGCTGGCTTAGGGAGCCCAGGGCTGGGCTAGCAGAGGCTGCAGCTTGGAAGTGAGGGGCACCAGCAAGGGGGGGTGAGAGCACTGCCCCCTGCTGGATGAGATCTATCTGTGTCACCTACCAGGTGTGGGGGTACGACAGGGGTACCCAGCCTGGCATCGTGTTGTGATTCTCTGTGACGTGCTAAGGGGAATCGTTCTCACTCGTCCCGTCCCCACTGGGGTCTCAGGCATACCCTTGCCAGCAGCCCTGGCTCTCCCTGTTACTACAGCACCAGGGTCACACTCGACAATAACAAACCAGGTTCTGCTCTAAGCAGAAACCCTACAACAACAAACCAAACTGCACCAACCTAGTGCATGGAGACCCTACAATAACAACCAGGCTGCACAGTCCCAGCGCTCAGGAGAGACCCTACAATAACAAACCAAACTGCGCAGCCCTCAAACTCACAAGTCTTTGCAGCCCCATTGCTAAGGCACAGCCCACGCTGTTTAAAATTCAGATTCTGGTGCAACCTTAACTGAGGCAGAGTAAGCACCCAACTGAGTTGTTAAACACAAAGTGATCCCTTGCCTAGCTCTGAGATGCAGCCACCCTTGGGCTGGGGCAGCTGGGGAACAGCCACATAACACTGCACAGGGATGGCTTGCCTGGCACTGAGATGCAGCCACCTTTGGGCCATGGGGAATTGAGGCACAGAGCAACCAGGCACCTAACTCCCAGTAGGGGGTCTGGGGGCAGCACTAGGAATTGAACAGGGGGTCACTGAAGTACTAGGCTGGAGCCCCAACCACTGGCCCATCCTGCCTCTCTGCTACTGAGTCTGTCGCCTAAGATCCATGAGCCTGATTTGCTCGGGAGAGAAGCCAGGACTTTGGGGTAACATGGGGCCAGAACCTCGCTTCTGGGCATCTCTTGGTTAAAGGCGGCTGGGCTGAAACTCCGAGTCCCTGGCTGGGAAGTCATTGCGGTTACACTGAAAGGGAAACTGAAGCTAACAGAACCCAAGACTCCTGGCTCCCAGTCCACCCACCCTCCCTCCCTCCCTAAGCACTAGACCCCATTCCCCTCCCAGCAATGGAGATAGAACCCAGGAGTCCTGGGACCCAGTACAGCAACTGTCCACCAGCCTCATAAAAGGGAAACATCAGCCCCTACCTTAATTGTGCCAAATTACTTCCTGACCTTGCCAGCTGGGGTCCATCCATGCCCAGAAGCATAAGCGTGGCCACCCGCCCAGGTTCTCCTGTCACCAAGTCCTAATGCTGCCCCAATGCTCCCTCATCGCATGGGGACACCTACCCAGAATCCACAGGATGTCTCCAAGCGTCCGATCTCCGGGGTCCAGCCGAGATCTGGGAAGGGTTTATGTCCCTAGGGGGGGTACCAGCGTCTGTCAGCCTCGACGGCCGGCTCACCAGAGCCAGATGGGCACGACGAGGAAGCGACAGAGCAGGCACGCAGCACAATGGCTCCCTTTGTAGGGGAGTTAGGGGCCAGATGTGGGACAGGGCTTACGTACCGATGGGAGGAGCGGCAGGGAGGTGGGGAGGAAGGAAAAGGGGGTTTGGGTGGGATCTGGGAGGCAAGGGGGCTGGGACCAGAATCTCAGGGGCGGGGGGGAAGACAGGCAGGAGAAACTCCCTCCTCCACACACATAGAGCCCCTCTACACCCTCCAGATCCCAATAGACACACACACACTAAAATACAGCTGCCACTCCCCAAAAGACCCACCACACCAATATGCCTCAATTCCCATCCAGCGCCAGGACATGGCTTGCAGGGAATGGGGCAAGGGGTCCCCTCTAGGGAGCTTCGGCTCTGTTTCAGCCCCATGGCAAGGGACAGGCTGGCTCAGAGGGGCAGGAAATGGGGCCTGGGGCCTTTCCATCTAGGGGACACTGGCTCCCTGGACTGAGAATGGGGAGCTCTGTGTCCACAACCATCAGCCCCTTCCCCAGGGGAGATGAGTCCTGCTGGGATCTGGGGCTGAAGCCTCATGCAGTGCATTACGCGGGGCACTCTGAGCAGGGGCTGGATTTGACCCAGGGACCGGCGGTGAAAGGCCAGCCAGCCCCCTGCATGGATCATCGCAGCTCAAAGGCCAACCCTGCCGTACTGCCAGGTGGACTCAGACGCTGCAGGTGCAGCTGGGCCCACGATGCCACTGGTAGGCTCCATAAAGACGGGCAAAACATCACAAAATGTGGGCCCAGTGTAACTGGGGAGACTGATCCTTTAGGAGCCATAGATTCTGGGGCCAGCCAGCTTGATATGCAATTGATTAGACCCAGCTGAGATGCATCTGGTGTTTTCTATGAAGGATTAAGCTCTGGGGGGGATGCAGGAAGGTGCATAGGTGACTGATTGACTGATTGGTTGCACTAGCAGTGGAGCTGAGTGAACTGCCCCTGCAGCCTGCATCTTCTGTGCTACTTTGCCAGTGTTGTTTGTGTAAATAGAGCAACACCCTGGAAAAGAGACCTGAAAGATTCAGGCAGACCTGCCGTGGCCTAAGAAGCATACAAGGAATCATTGCATTCGGTTATACCCAGTGGGGCAGTGTTTACAGCTCTAAAACAGAGATCCCCCATACAGGGTGTTTGAACCAGGTGCCCGGCTAGCCACGGACAAGCATCTTTTGGAAGGAAGCTTTCTATGAAGGAACAGCATCCTTGGCCCATTTTATTCACCCCATTGCTACACTATATACATAGGCTTGGAAGGATTAGCTTTTTATCGGTAAATGTCGATTTCACCAGACACACACAGTGGGGTGGCCAGTTTTGGTTGGATGTACTCCTGGAGTTTCATCATGTGACATAATCTTTCATTAAAGGTTAATCTTGCATTCCAGGAGTCTCCAGGGCAATCCTAGAGGGTTGGCGACTCTACACACAAACCGATGAAAAATTATTCCCATCGACAAAAATCCAAACTTATCGACAGGCAAAGTACGAAAACAGCAGCTTGCGAGATTATCAAGCTGTACATTATCATTTATTAGGTGCATTACAGGAGCAGTAAACAGCCTTAGGCATGGTCTGTGGCTCCATTGTGCTAGGTGGTGTACATTATTAGTACAATTTATTAGGTGCATTACAGTAGCATGTAGGCGCTCCAGTCGGGGACCAAAACTCCCTGTTGTACATTAATAGTGCAATTTATTAGGTGTATTATGATAGTGCCTCGGCCTTCCATTCTTGGCCCGGGGACGGTTGCGCTAGGTGCTGTACAAACACAGAACAAAAAAAGATAGTCTGGAAGGGGACTGGTCTCATCACATTGCAGTTTGCTGATCCACATCTGCGGTTGGCCCCGGAGCTGAAGTGGAAACTGAGCCACAAATCGCCTGACGCCAGATGGGGCAGTTGGTGAGGTGCACCCAGCCTGCCTGCACCAATGCAACACGTGCCCGACTCAGCGTGCCCTAGCACAGCATATGCCAGCGCCTGGAGTAACCCTCTGCTTGCCTGCGGTTTAAATCCGCCTGCGTGCACCAGAGCCCAGGGAAAGTGCTACGTGGCAACCAGCGGGGTAGTGCGCGTACTAGTCTCTGTCATTAACCCACCTCTCGGAGTGGCAGTGGCTAGATGGACGGAAGAAATCCACCGCTGACCTAGCTGCATCTACACTGGGGCTTTACCTAACTAACTCGCACTGGGTCGATCTGATTTCTAGATGTCAAGTCAATAGTTCTTCCCCTTGCTGCTGTTCACCCTTGAAACATTTGGCGGGCTAAGCCAGCCAATCTCTTTCAGTCAGTCCCCTCTCCTAAGATCCGCTTTACATTCCCCTGAGCCTCGGAGCCGACCACCTCCATGCCTGGGCCAGCGTGAAGCCAAGGATTTCGAGATGAACGTCAGCCATTTCTTGTGTGGCAGCCGTCATGCCAGCAGCCCAGAAACCTTCTTTTGTGGTTTGTTTGACCTCAGAGGCCAGGTGGCTAAAGCAGGAGAGTCCGTCCCCGCTGCATCCTGACACGCGTCCCTCAAATGTTTGAGGTGCCAAGCAGTGCGGGTGCCCCGTGCAAAGCACCGATCTTGATTCATGCACGCACGTTCCTGGGGCCCACGTAGGGCTGGTTTCAGGCAGTCAGAGAAGTGGCGGTATCTGAAGACCCCCTCAGTTGGCTGGCCCCAGTGCGGGGCGAGAAAGCTGGTGGCAGTCACGGAGTGTCCCGTCCCGCTGGACGGGCACACAAAGGCCGCGCTTGTGAGCGCCCATGAGTCACGGCGATCCTGCAGAGCAGTGTGACTGATTCATCGCGCAGACAAAGGCAGCAAGGAACAGGATCACCGGCCACCAACCCCTTGCAGTTCGGAGTAGAGAATTGGCTAATTGTTCCGGGCAGTGGGGCGGGTAATTAACTCACCCCAGAGTGTGCTGACTGGACCCATCTGGATACCTGCATCCTTTCTCCTCCTCCCCTTGTAAACACAAGGCAGCAGGACATGGGAGAGAGTGGGGGGAGGGGAGGAGTCAAGACTCCTGGGTTCTATTCCCAGCTCTGGGAGGAGAGTGCTGTCTAGTGGTTAGAGGACGTGGGGCTGGGACTTCTGGATTCTATTCCTAGCTCTGGATGGGAACTCTGGTGGGTCAGATAAGGGGGGGCTGGGCTGGAAACCAGGACTCTTGGGTTCTGTCCAAAGCTCTGGGAGGGGAGTGGGGTCTAGTGGTGGAAGCTAGAAAGGCGGTGAGTCAGGACTCCAGGACTGTAGCCCCAAATCTGTAGGAAGTGTGGTGTTTAGTGGATAGAGCCAGGGGGACAGCGGTTGGGAACAGGACTCCTGGATTTATCCCCAGTTCTGCTCCTTAACCAAGGCCTGGGCTAAATGGACCTCTTGCCCTGGGGCAGCGTGGTGAGGAGGGATACCAGGGTAGATGGGCCCATTGCTTTGATGCAGCGCAGAGAGGGTTACACAGCTGATAACTGGCCAACGGAGAGGAACAGAGGCAGGGAGCTGATTGTGGACAATCCCACACCAACCTGCTGTGCCCATGGAGCAAGGAGAGGCTGCTAAGTCTCTGGGAACGGTGACCCCTACTGGCCATGTGGGGCGCCTACCTCGTGATGGCACTTTAAAGGTGGCTGGGGCACCTATATCTGAACACTGGCTTTTTAGCGCCCTCTGCTGAGTGGGGTAGGCACCTAGGCTTGGCATGCAAATAAACTTAGGGCTGCAAAACCCTGCAGCACAGCACCCCCTAGTGTCACGTCAGGGCATTGGGCCAGCCTTGACTGCCAGGGGAGAGCCCCCCACCCCACTCCCTGCAGCACAGCACCTCCCAGTGCTATGCTGGAGCATTGGGGCCACCAGCCCTGACTGCCAGGGGAAATCCCACCCACCCTGCAGCATAGTTCCCCCTAGTGTCACGTCAGCGCATTGGGGCCAGCCCTGACTGCCAGGGGAAATCCCACCCACCCTGCAGCATAGTTCCCCCTAGGACATCAGGGCCAGCCCTGCCTGCTAGGGCAGAGCCCCCATCCTGCAGCACAGCAGCCCCTAGCATCACTCTGGGGCATCGGGGCCAGCCCTGCCTGCCAGGCGAGAGCGCCCACCTCACCCCGCTCCCTGCAGCACAGCGCCCCCTAGTGCACACCTAGCCAAGCTGCTGGTCAATATGTTTATTCCCCAGCCCCTCGCGATGATGTCAGCTGCAGCCCCCTCAAGCCATGATGGTTCCTGGCTTCCTGCGGCAGGATTGCAGGATGCTGAGGAAGAGGAGGAAGATGAGGAAGATGGCCAGCCCCACCACCAGGGATTCGATGGCCGAGTAGGCTCGGGTCAGCTCTGGGGCGGGGGCCAGCACCCTAGGCGGGGTGACCAGGAACCGGCCCACCAGCCGCCCGCCCACGTAGCACTGGTAATAGCCGGCATCGGTGCCGTTCCAGGAGGAAAGCAGTAGGGTCCCGCCGCCGGTTGCCTTGTCCAAGCTGATGGAGCCATTGCGTTGATGAAGGTCCAGCCAGGTCAGGGCGGTGGGGCCTTCCTGCCAGTACACGGGACTGGGAGCAGACAGAGAGAGGTTAGCAGAGTTGGGTGTGGGCCTTGCACATGCTCACTGGACAGGACTCCTGGGTTCTCTCCCCAGCTCTGGAAGGGGAGGGGAGTCTAGAGGTTAGAGCCAGGGGGCTGAGGGTAAAGCATTACCCTTCGAGGGGGGGCACCAGCTCCGATCCAGCCCCAGGGCGAGGAACTGGCTGGCTCAAGGGGTAACGAAAGGGACCCCTTTAAGGGGTGCTGGCTGGAATGAGTTCACCTGGTCTCTGTCCATTTCAACTGGCACTAACCAGCCCCCTTGCTCTCATCACCAGAGGCCGAAGGCCTGGCTATCCATGGAGCCTGCTCTCCCCTAGAGGGAGACCCTGGGGGTGGAGGTGTCTGGGGTGCTGGGATGGGGGGGCTAAATTGGTCCAGGTGGCCAGGACTAGAATAGAGGGAATCGCTCCCTCCTCCTGTGCTTATCTATGGGCTTACCAGGCAGCAAAAATGTCAGAGTCAGCATCTCCCAGGGGAACTACCTGAGAACTACCTGGCCCACAAGATATTAGCATCCCCACAACAGCAAATGCCAAGCCTACCAGAGCCTTAAGCACAGCCTGGGGCTAGAGTGGGATCAGATTTGCCAGTGAGACGTCTGCAGCCGGTAGCTAAACTCATCTGCACTCGTGTTATGAGCACACACAGCTGGGCAGGGCTGAAGCAGGGATGCCACCAAAACAGGCCTCAGGCAGGATTCTGTGCATGATTTGAACCCTAGACACTAGTGCTTGAGCTACAGGAGAAGCATGGTTAGCTGATAGCAGTAGTAGGTTATTCTCCAATGCATCAGCCACAAGAGGACGACCTGGCGTTCACTTTTAATGAGGTGTTCTGTCGAAAAATTGTGAGATTGCCTTAAAAATTGCGAGATCGACTTAAAAAAACCCTTTGGTTGGTTTAAAAAATGGTGAGATTGGCTTTAAAAAAAAGTCTGAGGTTGGCTAAAAAAAACCCGTTAGAGCAGCTTCCAAAAATCATAAGGTTAAAGAAATTATCTGCGTCAGGTCGGTTTTAATTGGCCCTCTGATGTTGGAGGTGGGAGGAGTCACATTTCCAAGGTTTTCTGTGTAGCCATGTAGACTAGTCATGTGTTTTCCGTGAAAGCAGAGGTTCGAGCGCTAACATGATTCCAGTGGTGGAGGGCTTTAGGAAAATTGGGAGTCACAGTAAAATCATGAGGGCTGGCACCACTGGATGCTACCAGAAACTAGCACGTGGGGAATGAATTAACGAGGTGTGATTTTCCTGTCGGGATCTGGGATGATGTTAGTGGATGGTGAAAGCTACAGGTCAGAAGCCCCCAGAGGTGGAGTTTGTATCCCTTGAGCAGGAGCTAGACTCATTTTGGAGCCAAGACGCCTGGGTTCATAGCCAGTATCTCTTGTATTCAAGTTTGCTGGGGTTTTAAAAGACCATACATGGGCAGGGACTTGGTGTTACACTTTGCTAAGGATGGCATTGACATCAGCACTGGTTGCGAGGGGGGAGCGCCCCCACTGCACACACACACCCCCCCCGGAGCACTGCGCTCCTGACTGCCAGGGGAGAGCCCCTCCCTTCCCCCTGCAACACAGCCCCCCCGGGCATTGGGGCCAGCACTGACTGCCTGGGGAGGGCCCTCACCCTGCTCCCTGCAGCACAGCGCGCCCTAGTGCCATGCTGGGGCATCGGGCGCCAGAGGAGAGTGCCCCTACCCTGCTCCCTGTGGCACAGCGCTCCCTAATGCCGGGCTGGAACCCCTTTGTTCCAGGCACTGTCTCCTGATCCCACAGCTCAGTTTCAACCAGGGTGAAGGTTCACTGTGGTGGTAAATTATTAACCTGGCTCCCGTTCCCAACACCCACACAGGAACCAGCTCAGTGCAAATAAGCTGACTCCTTCCAATCTACCCCGTTCCCTCCCCAGGGCCCCTCCAGTTTCACCCTACCAAGGAGCCTGGATTTATCCCCGTACATGAGGGCTGGATTCTGCAACAGACCTGAGCTCCTGGCTAGGGGACAGATTTTTAGAGATGGGGGGGGGATATTGCTCTAGATAGGCCGCCCATGGGTCTGATCTGGGGTGAGGTGGGAATACCAGCTGAGGTGGGACCATGGGTCTGATCTGGGGTAGCAGGGAGAGGGCCTGATACCAGGGTAGATGGGCCCATAGGTCTGATCCGGGGATGGAGGGTGGCATACATGGCTGCACGGGCCCCTGGGTCTCCACAGCAAGGCCTGGCTACTTGTACCTGTATATCGAGGCCGTTGGGCACCTCAGCCTGGCGCTGGCGTAGGGCAGGGCTCGGTAGCGAGTGATGACAAGGAGGGGGGCCTTGCCCCATTCATCCCGGCTGAGGGTGTAGGCCCTGTCACATGGCACCTCACAGCTCTCCACCCGCAGCTCCGGCCCCCGCTGGGGCAGCCCTCGCCCGGTCAGCCCGCATGGCAGGGGCCCCTGGGGGCGTGATGCCAGCTGAGCATAGCAGAACCCCACCCGCTTCCTCTCGCCGGGGCCACCGCAGCGGTCGCAGGGCTGCCAGCGCGCCCAGGCGGTGAACAGCTGCCTCTGGTCTCCACTGGCCAGCTCCACGGTGGTGTTAGCTAGCGGGGGCTTTCCCAGGCTGGCGTGGCTGATGTGGAGACGCCCGGCGTCCTGGAAATCCACCTCGTAGTAGGCCAGCATGGCGTCGCCGCGGCGGCAGGTGTAGATGCCCGAGTCCTCCACACTGGGATCCAGAATCCGCAGGTCACCCTGGAGCATCCGGGTTTTCAAGCGCAGCTGCCACAGCTTGGCGTGAATGGGGATGAGCGCCAAGGGGTGCCCGGTGCGGATGAAGGTGGCCGGCCGCTCCCCAGGCCGGGAGGGATCCACATACTGCCAAGAGACCGGGCCCTGGTGGGGGGCGCCTGGGCACCTCAGGGTCACAGGGTTGTCTGAGATCAAGGCCAGCGTGCATGGGTGGCCCGGGAGGCAGGGCTCTGGCAGGGAGACGCCTTGGGATGGGTCGCCATTGGCCACGGCAGAGATCCAGGCAAAGAGGAAGCTGAGGGCCACTGCTCGGGGGCACATGGCTGGCTGGGGTGTGCCCAGAGGCTGAAGCAGGAGGCAACGGCTTGCTGACCTCATTGTGATCTCATCGGTCTGAGAGTGAGGTCATAATTGCCCTAGCTCAGCAGGGGCCAGCTGGGGAGCCCCAGGGAGAGCACGCTGGATTCTCAGCTCCCTGGAGTCAATCTGGAGTCACCTCTGACTGCAATGGGGGCAGGGCTGGGGTCTGATCTCAGTTCCCCCGGGGTCGATCCGGAGTCACCCCCTGACTGCAGCAGGGGCAGGGCAAGGTTCTGATCTCAGCTTCCCTGAGGTCAATCCGGAGTCACCCCCTGCCTGCAGTGGGGGCAGGGCTAGGTTCTGATCTCAGCTCCCCGCAAGTCGATCCGGAGTCACCCCCTGACTGCAGTGGAGGCAGGGCTGGGTTCTGATCTCAGCTCCCCTGGGGTCGATCCGGAGTCACCCCGACTGCAGCGGGGGCAGGGCTGGTTCTGATCTCAGCTCCCCCCAAGTCGATCCGGAGTCACCCCTGGGGTCGATCCGGAGTCACCCCCTGACTGCAGTGGGGGCAGGGCTGGGTTCTGATCTCAGTTCCCCTGGGGTCAATCCGGAGTCACCCCCTGCCTGCAGTGGGGGCAGGGCTGGGTTCTGATCTCAGCTCCCCCAGGGTTGATCCGGAGTCACGCTCTGCCTGTAGTAATTCTGATCTCAAGTACACACGTGTAAATTCAAAATGCATCCACACACTCTGGGCATCCCTAGCCTTTGTTTGCCAGAATCTGGGAATGGGCCACGGGGAGGAGGGTCTCAGGGCTTCAGTCCTGCTCCTGCTAAACATGTGCCTGCTTTAAGGCTATGTCTACACTGCTGCTGTAAGGTACTCAGTGTAGCCGCTCTTTGTGGCCTGGTCTACACTACACGTTTAAACCGAATTGAGCAGCGTTAAACCGAATTAACCCTGCACCTGTCCACACAATGGGGCCCTTTATATCGATATAAAGGGCTCTTTAAACTGGTTTCTGTACTCTTCCCCAAGGAGAGGAGTAGCGCTGAAATCGGTATTGCCATGTTGGATTAGGGTTAGTGTGGCCACAAATCGACAGTATTGGCCTCCGGGCGGTATCCCACAGTGCACCATTGTGACTGCTCTGGACAGCAATCTGAACTCGGATGCACTGGCCAGGTAGACAGGAAAAGCCCCGCGAACTTTTGAATTACATTTCCTGTTTGCCCAGCATGGAGCTCTGATCAGCACGGGTGGCGATGCAGTCCCAAATCCAAAAAGAGCTCCAGCATGGACCATACGGGAGATACTGGATCTGATCGCTGTATGGGGAGACAAATCTTTTCTATAAGAGCTCCGTTACAGAAGACAAAATGCCAAAGCGTTTGAAAAAATCTCCAGGCTATGATACATGGAGGGAGGGAGGGGGTACTGAGGACTCCAGCTATCCCACAGTCCCCACAGTCTCCGAAAAGCATTTGCATTCTTAGCTGAGCTCCCAATGCCTGAAGGGTCAAAAACATTTTCCCGGGTTTTTCAGGGTATATGTCATCAATTTACACCCTTCCCCCACCCCGGAAAGAAAAGGGAAAAAAAAATTTCTCGCCTTTTTTCAGTGTCACCCTATGTCTACTGCATGCTGCTAGCAGACGCGGTGCTGCAGCGCTGAACACCAGCATCCCCTCCCAGTGGCAGATGGTACAATATGACTCATATCTGTCTTCATCATCAGCCCGTGAGTGCTCCTGGCTGGCCTCGATGAGGCGCCTGGGTAAAAATGGGAATGACTCCTGGTCATTCCCGGCAGATGGTACAGAATGGCTGGTAACCATCCTCATCATAGCAACTGGAGGCTGAGCTCTATCAGCCCCCACACCCTTTCATGTCTAAAGAAAAGATTCTGTACTGCCTGGACTATCATAGCAGCGGGAGGCTGTGCTCCTCTCCACCCCCCCACCGTTTAATGTCCTGCCTGGACTATCATAGCAGCTGGAGGCTTCTTCCTCCTCATTTTATCTCACTAAAAAGTCAGTGTTTCTTATGCCTGCATTCTTTATTACTTCATCACACAAATGGGGGGACACTGCCACAGTAGCCCAGGAGGGTTGGGGGAGGAGGGAAGCAATGGGTGGGGTTGTTGCAGGAGCACCCCCTAGAATGGCATGCAGCTCGTCATTTCTGCGGGATCTGACATGGAGCGGCTGTACTCTCTGGTACACTGGTTCTCTAGTAGACTTGCCCCATATTCTAGGCAGGACTGACTCTATTTTTAGACAAAACATAAAGAAGGGAATGACCCAGGGAGTCATTCCCATTTTTGTCCATGCGCCCCTGGCCGACCTCAGCGAGGCCAGCCAAGAGCACTCATGACAACAGCAGACGATACAGAACAACTGATAACCGTCATCTCATCACCAATTTACAATGACATGGCAGACGGTGCAATAGGGATGGTAATCATCTCTGCTACCTTGCAAAGGCAAATGAACTCTGCGGTGTAGCACTCCAGTACCGCCTCTGTCAGCAGCATCCAGCGCACATATGGTGACAGTGACAAAAGGCAAAACGGGCTCCATGGTTGCCGTGCTATGGCGTCTGCCAGGGCAATCCAGGGAAAAGGGTGCGAAATGATTGTCTGCCGTTGCTTTCATGGAGGAAGGATTGAGTGACGACATTTACCCAGAATCACCTGCGACACTGTTTTTGCATTGGGATCTCAACCCAGAATTCCAATGGGCGGGGGAGACTGTGGGAACTATGAGATAGCTACGGGATAGCTACCCACAGTGCAACGCTCCGGAAATCGACGCTAGCCTCGGACCATGGACGCACACCGCCGAATTAATGTGCTTAGTGTGGCCGTGTGCACTCGACTATATACAATCTGTTTTACAAAACCGGTTTATGTAAAATCGGAATAATCTCATAGTGTAGACATGCCCTGTGACAAAATAAAACCACCCCCAACGAGGGGCGGTAGCTTTTTTGGTGGCAGAGTGTCTCCAGCGCTGTACACACCAGCACTTTACATGGGTAAAACTTTTGCTGGTCAGGGAGATGTTTTTTTCACACCCCGACTGCCAAGTTTTATTGACAAAAAGGCAGTGTAGACATAGCTAAGCGAGTTCCCAGCGGGAGTGAAGTAATTCTGCTGCAAGCACATGCATATGTGTTTATAGATTTGGACTTTAGTTTTCTCTGTGAAAAGTTTTTGAAAACTTTTCTCCCCTCAATAAAATGATTCCCAAAAACTTTCCCAAGGATTCTCAAAACCTTTTTCTGCCCTCCAAAAATAAATTTCACAAACGTTTTCGTCCTTAAATTCAAAATCTCTCCCCCCCCCCCCATGAAAAGACTCAAATACTTTTTCACAGCCCTCAACAAAAGTTTTGGAAAACATCTCCACAAAGTTTGAAAACATTTTTGTCCCAGATTTTCATAACTGAAACATTTCTCCTTTCAAAACCTGTTCCTTCCTCAAACAAAGAAGTTTTGAAGAGTTTTCCTCCATTAAAAAGGAGTTTCTGAAGGTTCTCACTCCTCAAAGTAAGTTTTTATAACTTTTCTGCCTCTCGGGTAAAAAAGTTCTGAGGGAGATAAATATTTGGTGGGAGTTGGATATTATCTCACTGTTTCCTTGCACTCACCCGTGGGTCTATCTGAATCCATGTTGTCTCTTCTCTTATATTTACATTGAAAGCTCTTTGCAACAGGGACTGTTTTTCTGTCTCGTGTTTGTATGTCACCTAGCACATTGGGATCTTGGTCCATGACTAGGGCACCTAGATGTTACATCAATCTAAATAAAATTAATAATAATTAATAAACATTTTTAAACAATTGGAAGGGGAAAAAGTTTTGAGAACTTTTATTGTGCCGAGAGTAAAGTTTAAAAAAAATTTTTTTAATAGGAAAAGTGTTTTAAACTCTTTTTGGGAGGTAGAAAAAAATTTAAAACTGTTTTTTGGAGGGGAAAATGTTTTTGAAATTTTTGTGGAAAGAGAAAAAGTTTTGGAGACTCTTCTTGGAAGGGTAAAGGGTTTTCAAAACTCGTAGTAAAGTTTCTGAAACTTTTTTTTTAATAGGAAAAGGTTTGGAAACTCTTTTTAGAGGCAAAAAGTGTTTGAAGCTTCCTTTTTTTGAGATGGTAAAAATTTTCAAAACTTATGTTGAGCAGGGAGGAAAGTTTCAGATGCTGTTTGCAAAAAACGTTTTCAAAATCATTTGTTGGCAGTGGAAAAAGTTTCAGAAACTTTTTTGGAAGGGGAAAAAGTATTGAAAGTTTCCCCTTCCCCCTCCAAAAAAAGTTTCTAAAACTTTTCAGTGCCAATTTTGTTTCCTTCCTTTTAAAGTCTTTAAAACTTGTTGGACAGCATATGTTAGAGCAAGATGGCTTTAGGCCTGAGGCAAAACTCCACTTTGATCCCAGTGCTACTGACCCCGTAAGAAAGAAAAACAACACACACACACACACACACTTTGCCTCGCTGCACCTGAGGCAGTCCATTTCCCAATTATGTGAGAGGTGCTATATGAGTCACAACTTCCCTCCCCCCAATTCCTTTAAAAAGTTACTTTGGTTTCTCCCACCCCTTTCTCTAGGGTGTGCCCCTGGGACAGTCCATTTTCATAAAGGGGGGTAATATTACATTCATCCTTTCCCCTTTTTACAGTTACTGTGGTTTCTCCCACAACTTAGTCTAGGATGTGTCCCTGGGCCAATTCATTGGCATGGGGGGAGGGTAAACAACCAAGTTCTCTCCCAATTTCCAAACTACAAATTGGTTTGCCCCAAGTACCCTCCTATGGGTACCTGGGCCAGACCATTTTCAACCCCGGGGGGGCAGCAAGACAGGTGTAGTGTTTATTTTAAACCCCAGCTTTAAAGGGAAAGGGGGGGCAGCCCCTGATTCAAAGACGCGATGGAATCAGAGTTGACAGCCCACGCCTGAAGGGCTGCTGAGCAAGACGGAGGTATTTCTCACCCCCCCTCCACTCCCGCGAGGAATTGGTACGTCCCGCGCCTTGGGCGAGGCTGCAGCACCTGAGCTGGAGACAGACGCGCGGAGCGAGCGGGCGAATCAATCGGGAATCGGACGTGACCGAATCAAGCGGGCAGCGTCCCTGCCCCCCCCTGGCGGGAGCCCGACGCGGGCGAATCAACCCGGCCGCCGGCTCCGCGTTGCTTGGAGGAGGCGGGGATGGAGCCCCGGGGACCCCAGCCGGCTCTGCGGACTCTGCTGTGGCTTCTGGTCGGCGCGTGGGTCTCAGGTAACCGCCCTGCTCGGCGGCCGAGAGAGCGGCGGCGCCATACCCCCCTGCCCTCGCCCCTCCACCCGCCTCTGAGGGGGCGTTGCGTGCTGCGGGGTCTCCTGCCCCCAGCTGCAGGGGGGCGGGAAGGGAGAAACTCGACGCCTGATTGGAGGGGCGAGGTGGGAGGGGGGATTAGCCCTGCCCAGCTGTGGCTCCCGGGGGGGGGTTGCTGTGCCCCCATGGGGGAAGGGGGGTTGGAGTGGGCTCTGAGCTGCCCCCCCCATCTGGGTGGGCTCTGAGCTGCCCCCCCATCTGGGTGGGCTCTTAGCCCTACTAGTCGGAGTGGGGGAGTCTCTGGGCTGCCCCCTTAGTGGGTGTGGGGCAGGGTTAGTGTGGGTCCCTGGGCTGCCCCTTGCCTGAGACCTCACTAGTGGGCATGGGGGGGTTGGCATAGGGGTCCCCTTGAGCTACTGGGGCAGTTCAGGGCCTAGCTTGGGGGGTCCCAGGTAGCGGGGTGGGGTTAGCTCGGGGGTAGGATTGGGGGGGTCTCAGGTAGCGGGGTGGGGTTAGCTCGGGGGTAGGATTGGGGGGGTCCCAGGTAGCGGGGTGGGGTTAGCTCGGGGGTAGGATTGGGGGGTCCCAGGTAGCGGGGTGGGGTTAGCTCGGGGGTAGGATTGGGGGGGTCTCAGGTAGCGGGGTGGGGTTAGCTTGGGGGTAGGATTGGGGGGGTCTCAGCGGGGTGGGGTTAGCTCGGGGGTAGGATTGGGGGGTCCCAGGTAGCGGGGTGGGGTTAGTTCGGGGGTAGGATTGGGGGGGTCTCAGGTAGCGGGGTGGGGTTAGCTCGGGGGTAGGATTGGGGGGTCCCAGGTAGCGGGGTGGGGTTAGCTCGGGGGTAGGATTGGGGGGTCCCAGGTAGCGGGGTGGGGTTAGCTCGGGGGTAGGATTGGGGGGGTCTCAGGTAGCGGGGTGGGGTTAGCTCGGGGGTAGGATTGGGGGGGTCTCAGGTAGTGGGGTGGGGTTAGCTCGGGGGTAGGATTGGGGGGGTCTCAGCGGGGTGGGGTTAGCTCGGGGGTAGGATTGGGGGGTCCCAGGTAGCGGGGTGGGGTTAGCTCGGGGGTAGGATTGGGGGTCCCAGGTAGCGGGGTGGGGTTAGCTCGGGGGTAGGATTGGGGGGTCCCAGGTAGCGGGGTGGGGTTAGTTCGGGGGTAGGATTGAGGGGTCCCAGGTAGCGGGGTGGGGTTAGCTCAGGGGTAGGATTGGGGGGTCCCAGGTAGCGGGGTGGGGTTAGTTCAGGGGTAGGATTGAGGGGTCCCAGGTAGCGGGGTGGGGTTAGCTCAGGGGTAGGATTGGGGGGGTCTCAGGTAGCGGGGTGGGGTTAGCTTGGGGGTAGGATTGGGGGGTCCCAGGTAGCGGGGTGGGGTTAGCTCGGGGGTAGGATTGGGGGGTCCCAGGTAGCGGGGTGGGGAAGTGGGATCAGAGACTGCAAGTGTCCTTTCACCTCCCCCAATACTGTCTAACCAACCTGCGTCTCTCTCTGTGTGTGTTTAACTATTCCCTCCAAGGTAAACAGGTAGCACAAGAAGCTGCCAAATATAGCTCTGTCCTCAGCCCTCACCTTTCCCACAACCCTGGGTTTCATGCCCGCTGGCCTGTTCTGCTTCCCACGCCAAGTGAGGTGATGGCGGGGTGTCCTGTGTCACCCGCATACAGCTATCTCTGGCGCTGGGCGCACCCCAATGGAGAGACACAGGTGTGGCCTCCTTCCCGGAAGGGCAACGGCCCTATCCTGGTGAGCTCACGTCTGCCGAAACTCACCGCTCGGTGATGTACCTCAAGGGAGGGGCTTTCTGTTACCCTTATCCCTGCGGGGTGGTGTGAACGCAGGGTGCTGGGAAAGCACTATGATCTCTCAGCAAAAGATAGATATAGCTGAGATCTCTGGGCAGGATCCGTCCATTCCCCTGAGGCATGGACCCTGGTCTCCTGGCCCTGTTCCCGGTGTAATTGGTGACCTGGCTTTCCTCCTGCGCTTTAGTTGGAATGCATGCCGTACTGTGCACAGAGAACGTTTGTTGGCGTCATGACCTGGAAAGTGTTGGGGTGGCGGGTGGTGGTGTGGCTGGTTTTAAAATGGCTGCTGTGGGGTCACAGTAAAGGAAGCTGCATTTCCTCACTGGGGGCGTGAGATCTGTTAAATCTGAAGAGTCGCAATTCTGTCTCCTGTGTTCTAGCCCTGGGTTTGGGAGGGGAGTGGGGTCTGGTGGTTAGAGCAGGGGAGCTGGAGCCTGGACTCGTGGTGTCTGTCCCCAGTTCTGGGAAGGGAGTGGGGTCTGGTGGGTTAGAGAAAGAGGAGTTGGGGGCCAGGACTCCTGAGTTCTAGTCCCAGTTCTGCCACTCATCTCTAGAATATCCTGGCTGTTCTTAGACATGAAGCCGTGTGGGTTAGTAACTCGTGACTTTGAAAAGCACCAGGCGTTCCTGTTATGAATACAGTGAGGTCAGGGATTGAGCTATCATGGGGTTGGGTGTCTCACAGAGTGGCCCATGGGCCAGGGGAAGTGATGGTGATCCAAGTGATGACGAGTTAGCCCTGTGATGGCTCTGTTCCTGATTTGTCCTGTAATAGGGTCACTTGAGACCTCTTACGCTTGACTCTTCAATGGCTGTTTAACCTCAAATGGGGGCGAACAGAGAAGTTAGTCTGGTCATGTCTCTGAGTCAACCACTGTAATGGAAATCTGACTTCTAGAGTGACTAAAGTGTGACTTAGTAATTAGAGCAGGGGCCTGGGAGTCAGGATGCCTGGGTTCTGTTCCCAGTCCTGGGAGGGAAGTGGTGTCTAGTGGTTAGAGCAGGAGTGTCTGGAAGGCAGGACTCCTGGGTTCTTTTCTGGCTCTATCATTCACTTGCCTGGGGCACACCCCCTTCCTCATATGTGACCCTCTTTGGCCCATCTGACCTGACTGCCCAGCTGACCCTGCCCTTACCCTGTTCTAGGTCCTGCCCAGGGGATGCAAGTCACGGTGCTGAACCCTTTCAACGTGGTGATCCTCTTCCAGCCTGTTACCCTGCAGTGCAACTATCAGACCTCAGCCACTCAGCCGCCCATTGTCACCTGGAAGTATAAGTCCTACTGCCGGAGCCGCCTGGCCGATGCCTTCAACCCTAGCAGTCAGGCGAACCAGATCAACAACCAGCTACAGCAGAACAATCCTGGCTACAACCCCTATGTGGAGTGCCAGGACAGCACTCGCACCGTGCGGGTGGTGGCTACCAAGCAGGGCAATGCCGTGACACTGGGGGACTTCTATCAGGGGCGTCGGATCACCATCACCAACAGTAAGTTCCAGAGAAGGATGGAGGGTTTTCTTTACTAATCACTTATTAGCTAGATCAGTGGGCCCCAACCTTTTTGTGGCCAGTAGCACATTCATGTTTTCAGAAGAGTGTGGTGGGCGCCAACAACTTTCCAAGGCTTATTTTTATTGTACATTAAATAATACGAAAACATCATATTTAATATACGTAATATATGAATCCATAAGATAAAAAGGGTAATTTTACATGTAAAAGGTATTAATTAAATTATTTGGCAGTTACTCTTTCACCTTACCATGGGAATTTTCTTTTTTATCTACCTGTATGAAAAATTAAGGAGTTTTTACAAAATAAATATTTTAAACAATTTTTATTATTTATTTTTAAAAAATTAAACATTGTTGAACTGCTGGTTCAAATATATTTATTATTCTTACTTTAACATAGAATGAAGCCTGGAGCCCCGGAGTTCTCTGTCCCTGGCAGGTGCGGGGCCGCAGTTTCTCTCCGGCTTAAGCCGCGGCCCCGTGCCTGCCAGGGACCGAGAACACCGGTGCCCACAGCCCCAGAGTTCTCTGTCCCTGGCAGGCGTGGGGCCATGGCTTTTCTCCCTTGCTGGGCACTGGGCAGGTGCACATAAATGCCCGGCAGGCACCACGTTGGGGGACCACTGAGCTAGATTACAGTAGCATGCCAGGTGGAGGGCTTATGAGATGTAGTATGGTAATACACTGGGTGCTGGGAACTACAGCACTGTGTGCTCCTGGGGGAATTCTGCACCACTGTGCATGTGCAGAATTTGTCCCCTGCAGACTTCTTTGCTTCCCCACAGAAAAATGCCCTTCTGACGGAGAAGGAAAGAGAAGCCACAAGAGTGGTCATATGATCCTCCCCAGCAGTATGTTTTAGGTGGACATGGCAGCTGGCAGAGAGGTGAATCATTGTGGCGCAGGGGATGGGACTGGGGAAGACTCGGATAGTGACTCCTACCCTGTGATGGTCTCAGCTACTACACCTGGTGGGCTGGGGATGACAGGACTTCCTCTTCCTCTGCAGAGCATCTAGGGCTGTCAGACCCACCCCCCAGATTCCTCCTCTGGCTGTAGGAAGCTCTGCAAACTCTTCCCATGCTTCTGGCACCCATAGCTCCTCAGTTGCAGGGGGAGGGATCTCTGTACAGGGTGCTGCTCCACCATCCACCCAGACCCTTTTGTCTCCAGACCCTCCTGCTGAGTCCCCAACTCCCCCTGCTTCTGGACCACCCCAACAAGCCACTCACACCTGCATCCCCACTCTGTGGAGTCCAACCAGCTGTATCTGGATCCTCGCCCCTCTCCCCCAGCATCTGAACCCCCCCCCCCCCACACTGAGCTCACATCCAGACCCCACCACCGAGCTCTCACTCTGACACCCAGACCCGCTGCTGAGCTCTATCCCCCACACACACACACCTAGACCCTCCCCGCTGAGTCTCAACCACTTTCACCTGGATCCCCCTGCAGAGTCCGATTACCATGGCACCCAGACCCCCCAAGAAGCCCCTGTGTATCCAGATCCCCCCTGCACCCAGATTGCCCCACACAGAACCCTCTCAACCCCCACCTGGATCCCCCCCCCCTCACTAAGCCACTCCACACATGGATCCTGCCTTGCTGAGCTTGGCTGCCCACACCTGGCATGGAGGGGCAGGGCCTTGGGGTGTTTCTGGGGCAGGCCCGGTCCTTGCACTGTGTCAGGGTTGAGTGCAGCCTCACCATTGATTCTGTGTCCCAGAGGGGAGCAGCACAGTGATCTCTCTCCTCTGTGCAGTCAGTAGCCTCTGCTTCCCAGTGCCATGCTGGAGCCTCCACATTTATTGACAAGTAAAATTTGCAGAATTTTTAGTTTTTTGGTGCAAAAAGCCCTCAGGAGTAATTGTGCCAGGTAGAGGGCGTGTTGTGCAGGTCATTTATTAGGTGTTTCATGGTAGCCCCCAATTCACTTATTAGGTGTATTGCGGTAGCGCTCAGGGGACTTCTATGAGTGGTGTCCGATCACCATCACCCTCAGTATGTATGGGGCAGAGGAACTGCTGTGTGTTTGTTTGTTAGGTGCATTCTGGTGGGGTCTAGGGATCCCCTAGCTGAGATGGGGATAACATGAGGCGGGGCGCAGAGCGTTTGTACTGCTTGCTTATTAGGTCTTTTATGGTAGCAGCCAGAGAAATGGGGGGCAGTCCCCAGCCCAGCTGAGATTGGGGCTGTTGTGTCAGGTGCTGCACAGACACAAAGTGAGACACAGTCCCTGCCTCACAGAGCTCATAGTCTAAAGATACAGAGCAGGGATTATCATCCCCATTTAATAGTTGGGGAAACTAAGGCACAGAGTGATGTAGTAATATACCCAAGCCCACTCAGGGTGCCTGTGGCAAAGCACCAACTGAACCCAGATCTCCTGAGTCCCAGTTCAGTGTCTTAACTCCAAGCCAGATAATTCCTGTTTATGCCCGTGGCATATTGGTTTCCAGAAGCTTGGAACTAATACAGCAGTGGCTTTGAAACTGAAGTGGGAGCTCTGAAAAGAAAAGGCTGCCATAAGTTATTGGAAAAGAGTTCTCCATCATGGAAATGGAGCCACCTCTGGGGTGGAATGCTGCAACTCCTTAATAGCCCTTCAGTGTCTCTCACCCAGTGCTGAAATGCAGCCACCTCTGGGATTTGGCAAAACAAATATTTAACAGTGACAATAACAGAAGAGAGTTCAGGGCAGGTAGCAAAGAATGCTCTGTATGACAGGAAGCAGGTGGAGAAGTTGAGAGAGGCAGAATTGAGCTCCCTATAATAGCAGGAGCGTTGTGGCCAAACTCCAACAATACTAGGGGATGTTTAACCATTGTGCAAACTGTCACAGTCTCTTACACATTTCACCATGCTGGAGCATTTGAGCCAGCGCTGACTGAGGGGAGAGCGCCGCCACCACCCAGCTCTTTGCAGCATAGCGCTGCTGGGGCATTGGGTTAGAGTGTGGGTGTAGAGTGTAGAGTCCTGCCTCTGTGATTAGAACTCCTGCATCCTGTTCCAGCTGTAACCACTCATAGCCCTGCAGTGACCCACCCCTGGGTATCAGAACAGCAGTATCTGGTTAAGGTTAAGCTGAGTGCTGTGGTGTCAGATGCTCTGAGCTCCATTAGGAAGGGGAGAGGGACACTATCCTGTGGTTAAGGCACAGACTAGGACTAGGATCCTGGTTCAATTCCCAGCTCTGCGATGGACTCATTATGTGATCTTGGAAAAAGTCATTTCCCCCTGCCTCAATTTCCCCATCTGGTCATAATAAACCTGCCTTTGTATAATTTTATTGGAAATGGAGCCACCTCTGGGGTGGAATGCTGCAACTCCTTAATAGCCCTTCAGTGTCTCTCACCCAGGGCTGAAATGCAGCCACCTCTGGGATTTGGCAAAACAAATATTTAACAGCGACAATAACAGAAGAGAGTTCAGGGCAGGTAGCAAAGAATGCTCTGTATGACAGGAAGCAGGTGGAGAAGTTGAGAGAGGCAGAATTGAGCTCCCTATAATAGCAGGAGCGTTGTGGCCAAACTCCAACAATACTAGGGGATGTTTAACCATTGTGCAAACTGTCACAGTCTCTTACACATTTCACCATGCTGGAGCATTTGAGCCAGCGCAGACTATGAGGGGAGAGCGCCACCACCCAGCTCTTTGCAGCATAGCGCTGCTGGGGCATTGGGTTAGAGTGTGGGTGTAGAGTGTAGAGTCCTGCCTCTGTGATTAGAACTCCTGCATCCTGTTCCAGCTGTAACCACTCATAGCCCTGCAGTGACCCACCCCTGGGTATCAGAACAGCAGTATCTGGTTAAGGTTAAGCTGAGTGCTCTGGTGTCAGATGCTCTGAGCTCCATTAGGAAGGGGAGAGGGACACTATCCTGTGGTTAAGGCACAGACTAGGACTAGGATCCTGGTTCAATTCCCAGCTCTGCGGTGGACTCATTATGTGATCTTGGAAAAGTCATTTCCCCCTGCCTCAATTTCCCCATCTGGGCATAATAAACCTGCCTTTGTATATTTTATTGGAAGCTTTTGGGGGCAGGGACTGTCTTTCTGTGTCTGAGCAGCGCATGGCATGAGGGGGGCTGTTTCTCAGCTGGGGCAGGGACTGCATCTCAGCAGTGCCTGGCATGATGGGACCTGGATTTCGGTTGGCTCTACTCCAAGACAAATATTTTCAGGTTCTACTGCATTTGCTTTAGTTTCACAATGTAAATTAACCATATTGTGTTATGGTGGGTCAAAAGTCCACAACGAAACTCTGCCCTGCGATCATGTGTCTAAAACCAACTGGAGCTGTGCTTCAACTGTCTCCAGCCAAACTCTGTTAAATTAGCACGCCTTTTCTTTTTGTGTTGTCTTACCCAGAGGCGTTTCTGTGATAACAGCAGCTTTGTCGTAACCTGGCCCAACTGGTGTGTGATTCATGCAGCAAAAATCTTCAGTTTCTAATACTCATCTAGAGTCTTGCACTTCATAAACTGTGGTTCACTTCCACCTACCAAAATGCAGCCAGCTCAGGGGATGGAACACTGCAACTGGCTAACAGCACTACCCAACAGTTAAATCATAACCCTAATTACAGCTGATCACAAGTCTAATGATTCTCTTACATAACACTTTCCATCCTTGACGTGCTTTGCAAAAGTTTAATTACCATTTGGGGCAGGAAGCATATGAGTCTAATTGAAACTCTGGCTGACAATGCAGGTCAGCAGAATTGAACCAATTAGCTCAGGACTCCAGTGATGTCCTGGTTAGACTGCTAGGTGTTGTGGCTGGATTTTATGATGAGTGTGTGATGTCACAGATTCCAGATTTCAGCATCACTCTGTGAATTGGAGCAAGGGGGAAGACTGCTTGTTTATGAAGTGTAAAAAGCTTGCTGGCATTGGGGAGAGCAATACTGGAAGGCTGCGTCCAGCTCGGGGGTGTGCTTTTTATGAAGGATGTTGGAAAAACTGCAGAGGGTGTAGAGAAGAGCCGTGAAAATAATCCAAGGGCTGGAGAAAAGTTTGCCAGTGAGAGAGTGTGAACGTTTGATCCATTTAGTTTGTCCAAAAGAAGATAGCGGGTGATGTGATCTCTTCTTCATGGGGAGTAAATCCCAGGTACTAATAAGCCCTTCAGTCTAGTGGAGAATGGTAGAACAAGAACCAACATCTGGAAGTTAAAGCCAGACACACTTCAACTAGAAAGAGAGTGCTTTAACAGCAGGGTGATTCACCGTTATGACTTCCCCAGGGAAGTGGTGGATTGTCCATCTCTTGGGGTCATTCAATCCAGACTGGAGGCTTTTCTGGAAGATGGTTTTATCCAACACAACCCGTGGGTAACAGAGTGAAAGTCCCTGGCCTGTTATACAGGAGGCCAGATGAGGAGACATCCAGCCAAAGTACAAGATGATCTAATGAGCATGCAGCAAAATCCTAGACCAAGTTTGTCAAAACCATCTCAAGGTTCAGGTCCTAAACCAACAATATACAAGATCTTGGGCATAGAGAGGTGTCTGAGGTGACACAGCAGGTCATTGGCAAGAACTGGGGATAGAACCTTGGTGTCCTGACCCCTGGTCTAGTGCACTATCCATTATGCCACACGGCCAGGCTGAGTTTCCTCTAAGCCATGTCGCCATGCAGCAGGCTGTCAAGGGCTGCTCAGGGGCAGGAGGTGCCTCACCTCCAGCCCTGGGACTCCTACAACCAGCGAGAGGCGCCTCTGCCTCTGCCCCAGGCCCGCTATGGCGAGAGAGAGCTGGAGGGAGTCCATGTTGTCTGTCTGTGTGTCTCTCAGAGTCCTGGGGCAGCCTGGACCCCAAACCCTTCATCCTTGACCCTACCCCAGAGCCTGCACCCTGACCCTCTGCCCTAGTCCTGAGCGCCCTTCTGCACCCCAAACCTCTGACCCCACGACCTGCACCCCCAGCCAGAACCCTCTCACCCCTGCACCCTAGCCCTGAGCCCCCCCACACTCCAAACCCCTCAGCTCCACCCCCACCACACATTACCTCCATATTGGTGCACATAACAAAATTCATTCCACATGTAAACAATTAAAGGGAATATTGTACATTGGGCTGAAATTTTCAGAAGCAACTAGTGATTTGGGTGGGACTCCTTACAGAGACCTGACTTCTTTCTTTTTTGGGGATTTGGGGCTCAGCACATTCTGAAAATCCAGGACCAGAATCACTAGCCACTTCTAAAAAGTCTTGTCCCAAAGCTGCCCAGGCCAGGATTCTGGACACCTGGATTCCAGTCTCAGCTCTGCCACTGGGTTGCTGAGATCAAACGGACTTGTTCTCTGGCTTCCTGCTACCCTAGCCTGTTCCCGATGGCAGGGCAGGGCATAGTGGCTTGTGTGCATACTTGAGGGTTTAGTGTTCATTTCAGTTTTCAAAGCCCTCAATTGGTGGAAGTGCCATTGTTCGAGATCAGCAGGCAGGGGCTGCAACCGTTGAACCCAGTGGGGAGTATTCCGCTTTTAATTTCTCTGCATAACTTTGTCCCACAAACCCTAGATAATTCATAGATTTCCCCTCCCTCCCCCCACACCACAGAGGCCAGCAGGGACTAATATGCCCATCTAATCTGCCTTCCTGCACAGCCCAGGCCAGAGAGCCTCCCCCAGGGACCCCCCTTAATTATTGTTGCTGTTTCTCTAAACACTGTCCAGTTGGCTGGTATCTTAACAATAATGTGAAGCCCTGACTCCCAGCCTCCTCAGTTCTAACCCAGTAGACCCCACTCCCCTCCCAGGAGGCCTGGCTCTGTTCTAACCACTAGACACCACTGCCTTTGCCTAAACTGTGCTGAAAGGGCTCGTTGGTGCACTGGCTCACCTGCTTGGAGACCCCTCCTGCATGTTAGCCTGTGACCCTGATGCTCCCATCCTGGCTTCTCCAGCTTTGCCTTCCTCTCTCCCCCACAGATGCTGACCTCAGTATTGACCAGACAGCCTGGGGCGACAGTGGTGTGTACTACTGCACCGTCACCTCTTCACAAGACCTGCAGGGCAACAATGAGGCCTACGCTGAGCTCATCGTGCTGGGTAAGTGGCCAGGACTGGGACACAGGCAGGTGAGGAGCAAGATGTTCTAGTGGGGTTGGGAGGTGCTGTCGAGACGGAATGCCAGGCTAGATGGAGCCTGTGGGTCTGCTTGGGGTGGCTGGTAATGGGCAGGATACGGGGCTAGATGGGCCCAGGGGACTGATCTGGGGAGGAGGTCGGAGACCAGGCTATATGGGCTCCCCACTCTGCTCCAGGGCAGTGGGATTCGTAGACTGTTGCAGGGGCAGATACAGGGCTAGACAGGCAGCTACTTCCCTTTCCACACGTAGCTGGTAAATCAGTGCGTGCCATTCTCTGCCCAGTGCCTAGCTTCCCTGAAGGTGGCTTTTGGAGCACAGTAACAGCAGCACCAGTCGGAGGCATCAACAGCCTTTTGGGCTAGGAAGAGGGTAACCAGAAAGGGGAAGCAGTGACTCCTGCAGCCCATGCAGGGCAGTGCTGTCCTGCTCGTGCACAGCTCCTGCCTCCCTTCCTCATCCCCAGGGCCTTTCCGATTCTGCCCCACGGCATCTTCCTCATGGCCCTTTTCTCTCTGTGCTGCTTGTACTGCTTCACAAACACAAACAGGAATTTCAGCCTCCCAGTCAGGTAAATAGCAGAGAGGACAGGAGTTGATACAAAGGGACTTAGGGAGCAGAAACTAAGGAGGTCTTCCAACAAAGTCCCTTTGTATTAACTTCCATCCTCTCTGCTGTTTCCAATGAACTCCTTCCCATTCAGTGTTGCCTGTGAGCTGGCATGTCTATCCAGCATGGGAATAGTACCCAGGTGTTATAGATTCATAGATTCATAGACTCTAGGACTGGAAGGGACCTCGAGAGGTCATCGAGTCCAGTCCCCTGCCCTCATGGCAGGACCAAATATTGTCTAGACCATCCCTAATAGACATTTATCTAACCTACTCTTAAATATCTCCAGAGATGGAGATTCCACAACTTCCCTAGGCAATCTATTCCAGTGTTTAACTACCCTGACAGTTAGGAACTTTTTCCTAATGTCCAACCTAAATCTCCCTTGCTGCAGTTTAAGCCCATTGCTTCTTGTTCTATCATTGGAGGCTAAGGTGAACAAGTTTTCTCCCTCTTCCTGATGACACCCTTTTAGATATCTGAAAACTGCTATCATGTCCCCTCTCAGTCTTCTCTTTTCCAAACTAAACAAACCCAATTCTATCAGCCTTCCTTCATAGGTCATGTTCTCAAGACCTTTAATCATTCTTGTTGCTCTTCTCTGGACCCTCTCCAATTTCTCCACATCTTTCTTGAAATGCGGTGCCCAGAACTGGACACAATACTCCTGACTCCCAGTCACAGTGCTAACCATCATGCAGCACTATCTGGCAACACTCGCAGCTGGCATAAGATGTGACTTTCCACACTCCCCTCCCTCCAAATCTCCTGAAACGTCTCTTCTTCCCTACTGCCCGTCTCATAAATGTACTGTCTCCCTCCTGGCTTGATTGCTAACAGGCATGGGAGTTAGAATCTAGCTTCCCTGCTGGAGCTAAAAGGGCTTATGTATTCTGCAGTTGGTTTTATCCCAGGTTCTGAAAGGGATATGGACTCTAGTGCATTAAAGTAGGGGCTGGGAGCCAGGACTCCTGGGTTCTATCCCTGGGGGAGTGGGGTCTAGTGGGTTAGAGCAGGGGATTGGGAGACAGGACTCCTAGGTTCTGTGCCTGGTTTGGGGAGAGAAATGAAGCCTAATGGATTTGGGATTGGGAACCAGGACTCCTGGGTTCTATCCCAGCTTTGAGGGGCATGGGGTCTAATGGGTTAAAGGAGGGGGGCGCCCAGGAAACATGACTCCTTCGTTCGATTCCTGGCTGTTCCACTTTGTTGACCATGGGAATCAGGAGCGTTTTGCTGCGGATCGTGCTCTTATCCTCAAATGTCCTGCCTGTTTCAGCGTTCAGAGAGCAGCCCTCTGGGCACTGGAGCTCCATGACCTAATAGTAATTAGCCCTGTAATAATTTTGATCCTGTTGGGCTTCCCCATGGTTATGTTACTGATACCAGTGTGTCACTCCTCTGAGCAGTGCCACAGCTCCCTGCCACTAGGGCACAGCAAAGGAGGCTGTGCTGTGGAGATCTGGTGGGCGGGGGCTGGGAGTCAGGACTCCAGGGTTGTACCTTATCAGACATATCCATCCCCCTCTCTCTTGTAAAATGGAAGTGCAGCGATGCAAAAGAGCTCAGTTTAGGTGTAAAATTGCCATGTCTGGAGAAGCTTTTCCAGCACCCTTACTAAGCAGCCGCCAACCTGGGGGCCTCCCACAGGACAGCTGTGCCTGTGGAGCCCTGATCCCAAAGGAGTGGTCTTCTGTAGTCTCCCATCACCCACTGCAGTGGCCTGACTGCCCCCAAATTCTCATATCCTAGAGCCCACCTGCCCCTAGTGCACTCGTGCTCATGGGTTGGGCCATTGTGGGGATAAGAGGTGTCCTGGCTGGATGGCTGCTCAGATGTAGGTACCATCATCCCACCTGGAAGGCGAAACCTTCACCAGCACCCCGCCCAGAGCCGCCATGGCACAACAGGAGGAGGTGGACTGCTTGGCAGGGAGAGGGGGTGCTGGCTCGATTGGAGACAGAGACGCTAGGAGCCACAGGGAGAGGGGAGCAGGAGAGAGAGTCTAGTTGGGGCAAAGGGATTGGTGGTGGTGGGAGCCTGGAGGCTGAGGTCCAAGAGAGGCATTTGGAGATGGATGGAGTTGTCTGGTGCTCTGGATAAAGTGCCATTGGTCCAAACTGTTATGGATCCTGTTATGGAGGTCCTGGAGAACATAATGGATCTACAGTCAAATGCATTTTGGATTCAGCTGAAGGGTTCTGGAGAACAGGGCCATGTCGATCTGTGGCCAAACCCACCCTGGCTTTGGTTCTGCCGGAGTACGTAGCATCGGCTCCACTTCCCAACTGTAGGATACGCAAGACTGTCCAGACGGCTGTGCCAAATCTTGCTGCAGCAGGAGTTGAACGCCGCATCCGTGAAGTTTGGAAGCCTGGCTTGAGGATTTGTTGCTAGATAAGTGGAAAAAGAGGAGTTCAGTCTCTTCCATTCTGGACACACAATGCCCATGTGGCAGAGCCCAATCAGTGACGATCTAGCTTGCTGACAGGGTTACCTGGCTGTAGCTACAGCCCAAATCTTTTTCTTTTCCTGTGTGAGTGAGATCTCTAAAGTGCCAAGCACTCGGATGCCAGTTTGAATGCCCACCTGGGCCAGCATGCTGCTTACTGTCCCCACCTCCACCCTTATAGCACAGTTGGCTTCAAATCGCTTGCCTTTACGGCGTTCGCTTACATCTCTAGTAACTGTCTCTCTCTCTCTGTCCCGTAGGCAAATCATCCGAAGTCTCAGAGCTTTTGCCAGGCTTTCAGATAGGGCACATGGAAGGTACTTTCCTTGATAGATTTTTTTTTTTTTTTTAAATTTTGGGGTGTGGGGGGAATTATGCCACCACTTAGCTTTTATGCAGTGCACATTACTCTTAGCCCATGACTGAGGCAGAGCTAGAAGGAGGTGAGAGGAGAGAAATAGCTAAAAGGGCTTTAATTTGCTCTTTGGGAGAGTATATTTCATTTGGTTGCGGGCCAGAGCCTTATAACACACTACAAGTCTGCACAGCAGTACGTCACGCAAAATCGGTATCTTCCTGCTAAACGCTTTGATTTCATCAACATGACATTTTCTGATGGAAAACTGTCCTGATGGAATATTTTCAACCTGGCTTTACTCCTTAGTGCAAGGATCAACGGGGCCAGACTCAAGGGGACAGTCCCTCCAGAGCCTGAACTCTGCATCTCCTGGTGCATTCAGGTCTGAGTATTTAGATTGCACTCACCTTGTGGTAGGGCACAGGGCAGAGGTGAGCATGTACCCTACTTCCCTTCCAGAGCCAGGGATAGAACCCAGGAGTCCTGGCTCCTAGCCCCTCCTGCTCTAACCCACTTGACCCCACTCCCCTTTCAGACTACAAGATATAGGCCTGATGGAGTGGGTCAGACAGACCATGGTGGTGGTCTGCTTGTCTGGCCTCCATCACTGATATCTAAGCATCTCATAATCTTCAGTGTATTTATTCTCATGCTATTTCAGAGATTCCCTCCACCTTCCCATGCCAGGGACTCTGTGCCCCCCATGACTGCACCCTCCCACCCCCCAATGCCAGGAGCTAAGTGTGTACCCAACCAGTCTATCTGGGAGACTAGTAATGCAGGGTGTCTAGATGTTAAATTGCATCTGGACACTGAGCTGGGGGCAGGGGAGTTATGCCTGAAGATAGGTGTTAATGGCACCAGAAACTGGTTCCTTCATTTATAGACAGACAATTGCAGAGCTACTTGAAGCTGTATCTTTACTAATCAGATGCTGGGGCCTCTGTGTCCTCCATTTTCCCCCTTCTGGACTTTTGATTTCTCCCCAAAATCAATAAGGTTCCACCCACGGGTGTCTAGAACATTCCCTGGAGTTTTGGAGTAGATTGCATGCAGCGTTAACACTTTTCTGTGTTAGACAGATGCCATCAAGTTGAGTATAGGGCCTGGCCTAGGTTGTCCAATCATCCACTCCCTCTTTGGATCTTACTAAATTCTTGGTCTCAACAGTATCTCGTGGCCGTGAGTTCCGCAGACTAATCACACACCAACTGGCTCTGTTTTGTATATGCCACCTCTCCCAATTTATTGTGTCTTTGTGTTGGGAGATGGGGAGAGCGGACGTGGCTCTTTTGAAACCCCCTACCCAACAAGGGCGATCAGCGCTCTGGTATCAAGAGACTCTATCTGTGGAGTTTCTCCTAGAGAATTTTCAGAGGTGACTTGATGCTAGTCTATCAGCACCTCCCTGGGGAGCTCTTTAACCTAGCATACAAAGGCGAGCGAGATCCGGTGGATGAAATGAGGCAAATCCAGAGTAGAAATAAGGGGCAGATTTTTCCCCAGGGGGCAGAATTAACCCTGGGGCAACTTCCCCCAGGATGGGGCAGATTCTCCAACCCTTGGAGTCTCTCCACTGAGATCAGGTATCTCTCTAAACTCCACTCTACCGGATCAGGGTTTGAAGTTAAGGACGCTCTTGTTGAACCTCAGATCTGGGCTGCAGGCAGAAATTGCTGGTGGAGGTTCTCAGCCTGGGCTATGCAGCAGGGCCGAATGGTCCTGTCTGGGCCTTAAAATCTGTGAAAGTTCCCCTAGTGATTTTTGTGTATCTAGCTCCAGATGCCGCCTAATAATCCCTAGCTCCTTCAGAGCGCACTCTGTGAGCAGATCTTTACAAAGGTGGTCAAGATCATAATCCCTCCCCCCACCTTTAGAGAAGGGGAAACTGAGGCACGAAGTTGTGATGTATCAAGTCACCCAGCAGGCCACTGGCAGAACCAGGAATAGAACTGTGTGTTTTCCACTAGGCCATGCTGCCTGCCAGCTGGGCTGCTTCGTTTCCCATGGGGCCTCCTGTAAATCACCCCTCTTAGGGTGTCTCGACCCCAAACCCCCAGGTCAAACCTTGGCCTTGGTGTGTGCCTCAGTTTCCCCAGGGCAAGGAGACCCTGATGCTGATCTGCTGGGTGGGTTCTGTTGGCGACTGGGTCCATAACGAGAAACCTTTTCCTCTTTGCAGACTGGCTCTTCGTCGTCCTGGTGGTGCTGGGATTCCTGCTCCTCTTCCTCCTCTTCGGCATCTGCTGGTGCCAGTGCTGCCCCCACACCTGCTGCTGCTATGTCCGGTGCCCCTGCTGCCCTGAGAAGTGCTGCTGCCCAGAGGCTCGTGAGTTCTCTCCTTTGTCTCATGCTGCATGGGGAACTTACCGAAAAAAAAAAAGAGGGGGTGGGGGCTGGGAGCCGGGACTCCTGGGTTCTGTCTGTAGCTCTGGGAGGGGAGTGGTGTCTAGTAGTTAGAGTGGGGGGGCTGGGAGCCAAACTCCTGGGTTTTCTCCCTGGTGCTGCGAGGCAGTTTGGGGAAGTCCTCAATGGGAGCTATTTCTGCTGATCTGCATATTCCAATCCCTCAAACTACCCCTGCTTTCTCTTTTCAGTCTACGTTGCTGGAAAAGCTGCTACTGCCGGTGTCCCCAGTGTTTATGCTCCGAGTGTCGGTGCCCCCAGTATCTACTCCCACCCAAACCCCGTGAAGCTAGGTCCTCCCGCCACCACAATCCCCATGGGCCCCATGTCGCCCATGTACAACGGCTATGGGGCGGAATACGACAGAGCCAGCTCCGGTAACTTTGCATTCTATGTCAATTCTGTGCTGCCACCATAGTGACTAACTGTGCTGGAGTCAGTGACCGCAGCTGGGGAGCTGCCAGTTGGCTGCAGCTCCACTGGTGTCAATCGGCTGTAGTGCCGCTGGAGTCAGTGCTGATTTACATCCCCCGTGGCTACCTGGAGGGTAGAGTGTAAACTGGATAGCGGCATGCTCAGTCCTAGTTACAGTTACGGTGCTCAGCTGACTCTCATTTGGGGGGGCAGGGACTGTCTCTCTTTGTGTCTGTGCAGCACCTGACACTATGGGGCCCCGATCTCAGCTGGGGCAGGGACTGTGTCTCTTTGTGTCTGGGCAGCACCTGGCACAATGGGTTCTACCGTATTATAAATACAGGTTTTCTAGTCACGTGCTAGAACTAAGGACCCTGATCCTGCAACCCTGGAGCGCTGGGACTTGCAGGACTGGGGTGCATAGATGGGGAAATCATGGCACCGAGCAGCAAGGCTGAAGCTGTTGATGTCTTTAATTTCTCTTGATTTCCTTGTAGTTGGAGGGAACAGCTCCAAGGTGCCCCTGCTCCGGGATACGGATAGTGGTGGGAACTCAGGTAAGGAGAAGCCAGGCTGTGAAGCAGAGACTTGGCAGATGACAGTATAGCAGTGGGAATTGATGTGATACTCTTGCCCCCTGCTGGATGGCGTTGGCACTGCTCCCCCATGGCTCATAGTGCCCTCTTCAGCTCAGGCAGCCACAGTTATAGCCCCTTCCTGGCCTGAGCCATGCGGCTAAGCAAGCTAAGCAGAGTCAGGCCTGGACAGTGCTAGGGTGGGAGACCTATGGTGCAGGGAGTTGTCCGAAGGGCACCCTTGCCTTTTGGAGTCAGGGGCAGTGCTAGGGGGTGCTGTGCTGGGAGGAGGGGCACCCTTGCAGTCAGTACTGGCCCCAGTGCCCCAGCGTGGTGGTAGGGGGCGCTATGCGGTGAGAGGTGCTCACCAATCATCATAAAGATTGCTTAGCGTGTTGATTCTTAAAGGTCTGTAAGTGCCCCATACGCCCAATGGCCAAATCCCATGTTGGGCAATTCCATTCCACCCCCCTTCATTTGGATCTGAGATTCTCCTTCACTTGCTGTTGTGCAGCGTTATGTGCAGCTGTTCCTCAGCTGCACCTTCCCAGAGGCGGCTGCATCTCAGGCATCGCTATTAAGCTGTACCTAGCGGCCTTGCCTCAGAGGTGGCTTCATCTCACTGGTTGTGCCTGCCCCTTCCAGACAGGTTTGGCACTAAGGGGGTCTCTAACTCACTCCCCTCTTTGGCTCCCTCTCTTCCCAGCAGTGCGGAGCGGATATCGGATTCAGGCTAACCAGCAGGACGACTCCATGCGGGTCCTTTATTACATGGAGAGGGAGCTGGCCAATTTTGACCCTACGCGGCCAGGCCAGGCCAATGGCAAGCTGGAGAAAGGTGAGTAGCCTCTTGGCTGTAGATTCCTCTTCTCCTTCCACCCAGCAAGAAACCCAGGGGATGCCAAGAGCTCCCTGCAGCACAGCACCCCCTAGCACCATGCTTGGGCAGCGGGGCCAGCCCTGTCAGGGGGGAGTGCCCCCATGCTGCTCCAAGCACAACAGCGCCCCTTAGTGCTGCCCTGGGGCATCGGGGCCAGCCCTGTCAGAGGGGAGTGCCCCCAGGCTGCTCCAAGCAGCACAGGGCCCCCTAGCGCTGCCCTGGAGCATCGGGGCCAGCCCTGTCAGAGGGGAGTGCCCCCAGGCTGCTCCAAGCAGCACAGGGCCCCCTAGCGCTGCCCTGGGGCATCGAGGCCAGCCCTGACTGCTGGGGAGTGCCCCCAGGCTGCTCCAAGCAGCACAGGGCCCCTTATGCTGCCCTGGGGCATCGAGGCCAGCCCTGTCAGAGGGGAGTGCCCCCAGGCTGCTCCAAGCAGCACAGGGCCCCCTAGCGCTGCCCTGGGGCATCGAGGCCAGCCCTGTCAGAGGGGAGTGCCTCCAGGCTGCTCCAAGCAGCACAGGGCCCCCTAGCGCTGCCCTGGGGCATCGAGGCCAGCCCTGACTGCTGGGGAGTGCCCCCAGGCTGCTCCAAGCAGCACAGGGCCCCCTAGCGCTGCCCTGGGGCATCGAGGCCAGCCCTGTCAGAGGGGAGTGCCCCCAGGCTGCTCCAAGCAGCACAGCGCCCCCTAGCGCTGCCCTGGGGCATCGAGGCCAGCCCTGACTGCTGGGGAGGCCTGTTTAACCCTTTCTCTTTCCTCCCAGCCTCAGTGATGAGTGAGATCAGCTCCCTCCACGAAGACGACCGGCGCCAGGAGCTGCGCCAGGGGCTGGGGCGGCTGCGGAGCCGGCCCATGTCACCCATCAGCGACGTGGGGGAGGGGGACAGTGGGCGGGGGAGCGAGACCCGGCGCCTCGTCCCCACTCCCCGGCGGGGCGAGCGCTATGAGGAGGAGCACTACGCCCGGCGGCCCCGCTCCCACTCTGTGGATGACCTGGACCGTGACTGGTCCCCACAGCCTGAGGGACGGGGCAGGGGACGGGGCAGGCAGCATCGGGACAGCTCCCCCAACTGGCGAGAGGAGGAGTACTACGGCCGGCAGCGCAGCCGCAGCAGGGACGACCTGCGGGAGCTGGATAGGAGCCACTACGATGGGCGGCTCCTGCAGGAGGCGCTGCGCAAGAAGGGGCGGGCTGACAGCCGCGAGGACTTGGATGGGGGCAGCAGTTCCAGCGCGCGATCGGGAAACAGGAGGGATCGGGATGAAGACGGCTTCCCCCCACCGCCGCCACCCTACACAGAAACAGAGTCGGTCTCCTCCCGGGGCAAGAATGACCGCAAGCTCCGACGGGTAAGTGGATGGGATGCAGGGCCTCGCCTCTCTAGGGGGCACCAGCTGCTATCACACTCCACAGTGTGCCACTGGCTCAGGAGGGGGAGGGGGGCATGGCAGTAAATGGGACATAGTGCCCCCTAGAGGAGAAAGGCCCCACCAAGTTGCAAATCCATGTCAGGAATGGCAGCAGCACAGCTGTTGCTCACAAATCTAGCTGTGATCTAGGTTCGTTGTTCCTCCACATAAGGGCCTTGGGCAGGAAGCCTTTAACTGCCGGAGGATAAAGCTCTGCTCAGGGGATAGAGGGGCAGGCAGATGTGCTCTCAGTTATGTGGGCCCGTGTACAAGACTCAGTCTTCCAAGCCAACCTGCGGCTCAGGGCTCTGCTGTCCTGTTCCTCTTTGACTCTGCCTTCCCCAGAAAGCCCTGGTGGCTGGCTGGCTGTTAGGGTTTCATCACAAGTCTCCTATTGTTCAGTGTGGGGATTTTTAAAAGCCATTTTCTTGTACTCATGGCTGGGGAAAGAGGGTTGGGTAGGCATTTCCCTTCACACCCCTCAAATCTTGGGGCATGTACTGATTTTTCTCTCTCTGAAACACAACCCTTTTGAGACTCTGGAACTAAACAGCAAAAGTAGTACCCAACATGATTTTTTTGAGCTCCCGGCCTATGGTGTCTGTGCACCTGTTGGTGAAGGAGGCAAGCTTCCAAGATTTTCCTTCACCCCCCCCTTGTCTCGCTACAATGCTAGTGCTTTGGATTTTCCCCCAGTGAGCAGCCTTTAGACCCACCCCCGAGGAAATCACCTCTTGATCTTTATGGGCAGCTCAACGGGTGGTGTGCTCTGAGTCTCACTGGAAGGCATTTCACCTCTGTAGGGTCTCTCTCTTTTTGCTGATCCTGCCACATCTGTTTCCCTTCCAGAACCATGACCTCAGCAGAGAGAGCTTGGTGGTTTAAATGCAGCCTGCTTTCCTTCCCGATCGCTTCCCAGAAGCACCACCAGTGCAGAAGATGGAGGCCGTGGATCTGGGATAGTCACCTCCTTTCCTTGGAGGGCACACAGGACACTGGCTGGCCCGTTGCCACAGGGTTTGGCAAAGCAGTTGGGGCCTTGTCTACCTGATACTTTTATTATGAATTCGATCAGTGTATAGCCTGAGATTTCTCAAGTCAGGCATGGGACAGGGGCTCCTGATTGCCACGGAAAAACAGGGCATTACTGGGGGAATCTGGAGTCCTTGTGGGGGAGGAAGAGGTCTCTAAATTCAAGCCTTAATTTTAATATAATATTTGAAATATTTGGACCAACTCCTCAACTGGTATCAATTATCTCAGTTGAGTGACATCTGCTTGACACCAGCTGGAGAACTGGCCTATTATTTTGGCTCCAATTCCCAGCTGGTCCATAGAACTGTAAATTCTGTTTCCCTGGATATTTTCAAATATTTTGATGCTTTTAAGACTAACTTTTTTCCAAAGCTGTCTTAAAATTACATGTATTTTAGTGGAGTTGTGGAATCCCAGATGCTGTACATACTCTTGCAAATAGCTGGGCTGGTTTTTTATCAGTAGCTTTTTGAGATTTTTCTGATTGTTGTAAAAAATAAAAAAATCATCTAAAAAGTTTGTGTGTGGGAGGGGCGGAATTAGGGGAATTGGACACGGTGCCTTTTCCCCTCTAGGGGGTGTTGGCTCCAGTCTGGTTCCAGGACTCAGGGAGCGGCTGGCTCCGGGGGTGGAGAATGGGACTTGGGCTTTTTTCTCTAGGGGGCAACAGAGCCAGCCACACTGAGGGCTACAGACTCCAACATTGTGACTGCAGCTACTGTGATCCAGTGGGCGGAGACAGAATCGCATCAGCTATTGGCACCTGCAGCCCTGGGGCAGAAAGTTGGATTGGCCTCAGACACAGAGCCCAGTCTACCCCACCTCAGGTTGCTCCAGGATGATGCTGAGGCAACTGGGAGGGCTGAAGGGGACATGTGCAATTCTGCCCTCTGCAGAATGGGGTCAGACTTGCTTGCTAAAGGGGGAGCTTCTGTGAGTGCAGCTGATGCAGAACACTGCCTGAGTCTGCAGAGAGCCTGACCCTCTTGCTGTGAAGTCATATTCATTCATCCCCTGGATTCAGCCCACCACATTGTGGCCCTGGGGGAAGTAGCTGGGCTTAAGTTGCACCCTCAGCTGAATGCCTGAAGGCTCCAGGGGTTAATTTTTACATCCTGGAAGAGGCCCTTGGTCTGGTCGGGAATAATGAGATCCAGGAGCTGCCCTGAAGTGGACTGAGCAGCAGAGGCTGGTCAGCTAGCTCAAACCTTGTTTTCCTTGTTGGAAAAACAAAGGCTCTGGTGGCTGGGGGGCAAATGGGTTAGGTCTGTGCTTGTTTAAAAAGTATTAAAGGGGAAAAATTGGGGAGCAAAAAGAGAAAAGCAGAGGCTGAAAGGTGGCAGCTTGATTTACTGGCTCCACCTGGTGGTGGCTTTGGGAGCTGCAAGCACTTGGTAAGGAAACTGAGCAGGCGTGGGGGGATGGGGAATGTCCTTTCGTGGATCGGTAACTGGCCAAGACAGGAAGCAATGGGTAGGAGTAACTCATCAATTTTTACAGTGGAGAGAAGTGAAGAGTGGGGACTCCTTAGATCTGTGCTGTTCAGCGTCGTCATAATTTATCTGAAAAGGGGTGAACAGCGAAGTGGCAAAGTTTTCAGGTACAAAATTACTCAAGCTAGTGCAGTCCAAAGCTGATGCTGAAGAGCTGCAAAGCGATCTTACAAAACTGGGTAATAAAATGGCAGATGACATTGAATGTTGGTAAGTGCAGAGTAATGCATGTAGGGAAAACATAATCCCACCTATACATACAAAATGAGGGCATTTTAAAAAGCTGTTATTGCTCAGGAAAGAGATCTTGGAGTCATTGTGGATTGTTCTCTGAAAACATCAGCTCACTGAGGAGGGCTTGAGCATTGGCCTGCTTAACCCAGGCTGAGTTCAATCCTTGAGGGGGCCACTTAGGGCTCTGGGGCAAAAATCTGTCTGGGGATTAGTCCTGCTTTGAGCAGGGGGTTGGACGTAGATACCTCCTGAGGTCCCTTCCAACCCTGAGATTCTGTGATTCTAATGTGCAGGGGCAATCCGAAAAAGCTAACAATGTTAGGAGCCCTCAGGAAAGGTGTAGATAAGATGCAATATAATACCACTATGTAAATCCATGGTACTCCCACACCTTGAATACTGCCTGGAGTTCTGGCTGCCTCATCTCAGAAAAGATATTTCAGAATTGAAAAAAGAGCAATGAAAATTACTAGGGGTATGGAACAGCTTCTATAGGAGGAGATGTTAAAAAGACTGGGATTGTTCAGCTCAGAAAAGAGATGACTTGAGGGGGATATGATTGAGGTCTATAAAATCATGAATGGAGTGAAGAAAGTGAATAAGGAAATATTGACTATTTCACTTAATGCAAGAGCTAGAGTTCACATGATGAAATTAATAGGGAGCAGGTTTAAAACAAACAAAAAAGGGAATTACTACTTCACACAACACAAAGTCAGCCTGTGGAACTCACTGCCAGGGGACGCTGTGAAAGCCAAAAGTGTAACAAGTTTCAAAAAAGAACTGGAAATGTTCTTGGAGGGTAGGCCCATGAATGGCTTTTAGCCAAGATGGTCAGGGATGCAATCCCATGCTTTGAGTGTCCCTAAACCTCTGGGTGCCAGAAGCTGGGACTGGATGACAGGAAATGACTGCTCAGAGCTCTGGTATGAAACTGCAGAAAAACCTGAGTGTCTGGATTAAGTTTAGAAGTGTGAGCAACAAGGGTGATGTGGTGGGAGTCTGCTATAGACCACCAGACCAGGGGGATGAGGTGGATGAGGCTTTCTTCTGACAACTAGCAGAGGTTACTAGATTGCAGGCCCTGGTTCTCATGGGAGACTTTAATCACCCTGATATCTGCTGGGAGAGCAATACAATGGTGCACAGACAATCCAGGAAGATTTTGGAAAGCGTAGGAGACAATTTTCTTGGTGCAAGTGCTGGAGGAACCAACTAGGGGGAGAGCTTTTCTTGAACTGTTGCTCACAAACCAGGAAGAATTAGTAGAGGAGGCAAAAGTGGATGGGAACCTGGGAGGCAGTGACCATGGGATGGTTGAGTTCAGGATCCTGACACAAGGAAGAAAGGAGAGCAGCAGAATACAGACTGTGGACTTCAGAAAAGCAGACTTTGACTCCCCCAGGAAACTGATGGGCAGGATCCCCTGGGAGAATAACATGAGGGGGAAAGGAGTCCAGGAGAGCTGGCTGTATTTTAAAGAATCCTTATTGAGGTTGCAGGAAAAAAACATCCCAATGTGTAAAAAGAATAGTAAATATGGCAGGAGACCAGCTTGGCTTAACAGTGAAATCCTTGCTGATCTTAAATGCAAAAAAGAAGCTTACAAGAAGTGGCGGAGTGGACAAATGACCAGGGAGGAGTATAAAAATATTGCTCAGGCGTGCAGGAGTGAAATCAGGAAGGCCAAATCACACTTGGAGTTGTAGTTAGCAAGAGATGTTAAGAGTAACAAGAAGGGTTTCTTCAGGTATGTTAGCAACAAGAAGAAAGTCAAGGAAAGTGTGGGCCCCTTGCTGAATGAGGCAGGCTACCTAGTGACGGAGGATGTGGAAAAAGCTAACATACTTAAGTGCTCTTTTTGCCTCTGTCTTCACGAACAAGATCAGCTCCCAGACTGCTGCACTGGGCAGCACAGCATGGGGAGGAGGTGACCAGCCCTCTGTGGAGAAAGAAGGGACTATTTAGAAAAACTGGATGAGCACAAGTCCATGTGGCCGGATGTGCTGCATCCAAGGGTGCTAAAGGAGTTGGTGGATGTGATTGCAGAGCCATTGGCCATTATGGCGATCGGGGAGGTCCCGGATGACTGGAAAAAGGCTACTATAGTGCCCATCTTTTAAAAAGGGAAGGAGGAGGATCTGGGGAACTACAGGCCAGTCAGCCTCACCTCAGTCCCTGGAAAAATCATGGAGCAGGTCCTCAAGGAATCAATTCTGAAGCACTTAGAGGAGAGGAAAGTGATCAGGAACAGTCAGCATGGATTCACCAAGGGCAAGTCATGCCTGACTAACCTAATTGCCTTCTATGAGGAGATAACTGGCTCTGTGGATGAGGGGAAAGCAGTTGTTTTTCCTTGACTTTAGCAAAGCTTTTGATACAGTCTCCCACAGTATTCTTGCCAGCAAGTTAAAGTAGTATGGGCTGGATGAATGGACTATAAGGTGGATAGAAAGTAGATCGTCGGGCTCAACGGGTAGTTATCAGTGGCTCCATGTCTAGTTGGCAGCTGGTTTCAAGCGGAGTGCCCCAAGGATCGGTCCTGGGGCTGGTTTTGTTGAATATCTTCGTTAATGATCTGGAGGATGGCGTGGACTGCACCCTTAGCAAGTTTGCAGATGACTCTAAGCTGGAAGGAGTTGTAGATACACTGGAGGGTAGGGATAGAATACAGAGGGACCTGGACAAATTGGAGGACTGAGCCTAAAGAAACCTGATGAGGTTCAACAAGGACAAGTGCAGAGTCCTGCACTTAGGACGGAAGAATCCCATACACTGTTACAGACTAGGGACCGAATGGCTAGGAAGCAGTTCTGCAGGAAAGGACCTAGAGGTTACAGTGGCCGAGAAGCTGGATATGAGTCGAAAGTGTGCCCTTGTTGCCAAGAAGGCTAATGGCATTTTGGGCTGTATAAGTAGGGGCATTGCCAGCAGATTGAGGGATGTGATCATTCCCCTCTATTCAACATGAGTGAGGCCTTATCTGGAGTACTGTGTCCAGTTTTGGGCCCCACACTACAAGAAGGATGTAGAAAAACTGGAGAGTCCAGCGGAAGGGAACAAAAATGATCAGGGGGCTGGAGCACATGACTTACGAGGAGAGGCTGAGGGAACTGGGATTGTTTAGTCTGCAGTAGAGAAGAGTGAGGGGGGATTTGATAGCTGCTTTCAACTACCTGAAAGGGGGTTCCAAAGAGGATGGATCTAGACTGTCCTCAGTGGTAGCAGATGACAGAACGAGGAGCAATGGTCTCAAGTTGCAGTGGAGGAGGTTTAGGTTGGATATGAGGAAAAACTTTTTCACTAGGAGGGTGGTGAAGCACTGGAATGGGTTAACTAGGGAGGTGGTGAAATCTCCTTCCTTAGAGGTTTTTAAGGTCAGGCTTGACAAAGCGACTGGCTGGGATGGTTTAGTTGGAGTTGATCCTGCTTTGAGCAGGGGGTTGGACTAGATACCTCCTGAGATCCCTTCCAACCCTGATATTCTATGAATGGATCACTTGATAATTGCACTGTGCTGTTCATTCCCTCTGAAGCATCTGGCATTGGCCACAATTAGAGACAGGATCGTGGGCTCGCTGGAGCATTGATCTGACCCAGTATGGCCGTTCTTATGACTCCTGGATTCTATCCCCAGCTCTGGAAGGAGAGTGGGGTTTAGGGAGTTAAAGCAGCGGGCGGGGCTGGGAGGCAGGACTCCTGGGCTCTGCTCCTCACTGTGGGGTATAACTGTGGATGTTCATATTATGCATATAAAGATCCCAATCTTTTTTTGAATCCTGCTGAGCTCTGTGCTCTCATGTGGCCATGAGCAACAGAGGCCAATAGGACCCTTCCTAGCCCCTAGCATTTAGAGTGTCCCCACTTGGTGGGGCAAACCCAGGAACTGCATCTTTTTATACATGTTCCAATTAGCCCGTGGAACTCCAGCCCACAAGCTATTACCCAGATGAAGAGCTCTGTAGGATCCAGGAGAGGATTTAAATTTACTTTGACAATGCGAGTCTCCATAAGTAAAGACGCAGCTGTGATAGGTTGGATCACAGAAACCCCCCTTGGGACTGCTACCTGATGTGATGAGACTACCTCTGAGCCCGCTTTCCTTGCCAGCTTGGGACTTCAGTGCCCTGCCTCATTTGAGCCAGACATGCTAGCCTGCTACAGACCCAGACCCGGGTCTGAACTACGTCCCTCAAAAGCTGCAGGCTTAACTGAAAACAGCTTAAGGAATGTTCCGGTCGCCAACACTCAGATGCCCAGCTCCCAGTGGGGCCCAAACCCCAGATAAATCGGTTTTACCCTGTATAAAGCCTATACAGGGTAAACTCATAAATTGTTCGCCCTCTTTAACGCTGATAGACAGATGCTCAGCTGTTGGCTCCCCAGGTATTAATGCATACTCTGGGTTAATAAGTAAAAAGTGATTTTATTAAATATGGAAAGTAGGATTTCAGTGGTTTCAAGTAATAACAGAGAGAACAAAGTGAATTACCAAGCAAAATAAAATAAAACACGCAAGTCTAAACCTGCTACAGTAAGAAAACTGAATACAGAAAAAATCTCACCCTCAGATGTTTCAGTAAGCTTCTATCACAGACTGGACACCTTCCTAGTCTGGGCACAGTCCTTTCCCCTGGTACAGCCCTCGTTCCAGCTCAGGTGGTAGAGAGGGGATTTCTCCTGATTGCAGCCTCCTTTGTTCTGTTCCACCCCCTTATATAACTTTTGCACAGATGGAAATCCTTTGTCCCTCTCTGGGTTCCCACCCCTCCTTCTAAATGGAAAAGCACCTGGTTAAAGATGGATTCCAGTTCCAGTGACATGATCACATGTCAGTGTAATACCCCAAGCCCACATTCCTCCCAGCCTGACTCAGGAAGGCCTGCCGCAAACAGAGCCATCCACAGTCCATTGTCCTGATTGGTGACCGCCATCAAGATTCCACCCCACCATTAATGGCCCACACTTTGCATAATGACAATAGGCCCTGAGAGTCATATTTCCTATTGCTAGTTTCAGATACAAGAGTGGTATATTTATACAAATAGGATGACCACACTCAGTAGATTGTTAGCTTTGTAATAATACCTTACAAGAGACCTTTTGCATGAAGCATATTCCAGTTACATTCTATGCACACTCATTAGCATATTTTCATGAAATTATATAGAGTGCAACGTCATGCCAGGTATAAAATGTAAGTAGTCTCACTTAGACAGGTGTTGGTAGGAAAACTCCTGCCATTCCAAAAGGCCCTGAGCTACTACAGCTGTTAAAATCCCTGAGGTGAAGTAAAGCAAGAGCGTGCAAGTCTCAGGCTCCCTGGCAGAGGAAGGCCAGGAGCTATTACCACTGTACAGGGGAGCTGGCGCTGCAGTCATGCAACGGACATGCAGAAAAATGAAGGGAGACCCGGACGCACTTGCAATGGGAGCCCTGGGTTTGCAGCTAGAGTCCAGTGTTGCAATGAAAGTTGCATGCAGGATGATCATCACTTACATTCCAGCTGGGCTAGGACTTAGCCAAGGGAGCAGCCATGACTGCAGAGGGCAAAGCAGCGGCTGCTCTGCTGGTGGCAGTGAAATGGGGCCCAGCTGGGGCCACCCCAGTACCAGCACCCTGATGGACCCAGGGCTGCTCAGGTGGGACGTAACCAACCTCTCCTGCCATGCGGGCTTGCTGCCATCTCAGTGATGGCACTGGGGGGAAGGAGTGTTCCAGCTTTTTCCCCCACCCTGCCTGCTGCTTTGTGTTTGTGCAGCGCCTGGCGCAAGTTACCACAGTAATGATTAATGATCGCAGTGACGGGCAGTGATCCCTGGGGGAGGGTCTGTGACCTGCACTATGCCAAAGGGGCAGCCTGCACAGGCAGGAGCGTCCCATCCACCCTGGGAACCTAGGAGGATACAGAACCAGCGGCTGCAAAGCGGAGGCTGGAAATCCAGGCCTGAGCCATTCTGAAGCCACTCGCTGCAGTCAAGAGGAAAGAGAGAGATGCTTGGCACAGAACGAGGGACTGGATCCCAGCGTCCACCACCTGCCGCACAGCACCTGGCACAGTGGGGGGCCTGGGGCCTGATGAGCACCTGGGCACTACCGTAATACACCTAATAAACAATAATGTACAGCACCTGGCACAGCGGGGGGCCTGGGGCCTGATGAGCACCTGGACACTACCGAATAATGTACAGCACCTGGCACAGCGGGGGGCCTGGGGCCTGATGAGCACCTGGACACTACCGTAATACACCTAATAAACAATTATGTACAGCACCTGGCACAGCGGGGGGCCTGGGGCCTGACTGGAGTGCTGGGCACTACCGTAATACTCCTAATAATAATGTACAGTACCTGGCACAACGGTGGGCCTGGGCTCTACTGTACTATACCTAATAAACTAATATATGGCACCTAGCACCATAGGGTCCTACGCCATGATGGATGTCTTGGTGCTACCATAATACACCTAATAAACAATAATGTACAGAGCCTAGCACTGTGGTGTCCTGGTCCATGAATGGGACTCCTAGGAGCTACCATAATACCCTTAATAAATAATAATGTGCAGCTTGTAGCACAATGGGGTCCTGGTAGGTGCTACCGTAATACATCTAATATACTACTAGAGTAACCCCCCCCCTTTTATCCAGCTCTCCGTATTAACCAAAAACCAGTGCACACAGGTCCAGAAGCAGACAATCTCTCCTGTGGCCACTAGACAGCGCTGCAGCCTAGCACTTTCCCATTCTCCACGTTACCCGAGTGCTTTATTATCCAATCTGGTCCCGTTCCCAATTCGATGGGATAAACGGGATTCTGCTGTACCAGCACTTCTAGTACTGCTAATAAACATTTTCTCCTCCAGTGATTAAGACGACGCCTCGCCAAAAAGCGAGGGGGAGCCCGTTCCAGTACCGGGACGCGATGCACATCGCCAATCGCTGACTGCACAGCCCCCGGCAGGCTAGGAGAGCAGGATTTCTGGAAAAGCTCTGCTCCAGGTCAAGCAGGAATTCGTTCAGGGCAGGTCTCTGGCCTGGGTGACACAGGACGTCAGAGCAGATGATCACAATGGTCCCTCGTGGCCTACCTATGAATCCATGAGAACCTGCGCTATGTAGCAACACGGCACTAGATCTGGAACGGGGAGGACAACCGGGCACAGGAGATGGGACCCCAAGCTCAGCATATGACCCATCGTCTGAGGTGCCTCCCAGCCTCTGCCAGATCCCGATGGGCTGTCTTTTCCCTGTGCTTTGGCAGCACTTTGCACACCTTGGCCTGCCCATAAAGCAGCGCACTGAATCCCTGAGGGGTGTCAGCTTGTGAATTCCCAGCCTGCCCAGCAGAGGGACGTGTGTGCGCTCACATGCAGCACTGCGTGACCCGTCACTGCACAAACAATCTGGGACAAGGCAGCAGGACACACACACAGCTTATGCCCTAGTTAATCTCGAGCTCCCCAGTCCCCTGCAGCCAGAGTCCCGGCCTGCAGGAGAGGTGGGACTCTCCACTGGCTTTTAGCAGTGCAGGGGCATGGGCACACAGGAATAGTTGTGATTCTAGCCAAAAGAGGAGCAGGAAGGTGTATGTGCGTGGGTGCACATGCACACGCACAGAGAATACCAGACACACAAAGATCACACACACACAGAGAGTAGAGTTCATCCGTTCCAGCAGGGATGCACACACATTCATTACAGTGAAAATATATAATGCAAAACATTCTCAATCAAAACACCCCTCTACCTATTCATCAGTCCCCATACACGCCCTTGTATCTATCTTCCATCTCCCTCTCTCTGTTATCACCTCCTTCTGTGTCTGTTATCCATGGGACCATTTGATCTCCTCTGTCCATCTATCTTTCTAAAAGTAAAAATAGAACCCAGGAGTCCTGGCTCCCAACCCTCCCCCTTCTCTAACCCATTAGACCAGGGGTAGGCAACCTGTGGCATGGGTGCCGAAGGCAGCACGCAAGCTGATTTTCAGTGGCACTCACACTGCCTGGGTCCTGGCCATCAGTCTGGGGGGCTCTGCATTTTAATTTAATTTTAAATTAAGCTTCTTAAGCATTTTAAAAACTTTATTTACTTTACATACAACAATAGTTTAGTAATATATTATAGACTTATAGAGACACCTTCTAAAAACATTAAAATGTATTACTGGCACGCGGAACCTTAAATTAGATTGAATAAACGAAGACTTGGCCCACCATTTCTGAAAGGTTGCCGACCCCTGCACTAGACCCCACTCCTTTCCCAGAGCTGGGGACACAACCCAGGAGTTCCGACTCCCAGCCCCATCTGCTCTAACCCACTAGACCTCACTCCCCTCCTAGGGCCAGGGATAGAACCCAGGAGTCCTGGTTCCCAGGGCTTCTGAGAAATCCTTTCGCAGCGAAAACAGCCCACCCCCAAAAGATCAGATGCAGAGCTAACAAACTGGAATAAGGGCTCACAGTGGTGGGCGATCCAAGCCACAGACAACCTCAGCCCGGGGAATTATAGACCAGTCAGTCTAACTTCGACACCTGCAAAGATATACCAGAAGCAATGATTAAAAAATCAAGTTGTAAGCCCCTAAAGGACAATGGGGTTATAAAGGAATAGCCAAAACAGATTGGTCAAGAAGAAAACAAACCTAACTGAACTAATTTCCTCCCTTGAGAGGGTAACTAGCCTAGCGGATTGAGGGGGAGCAGTAGACTTGATATATCTTGGTTTTAGTAAAGCTTTTGAGACAGTCCCACATGACATTCTCATAAGCAAACTATCCACTACACACATCTATCTATCTATCCCCAGATACCCCCTCTATCTATCTATCTATCTATCTATCTATCTATCTATCTATCTATCTATCTATCTATCTATCTATCTATCCCTTACACCCCCTCTATCTATCTATTGCCAAACACAACTCTCTCTCTCTCTTCTCTCTTCCATTTCTCTGCATCTCTCTCGCTCTCTCTTTTCCTGCCCATTTCTCTCTCTGTCTCTCCCTCTCTCTCCAGTGAGGCCTGACGATTTATTTTTAGTCTCTTCTCTACCGCCCGGGGCCCCCCTGGCCTGTCTGCAGCCAAAGCTGCAAATGCAAGGACAAGATAACCTGGGCAACCTCCGATGAAGCTACGTTGAGATGCAGAGAAAGGGTGGGGGGCTGTCAACCTCTAGGGGTGATCTGGGAAGAGTTCTGCATTTCCTAAGACCACATCCAGGACCAAAGGATGTGTGGCCTGAGTGTGGGACAGGTCATTGCTCTGAGATGTAACTTCCCTAGGACAGACAGATACCTGATCATGCTGGCAGTCCATGCCAGGGTTTGCATTAGTGTGTGGGTTATTGATTTGGATGCTGGTTCCTCTCTCTTGCTTTGCTCATTGATTGGCTCGTTATTTTAGTCCTGCAACGATCCTGACGCATCAGTTGGGCTCTTCCCTAACTCAGAGATGTTAAATGTATGTAGGATCATAATGGTTGTGCCAGGCTTGTCCAGCTGAGTTCAGGCCCCATTGTGCCGGGTGCTGCCCAGACACAGCAAGAGACGGTCCCTGCCTCAGCTGAGATTGGGGCCCTGTTGTGCCAGGACAGGTGCTGCACAAATACACAGTGAAAGATGGCAGTTTTCCCCGAACCCTAACATCATTCACAAAGGATTGCGGACTTCTGGTCATGGGATGATTTGTTGGTAATATTTGTGCCTTGCAGGTCAAACAGTGTGACAGAGGGGAGAGTTACTGCCGACCCCAGGAGTTCTGACTCGCAGCATCTCCTTCGAAAAACCTCAATCCCATTCCCCTCCCAGAACTGGGGAGAGAACCCAGGAGTCCAGATTCCTCTGATCTAACCACTGGACCCTGCTCCCCTCCCAGACACAGAACTCAGGAGTCTGGGCTCCTAATTGTCACAAGACCCGGGGGCTTGTTTTTTTTCATTCTGATTCCCCCTCATCATGCCTCAAACAGGAAGTACAGGGGATACTGACTCCCATGGTCCTGGTCCTTCTCTGCGGCCTAGTCTGGCCTAGCTGGGCCTAACCACCAGGCTAGAGTTGGGTGATCTGTGCTGAGTCATGGCCAGCCTCCTGTAGATGCTCAATTCCTCTGGCCCACAGAGGGTTAACCCCCCCATTTAGGGGGGCTGGGTGGGGGTGCAGGCTGTGGCGGAGGTATTGGCATGCCAATGCTGTGTGAGTGCTGGGCCCGGGAGTTGCCATGGCAGCGGGATTCTCCTCCAGGCTTGGCCTTTTCAAAGGCATCAGCCACGATGGGCGAGAGCATCAGCTGCTCGCCCCCCCCACCCCCCCATCCCCGCTGTCGCCTGAATTATTAACAGCTCAATTGTGCTGGCTCATTTCTTGGCTGACGTCAGACGGGCTGCGGGCTCGTGCACGAAACCTTCCCCCCCCCCGCACCGGCTGGGGGGATGGGAGGCCTCCGAGTAATTCCAGCATTGGAATAGGGAATTAGCTGGCGCGGGGACCCAGCTACAGTGCCCAGCTGTCCCTCTCCTTCAGCATCACCCCCATCCTTCCCCATATACAACCCTCATCTCCCTAGCCATCCCCCCTCATCTGTCCATCCATCCCCTCACACTTCACCCATCTGTCTATCCATCCTCCATACACATCCCCACTTCTGTCTATCCACCCCCATTCACACACCCCCATCTGTCTATCCATCCCCACACACATCGCTCATCTGTCGATCCATCCCCCATTCACACACCCCTCATCTATCTATCCTCTTCAATTCGCACACCCCTTATCTGTCTATTCATCCCTCATACACATCCCCTCATCTGTCTGTCCTCCCCCATACACACATGCCTCATCTGTCTATCCTCCCCAATACACCTCCCCTCATCTGTCTATCCATCCCCCATACACATCCCCTCTTCTGTCTATCCTCCTCCATACACACACCCCTCATCTGTCTATCCTCGCCCATACACACACCCCTCATCTATCTATCCATCCCCTAAACACAGCCCTCATCTGTTTATCCTCCCCCAAACACACCCCTCATCTGTTTAGCCATCCCCACATACCCCACCATCTACCTGTTTATGTATCTGTCCCCATACTCCTCTATCTATTTACCTATCTATCCCCATACATATTTATGCATCCCCATACACACACCCATCATCCATCTAATCTATCTATCCCCATACATACCCCACCATCTATCTATCTGTACCTGTACCACCATCTAATCTAATCTATCTATCTATCATAAGAACTACCTTACTGGGTCAGACCAAAGGTCCATCTAACCCAGTATCCTGTCCTCTGACAGTGGCTAGTGCCAGGTGCCCCAGAGGGAATGAACAGAACAGGGAATCATCAAGTGATCCAGCCCTGTCGCCCATTCCCAGCTTCTGGCAGACAGAGGTTAGAGACACCAGCCCTGGTCATCCTGGCTATTAGCTTTTGACGGACGTATCCTCCATGAATTGATCTAGTTCTTTTTTGAACCCTGTTATAGTCTTGGCCTTCACAACATCCTCTGGCGAGGAGTTCCACAGGTTGACTGTGTGTTGTGTGAGGAAATACTTCCTTTTGTTTGTTTTAAACCTGCTGCCTGTTAATTTCATTGGGTGACCCCTAGTTCTTGTGTTATGGGAAGGAGTAAACAACACTTCCTTATCTACTTTCTCTACACCAGTCATGATTTTATAGACCTGCAACATATCTCCCCTTAGCCCTCTCTTTTCAAGCTGAAAAGTCCCAGTTTTATTAACCTCCTCTCATCATTGTGTTGCCTGATCTTCCATCCCTGCACATCCCTGCTATCTAATCTGCCTTTTCATTTCCATACCCCGCCCCCGCTCGTGTTTTGTCCAGCACCCAGGGAGGCACTGGCAGAACCCAGGAGTCCTGGCTTCCGCCCTTCCCCCACCAGGGGTGCATTGCAGGGTCCAGCTCACACCAGGCAGGTAGCAGTCAGGAAAACTACAATCCCCAGAAGCCCTCGCGAGCAGGTGTTCAGCCGGAGGATGCTCAGGGTAAAAGGATCTGCACATGCGCACGAAAACGAGAGTCGGAGGGGCGGGGTGGATGATGCTGGAGGAGGCGCGTGCCGCGGCGGTTGGTAACCGCCAGCGCGCCTCGCGACCACGCCACGGCACGTGCGCAGTAGAGGCCACAAGCTTTGTCTCCGCCCCCTCCCGGCCGCTTTCCATCGCGACGGTGTGACCTGCACGCGCCGTGCGGTTACTAAGGCGCGCGCTGGTCGGAAGGGTGGGGCGGGGACAGCGCGCGCCGGCGGGTGCGGGGCGTGGCTAGGCGGCGAGGGAGGCGTGGCAAGGGAGGGGCGGGCGAGTATATAAACGGACGTTAGCGGGGCTGCCCCTGTCGTTCGACGCCATCCAGGCAGCGGAGCTCCTGGTATGTGGTGCGGGGCTGGGTGTGTA